>NC_092512.1:48802359-49130359 GCF_047511675.1 Marmota flaviventris | reverse complement strand
GAGGGCAGTTTCCTAATCCACCTCTGGTCAGGGTGTTGCCTTGTCTGGTGGGTCCTTGTCCACAGTGGGCATTGGGCTGTGGCAAAAGGAGCTCTAGAGCAGGCAGGGTCTTCTCAACAGGGGGACAAGAGGGTGCTTCAAGGGCAGGGTCACAAGCCTAGGGGAAGGGGGCAGGGAGCTTCTGAGTAGTCAGTGAGATACAAGCAGAGAGCCCTGCCCTACACTCGAGAATATTATTTCTTAATTACAAACTTGTCTGCTCCTTCTCTCTGATTAAGGGTCAGCAATGCTAGAGTAACTTGCCCACACTCTGGGCCCTTCTTGCCTCCACGAATGCTGCCTGTGCTGATGGGAACTGTTTTCCTTTTGCCTCCAATACATCTATTAATGGTGCTGCCATTATTGAGGGTCAGAGTGTAGCCGTCTCTCAGAGCTATCCTTCCCCTTCCTGAAGTTCCCAGGCAGGAATTCTGCCCATATCGGTCCACATGTCCTCTGCCATTCCTTCCTGTTTTATTCTCCTTTCCTTACCATTGCCTCTCACCTGCTGACATAAAATCACATCCTAACTGGCAGCACGGCCTGAGCCTTTGTTCTTTCAGGTCTACCTCAAGTCACACTGTGAGAATCATAGTCCTGAAGCCCAGTTCCAATCAACTCATTCACAGTCCAGGAACTTTCAACAGCTTCCCACAACTTTGCTTAATAAGTGAACCCCAGACATAGCACACAAGGGCCTCAAGCCCACTTTTCTATATACATTAGAAGTTTCCTTTATATTGTTGATTTTTTAATAAAACAGGGCTGTCATGTCCAGATTTACACTATACGTCTCTCTCCACCTTCAGTATTTGACATCTGCTGCTCTTTCATGTGAAATGCTCGGCTTCCCATTCAGGACACACATGATGATGTGAGATTACACAATGTCTACATAATGAGGTGAAGTGAGGTGAATGATGTAGGCGTCATGATGTATGTTAGGCTAGTATGTTAGGGTTACTTGAACACAAGCACTGCAATACCATGATAGTTGATTTGTTAACTAGAGGGCTAGTAGGTAGTATGGATGGGTAGTATATAGAGTGTGGATACAATGAACAAAGGAATGATTCACATTCCGTGTAGGATGGCATGAGATTTTATCACTACTGAGTGTAACTAAGCACTTATAAATGCCTTATTTCTGCAAATTTCCATTTAATATTTTTGGATGATGGTTGACTGCAGGAAACCAAAACAGAAGAGAGTACAACCAGCTGATAAGGGGGAACTACAGTATTTCTTTAATGAATCCTTCCATGAGATTCATGAAAGTTGGAAGCATCTCTACATGCCATAGAATTTGTATTGTATCTTCCTTATGACCCTTTTCACATTCAAATCATGATTATATATATATATATATATATATATATATATATATATATATATATATACTTGTCTCCCCATCAGATGATAGACGATTAAGTACTTGAAATCAGAGACAGAATCTTATCAATCCTAGGATCCTTCATTTTGCTAAGTATATATTCATAAATATTTGTTAGATGTTGGAATGAATTAACAAATGAATTGATTTTGCTCATTTATCTCCATGGAAGGTTAGTGATAATGAGAACAAACCATTTGATTTCGCTCATGAAAAAGATCCATTTGGAAGTGGAATAATAGAACTTTCTTTTTTTTATATTTATTTTTTAGTTTTTTTTAGATGAACACAATATCTCCATTTTATGTTTATGTGGTGCTGAGAATCGAACCCAGTGCCTCATGCATACTAGGCGGTTGCACTACCACTTGGGCCACATCCCCAGCCCCAAATAATAAAACTTTCAATGAAGCAAAACAGCTATACGACACACTGAGCTAGACAACAAACAAACAAAAACCAATCTCATCTCTGGAAAACATGCCAGAATCTTAGTACACCATTTTCAGCAAAGAGATACCATCTCTCTACCAAGACTTGGTCTAATCTTAGTACTAGAAAACTGAAACCTCCTAACTGGAGAATAAATGAGTTCAATTTTCATTAGATCATAAACTGTGACAGATCTGAGGGTATCAAATTAGCCCAAGCAGTAGGTCCTTCTTAGTGCCACCTAGAGGTATGTGGAGAGAGAGGTGCTGGGATGGGGGTAGGTGCTCAGCTTCCACTCAAGATACTGGCAGCAACAGCTGCCACATGGCTCTCTCCCTTGGTTCCCAAAAGACAGATGAGAAAAGCTCCAAGAACGGAAAGATCCAAGATGAAATGGGGAGGTGTTTGGTGAGCTGGGGTAGGTCTTAGGAACAGGATTCAAGGTTAGGTCAGAGATGCAGCTGAGCATCTCCTGGGGAATAAACTTCCAGGTGCCACATTTCAGAGCATCATGAAAAAATTACAGGCACATAAATCTGAAAGTAGATAGCTTCAGTTCAACCATCATGGATGTTGAAAGGTGAGATTAAATGATTCTGAAACTTTGCCTGGCCTTATGAACCTCTATGACTTAAGAAAGTGAACCCTGCTTGGCTGGACAGAGCTTTCCTAATATTATTATGGGAAAAGGAATTTCTCACATTGCAGGCTGGGGAAGCCAAATATGGTCTTTATGCTGCATGCAGTGTTCTGCACTCATCTGTACATAGGGCTTTTTCTTTAAAATTAACATTTGGAAGGATTGGAAAATCACTTTACATACTTTGTGTTTTATTCTAGATAAATTTATAAGAGGGTGACCAACTTTTAACATCTCTATAGCCTTTGCTTGTTAATTTATTTTTAAACACGGGGAGAACAATTGTGGCCATATACACATAAGAAAACACAAGAGATCAGGAAAGATGACAATTTGCCTATCTATGGCCCAATCTCGATGCCAACATCTGACTGGTAAGGTTCAACCAGCAGAACAAGCAAGGCCCAGGAGCCTCCAAAATATAGTCTTAAGAACAAACAGGTATAGGTTTTGTTGTGTATAGGCTCAGGTAGAATGCAGGGGCTCCCAGCCGGGTGGAGGGTTGCTAATTTTGCCTGAGGTGAGAAACTCAGAACTCTGGTTCCCTGAATAGGTACTAGTTAAACCTAATATATTCCTAAGAATTTTTAGAGAAAGTTTTCCTCTGTCAGTTTCCAATGTGTAGCCTGCTTTGTGCTGGTCAACTCTAACATCCTGTTGAGGAACTGTGACTTTGAGCAGAACTGATATCAATCCCCACAGCTGAGCAGCAGGGAAGCCCACCAAACCCACTCTCATTCAGAACATCAGGAGGTTATCTTTCCCTCTTTGCTTCCAAGGAAGCATTTTCACTCCTCTTGCAAAATCTCCAGTGGTAACGACTGTGTCTGGAAATGCAAACCAAAACAGTGGGAGACCAAAATTGAAAACATCAATATTATTCCTTGTAGAAATGTAAAGTGTTACAATCATTAGTTCGCAGTTCTCATTTAAATTATAAATAGACATAGATTTAAACAGCAAAAATCTCATTTTTAGGAATCTACACTATGAAAATTTAAAAAGAGTAATTGGAAACACACACATGCGCGCACACACACAACACACACACACACTCACACTAACTGAGTCAGTGTTTCCAAGAGTAGGCATTTCAAAATAACCTAACAGAGGATGAATGAAATAATGATACAAGGCAACTGTGTTTGTGATATTTTAAGTGTTGAAAGCAAAATTCAGAGCAAAAGCAAAATACGATCCAATTTTGTTTATAAAGCTTTCTTTTTGCATATACAAGCTTATGCATGCAGTGAATTGACAGTAGAAAGATAATACAATCTGGCAGCATTTGTTGCCTTGAAGGGGAGATGATTGGAAGAGAGAAGAGTCAGGACAGATTACCAAATTTTACTTGCTTTACATTGGTATTGTTTGATGATTACAATGAGTATATATTATTTCTATAATAGTTATATAAATTTTTTCTCAAAAGCCTCATATTTAAACACTTATATGAGGAGAAAAGCCATTTCTGCAATTTCTATGTGTCTACTGACATGGCATGTCAATGGAGCTGGGTGCAACTTTGGAGTATTATTTTATTGCCTTATAAAATTGGAAATCACCTGACCAGATGAGAAGTTATTTTATTTTATGCTACCTACACGAACATTATACTCTTATGAAAGAAAAGTGTGCTTGTTTGAAAAAAATCAAGGGGAAAATTTCATGACATAAAAAGTCATTAAAGTGAATGGAAAAATTAAACTTGAGGGATAATTCCCGAAGCAAATGAAAATCCTTGCTTCATGTTTTTAAGCCTGTGGTTCTCAAACATTAGTGTGCATCAGAATCACCTGGAGAGCTTGTTAAAATACAGTTTGCCCAACCTCGCCTTCAGAATTTCTGGTTCAGTGGGTTTGGGTTAAGAGAGGAGAATTTGCATCACGTTCCCCCATGATGCTGATACTGATGCTGCTGATCTGAGAATCACACTTAGAGATGACTGCTTTAAAAACATTATTGTATGTCCTTTGTCAGAAATGGCTGAGATTTCTAGGAGCAGGACCAGTGGCCAGGAAAGATGCAGATAAGTCCTATCTGGGACATGGGGTTGAGAATATGTATTATGGACAGTTTAATAGCTGCCTGCAACACTACATATGCTGTGCAATCACATTGTATGTTATAAAATCAAAAGCACTGAACAAATCAAAAGGATGTAAGGATGATGGAGAATTATTTATATGCTATTGAATCTCATTTTCTCTTCATTGCTTATAAGAGAATATGAATTGTATAACTTTTCAGTTAGTTACCCATAGTGGAAATAAAACCAGAAAACATTGAAAGCAAAGAGAAGGCAGAATTTTGTGAATTACATTTAAATAAAATGTTCCTGCCTGTCTTTAGTGGTAGTACATATTGCTTTGAACATGTGGAAATTTAATTTTTCTGAATAAAGAAGTATAGAATGTTTTTGATGATTGTGCCACACATTGCGACTAAAGCAGTTGACATGCACAATATGCTTTTATCAGTTTCTTGATAAATTTTGTCAAGATTCATCCCTCTTAAAACCAAATTTTTTTTTTTTGGCGGGGGGGAGAAAAATATAAAAAAAGAGAGAAATTTCAGAGATTTGTAAGTTTTTACTGTTGGGGGTAGGGGCAAAGCCCTATCTGTTTAGGTGGTCCAAGAGCTAAGTATTAAAATGAAGAGGTTCCAGACTTTTCATAATCTTGTCCCCACAGGTCCTCCCTCCTAAAACCAAATAGGACTCTACTTGGACCAGTAGCATGCCTCTGGACAGACTTTCTGGAGAGGATTTTTGGGTCATGGGTTTCTTCCAGGGAGGCTCAGAAAAAAGCTTCCCTTGCAGTTTGGGTTTGAAGATCATAGATCAGTGGCAGAACAGGACACCTAAGAACATTTCCAAACAATCACCACTTTCTTCTCTCATAATCTTGGGCTCCTTCTGGGCTCTTCCTTTGGGAGTTTCCCCTCATTCCAGTTAAACTGTATATCATAATTGCATGGCCACCTCAGACAGTACATTAAAATACCATGTTTACTTTGTGAAAGCTCTTACTTTAGGGAAACCAGAGGTCAGGATTGCAGTTGGTTGACAGATCTGTGAAATGGCTTTGCCCTTCTACCTCCTTGTTCATATCAGATTTCATCCTGCTTACTATCCTTTTTTTTTCCCCCCAAGTTCACAATTTCCTAACACTGTTTTTCAGCTAAGCCACTTCGGAGATCACCCTGGATTCCTAGAACTTTCCAATCTGACATCCGAATTTGCCTAGCCTTGGCTAGTTAACTACCTTGAAAGAAATTTACATCAAGTCATTATTGGCAGGAAATGGCTTAATATGTTCCAGTCCCATCCATGTGTTATGTGGTGATTTTAAACTCAACAAATCTTAAATAAAGGGATATGTTTCTGACGATTGTATGTTATGGAGTGTATAGGCTGGTAAGGGAGAGGTTTTGGCCAGAGCACCTTCCCAATGTAGTAGTCAGTACTCCATTGACTAGAGTACTGACCACTCACATGGTAATTAGTACTCTAGTCAATGGACAGGTCCATGGTTAGTTGGCCCTGTTGCTTTTTACTAGGAAACATAGGAGCAATGTTCTCTTTTCAAAGTGTCCTTAAAATCTCTACCTGAAGGAGAAATGAATGGGCACCTGGCACTGTGATGGGTTGTTGACCCTTGTTACCCATGTTAATTTATTTCTTGTTGGAAGTTATGTTTACTTATGAGTAAGAAACTATTATAGTTCTGGATCTTAATGGAAAGGGAAGGGCAGGATTATAGTTCAACAAACAGTCAAATGCTGAGTATGGATCCCTGGGTTTGGGCTATACGGGGTGTGGGGTAAGGTGTCTGGTAGATCACTTCTTTTGTAGCAAGAAATAACAGGGCACCCACCCTTTTGGAATCAGGCTAGGAAATGGAAGGGAGGAGAGTCAGACCAGCCACTTGCAAAGCTGGACTAGATGGCTTGTAGATTTGGCTGAAGTGTTCTAGAGAACTGGCGACACTGTATAATCTGTAATTTATCAATCCATCAGGACTTCTGCTTCTTGTGTTTTGCATGTTTATTTGTACGAGTTCCCCTTTGAAAATCAGCTCAGTAAGCAGAATCAGTGAAGGTTAGCTTTGCTCAGACTTTATTCAAACTTCTGGGGATACAAATGAAAATGGCAGTTAGTGGTCATGGGAAAAGTGAAATGAGAGGAAACCAAGCCAAGCCCTTCATACGTGACCTTGCTTTAGCAGATCTGAAAACTTGGACGTTCTTAAAGAGCATTTAAAACTTGTTAGCTATGTTCTATTTCCTTTTTCTTTTCTAAGTAAGGGATCTGGAACCCTCATAGTCACCTTGGATGATTTAATTGTAGTCAGCATGTAAAACATCCTAGCTCATTTCTATAAACATGAAAGTCAACAACAATCTTGTCCACCCAGTTTGACTTGCTAATGAAAATAGAGGTGCTTTTAATTTTTACAGAATAAAAAGTAACTTCAACTTTCTTAGTATGACAAGTTCTTCCTTTTATCAACATTTATTTGTTTATTTGGTACTGGAGATTTAACCCAGGGTCCTCGACCACTGAACTATAGCCCTAGCCTTTTTAAATTTTTATTTTGAGACAGCATCTGGTTATGTTGCACAGGCGGGCCTTGAACTTGAGATGCTCTTGCCTCAACTTCCCAAGCAGCTGGGATTACAGATATGTGCCAACACACAACCGAACAACAATCAAACAAAACCCCAGAAAATAATGTTGGCAATCATGTGGAGAAACTGAAATCTTTGCATATTGCTGGTGGCAATGCAAAATGATGCAGACACTGTGGAAAATGGCATGGCATTCCCTCAAAAAAATTAAACATGCAGTTACCATTTGGTTCAGCATTTCTACTTCTGGATATAAGTCGAAAAGCAGGGACTTCAACAGATATTTACATATTTACTTTCATAGCAGGATTATACACAATAGTCAATAGTGGGAATAAACTGAGTATCTATTGATAAACAAATGAATAAATAAATACATTATTGTGCCTGGTTTAATATTTATTTATTTTTATTAACTTTTCACAGAAGTGATTTTAGCAGTCCTATATTAAGGATGCATAATTTCAAACTTTATTATCAGATCGAGACACAAAAATAGATTAAGTATGATTGACATATATAAATAAAAGCTCTTCTTATGTTTTAATTGATCTTGGAGGTATTAAACTTATGTTCATACTATTCTAGATACTTTTAAGACTTTTACTTTTTAACCAGGTGTCATAATTACTATCATTTTCAGGTGTTGGCATGTAGGCCTACATAGGAATGGGATCTCTGAATATTGTAGGCTTTAAATATATACATATTTCTGAGCAGAAAATAGCCCAGATGAGGCAGCATCCTAAATCACATGACATTATTCTTTCTTACCTTTGGGGCACCAGAATCTTGTTGCAGTGGTCTGGTAGGGTCTACTGAATACAAGTATTGGTCTAAAGCAATAGTAGAGAGATGCTATGATTTACAATTTTATGAGAAAAATAAAATGCTTTGCTGAGCATGGGCAAAGATACTTTAGGGAACGAGAACAATAAAATTTTATTATACTGATAAGACTTAATTGCATTCAGTGAATTATAGAGCACCCAGATTGTCATATTTACTTTAATTTCTCTTCACCAAAGAATATTTGAATTCTTACATTATTTTTTTAAAAATTATATTTTAGTTGTAGTTGGACACAATAGCTTTATTTTGTTTATTTCTTTTTATATGGTGCTGAGGATTGAACCCAGCACCATGTGCCAGGCGAGTGCTCTACTGCTGAGCTACAACCCCAGCTCTCAATTTCCACCTTCTTTTGGCTAAAAGAATGTGGCCTGCATTCTACAGATTATTTTAAATCCCATCATTAAATAGTCATCAAGTACTGACTGTGTGCTGGGTGTGGTGGTGCACAACTGTAATTCCAGTGATTCAGGAAGCTGAAGAAAGAGTATTGCAAGTTCGAGACCAGCTTTGATAATTTAGCAAGGCCCTAACTCAAAATAAAGTATATCTAAAAAGTAAAAAAGGGCTGGAAATGTAGCTCAGTAGTAAAGTGCCCTTGGATTTAATCCCCAGTACTGAAAAACAAACAAAACAACCCAAAACACTACTGACTGTGGTTGGGCCCTAAGCTGGGTTCAGGGGATAAAAAATGAGTAAGAAACTCACAATATAGTACAGGGAAAGATGTGTAGTTAGGTAGTGAGGAAGGTAGGTATTGCTACTTTCTGAGGGAGGTGCTATGCTAATGGTTCCACATGTGTTATTCACAGTCTCTTCAAAACAATCCTAGAGACAAGCTTACTATTACCCTTATCTTACAAGTGAGGAAACAAAACCACAGAGAAATGGAGCAAATTGACCACTTTGGTAGAACTGTAGTTCAGACCTGAGTCCAGGGGATACACAGGTTTTGGGGGGCCCTCTTAAAAATACACTTCACAACAACTAGATAGCTATTATAGAATAAACAACAACCAAACAAAAACCCTTCTGAAAACAATGTCATCAATAATGTGGAGAAACTGAAATCCTTGCACATTGTAGGTGAGAATGCAAAATGGTACAGACACTGTGGAAAATGGTGTGGCATTTCCTCAAAAAATTAAACATGCAATTGCCATCTGGTCCAGCATTTCTACTTCTGGGTACAAACCAAAAGAAATGAGAGCAGAGACTTCAACAGATATTGCATATTCACTTTCATAGCAGGATTATGCACAATAGCCAAGAGTGGGAACAAACCAAGTCTATTGGCAAACAAATGAATAAGCAATACACACATACACACACATACATATACAGGAATATTATTTGGCCTTGGAAAGGAATAATACATGCCACAGCATGGATAAACTATGATGACACTATGCTAAGTGAAATAAGCCAGGCTCTAAAGGACAAAGACTCTAGGATTACAATTCCATAAGGTACCTAGAGTAGTTAGTTACAGAGATAGAGTAGAGCAATGGTTGTCAGGACCTAAGGGAGGAGTTGTAGTTTAATGGGAACAGACCTCCAGTTTGGGAAGGTGGAAAAGATCTGGACATGAAGAGCTGTGATGATTGCACAATATTGTGCATGTACGTCGTGCCATAAAACTGTAACCTAAAGATGTATAAAATGGTGAATGTAATTTTACCAAAAAAAGTAAATGCAAAATTAATTATAAAAATTAGTTTCTAAAGCAACTATTTGGAAAAAGAAGAGAAATAAAAAATCTGACATTAAAAATGTTAAACACCGAAGAAGAAACAGAACAAAAAATATAGCACAATATTTTATATTAACTCACAGCCTGACATAATTCTATCATACCTTTTACCTGTATTTCAGGGTCATAATATTTGATTAACTCTTCATATGGCAGACATTTTGTATTATTTTCTATGGAAAGAAGAGGAAGAGACTCCATTCATAATTCTAGAATGGTCGATTAAAATTTGTTTTGTATTTGTTATTGATACCAGATGCAAAAAACTTCATATGCATTTGAAATATTTCTTCAGGCCTGTGCCTTAGAACACAGGATTGTTTAATTTTTGTTCTATTTCCATTAAAAAAATTTTAAAGTATGATGTGGTTTTCATCATATATCAGACAGTATCAGATATATTTAGAGGAGAGAACTTTCATCTTGACTAATATCAGATGAAAACCAAATTCTCTGCCTGCAGTTTCACACATTTGGCAGGTAAATAATTTAAAATAGATTAGTACTGTCTGTGTACCTTTCATAATCTGTTTCTTTTCAGTAGCCCACAAATGTCTGAATCTAGGAGCTATTAGCACATTTTGATATGGCTTTGAGCCCTAAATATTTTTTTATTATGCCAGTATGGCTAGCAATAAATTATAAATATGTATACAGAAGTGACTAGGAACCCTGTAAATACCCACTGTGCTAAGTGGGTATTTATTCTAATTTATTCTAAATTATTCTAAACTCAATTTCCCTGTCTGGATCTGAAAAATGCTCGAAGCCTCTCCACCACTTGACACAGGAAGTACACTGACAGGTAGAGAGACTAAAATGATAATGGGTTTGACTGATTTGGGGTAAAATATCATTTGTAAATTTTATGACAATGTAAACACATTTCTAGGGCCCTTTCAAGATCTTGGAAGTAGACCAAGCAAGTGGACCGACCTGAAGTTTAAACATCGTTGTTTTCACCATAATGCCACCTCAGTGTAATTCTGTTGGACTCCTACATTTTTGCTTTTTGCTGATGTACTACTCACCTTCAGATAATTAGAAATCACTGAGGTAAGGGCAATGAGAGAAACCTAACTAGACACTAAGGACACACCAAGAAGGACACAAAAAAGTGCTTGTGCCAGAAAGGCCCCAGAGAGAACCCACCTAGCTCACACTGGTCTGTACTATATTAGCACAGTCTCATTTCCTGTTTTTTTATTACCTCCTTCAGAAAATTCACAGTGCCAGTTCTGTCCTGCTAGCATATCTAATTCCATGTTCTAAAATAAAGTATCCAGTAAATAGCACTAATCATATAGGGAAAAGTCAATAAAATGGCAATTGGATAATTGACATCAAACCAGATATGAAAAGTACAAAAAAACATGTGAACCCCAATAACAAAATTAATTAAATTTAGCCAAGTGATAAAGAATATTAACATGGAAGAGGATTTTCATAGACCAAATCAGACAAAAAACTTGTTAAAGAGGTAACTTTAAAAATTGGGTAAAGGTTCATATGATATATCAGGTTTCATGAAGAAAATGACCCGCATGCTGAACCTTGGATCAGGTAGATCACCTCAGGTGGATGTAATACCTAACTAGGTCTCTGCTCCTCTCTCAAGTTTGTTAATTGACATTTCAACTTTGGCCTTGATTCTCAATACAGTTACCTCAGCCCAATGAGGTTATAAGTCTCTTCTCTTTATTTGACTAAGTGACTTTGCAATTCTGGGAAAAGAGAAATAACTACAGGGATGTTAAGCTCAATCAAATATAGAGTGTTAGTACATTTATATTAAGTCTAGAAACCCAATTTTATAATCATTGGAATAATCTATGAAGATTGTTTCTTAAGGTACTTGAAACTTGTAATAGAACCTGGCATATTAGAAAATTAGATATATGAACCATATGAAAAATTTTTTGTGAGTCTCTACAGAGTGGTTTTGTTTTAGATGGGGTCTCTCTAAGTTGTCCAGGCTACTTTCAAACTTGTGGGATCAAGTAATCCTCCCACCTCGGCCTCCCAGGTGGCTGGGATTATAGGCATATGCCACCATATCCAACTGTCTTCACAGTTTCAATGTTTAAGAGAAAATTATTAGAACACACATTTGTTCTATTCCTTTTTGAGTTTTCCTTAGTTATTAGTATTTTCTTCCCATTTAAAAATATTTATAAAAGACTAACACGGCAAGCATTTGAGATGTTCAAGAGATAAGTTTTTAATTAACATAGTTTAAAATATTTAAAGGAACTCATTTAGTTCTATCACCTACATTGCTTAAAGGAATAACCATTGAGTATTAATCAAGGAATAAGTAAGTAATAATTTATATTTCTTCACTAAAATTTCAAGATTTTTAAACTTGTTAGACATAAAAGTTTAGCTGGGTATGGTAGTGCACATTTGTAATCCCAGCAACTTGGAATGCTGAGGAAGGAGGATCCCAAGTTTGAGACCAACCTGGGCAACAGCAAGACCCTGTCTCAAAATAACGAATAAAAAGGGCTGTGAATGTAGCTCACTGGTAAAGCACCCTTGGGTTCAATTTCCCATGACCCCTCCTGCCATAAGACTTAAAAGCTTAATAAGAAATTGTTTTAAAACTTTTCAACTTTAATACATTGAGAGTAGTGAGCTCTAGAGGTTCTTTTGGTGGCTAGGCACAACATAAGAATGCTTGGGCAGATGCAAGGCAGAAGAACTCTATTACTTACAACTCCAAGCAGAGAAGTCTTCTGGGCAGGGCCAGGCGGGAGGTAGTACCTACAAACAGAGTACCAGCAAGCTAGTGTGGACCAGACAGGCACAGCTTATGTATGGCAAACAGGGTGAGGTTAGCTAATTCCCTGGGTTCCCCATAATTTTTGTGGGTTCCAGGGAAGAGGCGCTGTCCCCTTGTCTGTTGTCTGGCCCTGTAGTGATTAGGTTAGGTACTTAGTATCCCAAGAGTAAAATGCCCCTGATAAAGGAAATGGTTGGGGTGTGGACTTAATCAGCTGCTCAAGAAAGGGAACTGGCCAGCCTCTAGCCAGGGTGTCAAAACAAGATTAAGAAAGCACAATAAATTAAAAAGAGAAAAAATTCACAAATAAAATATATATAATAATTGAGTCCTTGACATGAATTTTGAGCTCAATTATTTAAGGTATTTGTGCGACTTGAGTAGTATAAAAGTTTGACCACCATCTTCTGGTCTGACCAGAATATTACAATTTTTCTAAGGGTTGAATTAATGAACATAGAAAATGTTTTATTATGACAGTAAAAAGAAAAAGACCCCATAGAAACATGAAGAGTTCCTGAAGTTTGGTCTGTAGCCAGTTCCTTTATTTATTTAGTGTTTCCAGAATACATTGGTCATGATGGGGACCTCAGTAGCATCTTCTTTGATTTACAGAGTGTGTTGAAGTTATGAGTTATGTTTTTAATGATGATTTTGTGGTCCAGGCTTTTCATGAGAGTGGCCACTTGATTGGTGGTAGCAGGAAGCATTAATGTTAAACATTACCTTGACTAGATAATATATAATCAGTGGCAAATTCATTGCCAAAAACCATTTTTTTTTTTTGGCCAGGGTTCCCTGGCCTTGGCTAAGCAAACTTAATATTTGTTGTACTTTAGAAATATGAGATACTGGAGTTTTGGACATTTGTTGATTAGTATCAATGATTTTTAGAGCAATGTTCCCTGTGTCCATTCTAGCAAGTCCCAAAGTAGTGATAAGTCCTCGTAATATAGGCATAAACGTGGCATATGTATCATAGGTATGAATGATCCTGGGTGGGGGCAGTAGAGAATGATTAGCATTTATTTAAATGGGAAGCCAAGAGAGACCAGAATGTATCCGTGTAGCTTCTGATTTGTGGTTAATAGAAGAACAAAGTAGAAGGGTTATACATCCTTATTTGTTGGGCCACATATAATCCTGTGGTGTTATCTTTAGGCTGGAAAAATCATACCTTATTTTAGGTAAATGGGAATATTAGAGAATGACACTAGAGGGAGAAAGTGGTTTTTGTTGGACATATGGTAATGGAGTGGTGGTTCATCTGTGATACATACTGAGGAAACAGGCAGGCCATTCCACCGGCCATGCAGGAAAATTTGGAAGAGGATACTTCTTCTACTGGATATTTTCCATTTCTAGAGAAGATGTGTGGTGTGATATGTGGAAGGATAATAGCAAGTCCAACAGTTACACATAGTCAATGCCTAATAGGTAAGCTCAGTCAAATGCATATGCATTTTGGATATATGTGTAAATATCCAAGGGCCTAGGGCAATGGGTCTATACTTTTTATGCCATTCAGTGTTTTAGAGTACAAGAGCAATAGACACTGTCAGGACAGGAGAGATTGAGGTAAAAGTGGGGGAGCTGAAAATGAAGGAGGGGGAAGGGAAACAATAGAACGACTAAAAGATTTGAGTGTGATTCTGTTATACTTTGGAGAGCACACAATTTGGAGACTTCAGTAAAACTACCCTCTGGGCAGGAGAGGCGGGTGGCATTAGCAAGAACATGAATCTTAGAAGCATTATGGATACACTGGGTTTGGTTCCCAAGGGGCTTAACTTTAATGAGGTTTTGGAGTTGGATTACAATCATAAAGGACAGGACTGAGATGTTTACAGGATCACAGAGCAGGGCTGAGTTTTGGGGCAAAAAACCAAAAACCAAAAACAAACAAGCAAAAAAAAAAAAAAAAAAAAACCCATAAAACCAAAACAAAACAAATCTGGGGTCTCCTATGGGGGTGAGACTTTCCAAGTTCTGGTGTAGTTGGCTGAGAGGCAGAAGCAAATTTATTCCTAATGGCAAAGTTTTGAGTTGGGCCAGTGTGATAATGGGGTATCCTTCCCACTGGAGCCCACTTAAATTGATGGGGTCGTATTTTTGTGGATCTATGGTGTTATAATGAGGCTGAGCTGTTTGTAGAATTTGAATACATGTTGGGCCCTGGGATGGATGTGCAATCATCTTTTAAGTCAAAGGCTTTGTGGATCCACAGAAAAGATGATATTGGGTACTGCTGTAACTGATCAATGTTCAATTACAACACACCTGAATCTTGCTGGCACCATTAAAATCTCAATCAAGGTAGCTGAATCTAAAAGTTGTCAACAGTACAAGGTTTTTCTGGTATGAGTGATGAGAGATGTTCTGCTGTACGTAGATCGTCAATCGTATGGCCCAATTTGCCCTTGGTTAGGATGTTTGCCTATTAAAACATCTGTGGTTGAGGTGGGAACTTCAGTGTTAGCCTATAGGAAGCCCCTCAAATTTAACCAATCACTGTGGATCTTTTGTCTGACTTATGAGTTGGCTGGTGATGGGGAAGTTGGTGAGAGTTTTGTGCAGCAGGGTTTGCATTAGCCAAACTCAATGGCATTTAGACCCCAGCATTTTCCATGTCTAGTTGAAATGGGGTTTGTTTAAGCCTTTAGATCACAGGACAATGAAAGTAGCCAGACTAATAATAATAAGATCAAGATCCCACACCATGATGTGCAGCTGTATCTGATAGGCTTTTTATTGTTTGGTGTTCGTTTCTTTCCGGCATGAATGATTACTATTGGTTTTGAAGCAAGAACAAAGGTCAGGCAGTTAGTGTAGATAGAGAAATCCAGCCTGGTCAGGAAGATGGAAGCTGAATAAGGATGGGAAGGTAGAAGCTGGTTCATAGGGGAATGGAATATTAATACCTTCAGGACACATCCCCATCACTCACGGCCAAAGTTACCTGCTTCTGGGGGATTGAAATGTAACACCTTCAGGACATTCCCCCTCCCCTAACCATAACCCAAAGGTTACCTGCCTCCAGGGAGATTGTCCCTCCTAGCAAGAAATTATTAATGAGTATTCCCTGGGTGGATCCCCTTGAATTGCCCCCCTCTTCACTGAATGTCCCTAGAGGACAGGAGAAGTAATAAACCTGGAAATTTTAAAAAGGACAAGTGTCACCCCTCTCAGGAACACTCAGCTCTGGGTCCCCTTCTCTGTGGAGAAGTCTGTGTTACTATCCTCCGCTTGCCTAGGTTTTTCCTGGGTGTTCAATCTTCACATCTGAAGAAACGGAATTTGTCGTCACCAGTAACTAGTGTTATCAGTTTTATCATGGTGCGATAGAGTGCCAGTTCTATCATTACTTTTGAATGTCATTTTCATTTATGAACTGTAGTTATCTCCCATTCTGATAATGTACTCTTTTTGTAGAAATAGCCCTGAAGGAATAAATTCTTTGAGGGACTTAGAGGGGGAAATTAGGTTAATCACCCATTTTTTAAGAGCATGAATAGAATGGAAGATTTTTAGGTGGAACTTTAGGTTTGAATAGATCCTATAATGCTGAGTGTAGAGTGACCTATCATTAATGGATCAGCTGGATCATTGAAGAGAGCCTTAGATGTGCTGGCTGTGACATGAACAGAAACATGGGTGACACAGATTTTCAGGCAAGCACTTGCCAACTTTTGCTATGTGGATAGTGCCCATAGTTCTCTACTCTGTATAAGGAAACTGTCCTTTTTCCACTGCCTGAACCAAAAGCAAGAGCTTTAGCTAGTATTCTGGAATTTAACAGAAGTCACCAGTTGTTGGATTTTAAGTAGTGTGATAACCCAGTCTCTGTTTTGAAGTTGGGACACTGTGGCATCCATGTCTGCCTAGAATAGCCTCTAGTGATTCAGATTTCAGAATTTCTAGAGATATTCAGAGATATCATCTACATAATGCTGGTGGTGAGTAGAAGCCAAATGAATATATTACCTAGCTCTTGGTGGCAAAGGTTATGGGCCATGGCAAAGCTGTTTACCCCAGAGGCAAGCAGGTAAAGATAGATTTGGTACTTGGAAGATGATAAATTGAGTCTGGGAAGCCTATAATGGGGACAAAATAAAACATACTGATGAGGTCAATTGTAGCAAGATATTTCATGATGAGGGTGTCTTTGTTTTCAGTCACCTCATTAATATTGCATATTTGTCCTTTGATGGGAGAAACTTTGGCATGTGGTTACAATAATCAATAAGGAACCTCCATTTATTTTTATTGACTTAGAGGATAGGCAAACTTGGACAATTAAGGGGAGAAATCTTGGGGCTTATGACCCCCCTCTTTTATCTTGTATTACAGGCTGTAACTCTTCTGTCTCTTATTTTAACTGGTATTGTGGGTGTGTCAACTATTTTAACCAGCACAGGCAAATAGGTGGGGTTTTGTCTGGCATAACTCACTAATAATGGCACAGATTTTTATTTATTTTAATTGGTGCATGGCCCTGTGATGGCATCCATTAAAATTATGGGAAATTTGGGGCTGGGGATGTGGCTCAAGCGGTAGTGCGCTTGCCTGGCATGCGTGCGGCCCAGGTTTGATCCTCAGCACCACATACAAACAAAGATGGTGTGTCCACCGAAAACTTAAAAATAAATATTAAAATTCTCTCTCTCTTTTTAAAATTATGGGAAATTTGAATTTAAGTAATAAACACGAAAAGTTTTCCAGTGGAATTGTTTCAAATGTGACATCAAATTTAATTAAGTTGTCTAGGCCTTGAGAACAAGTGACCTAAATTTGAAAGGACATTCCTCATGTTTAGAAGGATTCTCAGTTGGCACTATTTTTTCAGTTCTTGATTCTAGGAGAACCAGGAATTAATGGGAATTGTGCAGACTCCAAAAGACCACCAAGGTATTGAGGGGGTGATCAGCTCCCAGTAGTGGCACAGATCCAAGAAGTGTGTCAATTCTTAAGATAGGGGTTTGGGTGGTTGACATCAGTGCAAATCAGTAAGGGATTGGACCAGAGATAATGAGGCTGAGGTCCTGAGGGGCCCTTGGGATGTGCTTGGGACCACCCTGAGGATGCATTACCCTAATGGAAATCAGAATATCTTGCTCTTGTTGAAGTGAGTGCTCCTAAACAGAGTCATTAATTGTACCTAGACACCTTAATGGCCGATAGAAGGCCTCCTGGGAATTTCAAGATGGCAAGGGGTTAGATGGAGGCCATGGAGCATTAAATTTATTGGGAGGGCCTCACTGGGAAGTAGTTATAATTGTTTCTTTTTTATTAGGGGAGCTTTATCACTGATCCCTATTCCCCAACCCTGTTTATTTTTTATTTTGAGATAGGGCCTTGCTGAGTTGCTGAGGCTGGTCTTGAAGTTGTGATCCTCCTGCCTCAGCCTCGAAGTCACTGGGACTACAGGTGTGCACCACCATGCCCGGCTATAATAGTGGTTACACAGACATTTGGATGAACAGTTCCTTCATTATGGGCTGACATCTCTGTACTATCTAATCTCTAAATGTATTAGTAGGACTAAGGGAGCAAGGTGGCCTGATAATGAGATAGGAGCACCATGTCAAAAGAATTCTTTTGCTTTAGCATTGGCAGGTGCTGCACCAGTTATAGTAATAGAGTATTCTCCCTTGGAGAGTTCTGCAAAATGATACTCATTGCACCATGCCAATTGTATGCATTGTCTGAGCCTCCTCCAAAGTTTCTCAAGGGGGCTAAACCCTATTCAGCAATAAGAGTTTTGCCCCCCTTTCAAGCCAAGAAACCCAGTGTATCAAGGGTAGGGAACCCCAGGGGTAAGCTTCATCAGACAAAGTGGGGCCTTTTTCTATGTCTGATTGACTTCTATTTTACTGGTGAGTATTACTCTGTTGTGGCTTCTCATGATCATGGGAAATTCGAGCCTATAAGGTCATGTGGCTCCTAATAAATCATGCAATTTTTGATCTATAGACAAACCAGATAATTATCTCATTTTGGCTTTAGTAAATAGTCACTCTGATTTATGGTAAGCAGACAAAATAGTAAGTTGGCCCTTTTAAAATTATCTTTTTGAGGAAAAACTCTCTTCATATTCTCTGTGTTTTTTCATCTGGTAAAGTATGTCTTTCCAATTTGATTTCTGATGGTTTACCAACCACCTGGACCTTTTGGGTGGTGAGGGAGAAACCCTCTGGAGTTTCCAGTGACTTTCTTCATAGGAAGCTGCCTCTGTTTGGGCCTCCTGCCCAGCTCACCTCTGAAGAGCTGGGATTCACATTCATAGAGGTGAGGTGGCCTTCTTCATAGAGCGTTGGCCTATTGGTTTGCAGTGGTACTTAATAGTGCTCATGGACTTTGGCAGGCTTTTATATTGTTTGAATAATGGGGCCACTTCAGCTGGTGTTTTAGGAATGCAGGGATAAAAATCTTCATTTCCTTGGTACCCTTGAATTAAACATTGGCCACTGTCCTCCCTGGGCACAGTCCACAATGCTTTGTGTGCTGGGAAGCATGAAGTTTGTGGCAACCAGAGTGAGAGATACAGCAGTGAAGAAGATACATCAGGCCTCTCCATACCTAAGCAATATTGGAGATGAGACCTGGGTGGTGCCATTTCTGTCGGTGAGGGGCCACTCTCTTCCAAAAATGTCCATCTGAAACACTTGGACATACCAGAGTTTTGCCCTGAATAATAATAAACACTGACACCACAGCAATCATGGGCCCTGGAAAAGGTCTCTGCCAAATAGTTTGTGATAACCAGAAACACAGGATGGACCTGGCTCTGAAAAGTGCAATTTATGTGGCCTGTCATTCCTATTGTCCTAAGAGGGGTGTGTGTGTGTGTGGGGGGGTCACTGGACTATTTCCATCAACTTCATATGTCTTATTTCACAATTTTCTTTCTAAGCCTGATTAATAGTAATTTCAATGACTATATTTTAACTTATTGTTTTCTTATCTTTTTGCTGTACAGGGGATTGAACTCAGGGGAATTCTACAATGGAACCCAGATTCTTGGAAGAATTTTGTTAACTCTGTTCTGTTCATTTTGTATGTGTCAGCACTCCTGTTCTAGGTTTTTTTCTTTTTCTGTAGTGGAGATCAAATCCAGGACCTTCTGCCTGCTAGGCAAGCACTCTACCACTGAGCTACATCCTGGCCCTTTAACTTATTCTTTATTTGCATTAAGTGCATAGATACTTATTGAAAATTAAAGATGATCTACTATAACAAGTGCTGTTGATGCAAAAGCCTGTCAATTTATTACAATTAAGTAATTAAAAAATTTTTTGGTTATTCATGAACACAATATATTTATTTTGTTTATTTATTTTTATGTGGTGCTGAGGATCAAACCCAGGGTCTCTCACATGTGAGGCGAATGCTTTACCACTGAGCCACACCCCAGCCCCTAAAATTAAGTAACTTCTACTTAATTTTAAAATTAAGTAATTTCTAATTAAGTAAGTCCAATCCCTTTTGGTCCAATCCAAAAATCATTTTGAAAAATATGTATAAACAAAAAGATACATATAATCACATTATAATTGGTACTTATACAGGTGCAGGACTTAGGAGATGGATATGGAGATAAAAGATGAATAAACAAAAAATAATCAGCTTGGGAGGCTGAGGCAGGGCGATTGTGAGTTCAAAGCCAGCTTCAATAATGGCAAGGTGCTTAAGCAACTCAGTGAGACCCTGTCTCTAAATAAAATACAAAATAGGGCTGGGGATGTGGCTCAGTGGTCAAGTGCCCCTGAGTTCAATCCCTTGTACCAAAAAATCTACAAAAAATATAAAAAAGGGAGAAGGACAGAAAGAGGACTTTTGTGGAAAAGTGGTAGATTTCCCTAGACTGTGAGATGAAATTAACTTTACCTCCCGCACCTCACAAAAGTACATAAATAAAGGAACTCGCAGTCTTGTCAGGCAGATACAGGGGGAGATATATGATTATACCACCTGATTAACTCAGTGATAAACACAAATATCAACTGCATGAGTGGGTTGTCAGACAGGCAGGCTGCAGATGCCTCAGGTAGAAAGCTCTTACTAGGAGAGCATTATCTGGATAGGTACTAGTTAACCAGGCAAATCAGTGAGAGAGAGCAAAGGCAATATCAGAAAATACAGAAGGTATAAGAGCACAGTTGAGAGGAAGAGAATGATTTGGAAAATTGCAAGTACAACTTTGAGAGACCAATATTACTGAGGTTTTTATTCATTCAATTATTTATTAAACACGTCCCAAGTCTCGTACTTACATGTGCAAATTGAGGCTCAGTGGGTTTGCATTTTGCCTGAGATCACAGAAGTAAATGAGCTGGAGTTAGGGTTTAAACCCAGGCTTTCAGATTTCACAAATGCCAAGTTCTTTCCCCTTCTTTTCTCCTTTCACAAATGCTGGGAAGGAGTTCTTGAATTAGATAGAGAGCTGGACCAGATAACCTCCAGGCTTTGAGATAGGGTTTCATGAATAGCATCACTAAAGTGCTTTGACTTTGCAAATAATGCTTTGATGGCTTCTGACACTCTTGGATGGTTCACCCATGACACCTGTCTACAGACACTTTAAAGATGGAGCAGTTGTTCTAAAAAGTTTCTGAAATAACTGGGCAGTGAGTATCAACTTCAAACACGCACAGGGAATGTTTTAATATCCTGTTCTTACGTAAATGCCAGGACCAGGCTGGTTGAAGGTCACTGGAGAGGACGTGAACTGGGCTGAGAAGGGTTGATCTGGGCAATATTTGAGAGCTGTAGATACCTGCATTTATTAGGAGTAATGAAGATGTGTTGGCCTAGAATTAAGCCAGATATTCAAAAGAAGAGGCAGGGTCTAAGGCCAAGACACTAGGAGCCATCAATGGGTAAAATTATCATTTTGAATTAAACTGATGTACATAGTGAAATATCTTATGCGAGAAATCAGATTATTGATTAACTTATCACCAAAATATGATTCTGACTTGTTTTAATGATTTTCTTCACATTTTTCTTTAGTCGTTTACATGTTGATTTCTTACGCCCACAAAAGTTCATCTTTATAACAACTTTTTTATACTTCAGAATACAAATTTGATATGTTCTTAAAAAAGCCTCTCTAAACTTTTTTTTTCTTCCAGAAGTTTATAGGAATAGGGAACAAGTAGATGAAAAATTTAATTCTTAAGTAACTAGAAGGCAATCATGTTAATTTCAGGTTCTTTTCATTTTAATAATTGTCTCTTTAGAGCTATTTCCTCATCCTCTATGCAACTTTTAATGATTGGCCTAAATTTGGTAGAAATAATAGGAGAAAAGACATATAATTGAGCTAACTTGCAAGTCTGTGCTCAGCTTTTACTTTAGAATTGGTTTAAAAAAATGCTTGGGTGGTGATTTGTCCTACATTTTCTGAAATTATAATGTGCATTATTTTGGAAAATATTAAACTCTTCGCTGTGATTTTCCGAGTTAGTCCTGAAATCAGAGTGTCACAAAAGCATCATTCTACCTACTATAAGTAAAAATTTTAAAATGCCTCCAAAAATAAAAATTATGTTCCATAAATCTCAGAGGAAAAGAAGAGGTGAAAGTTGATTGCTCTAAGTCATCTTTGCAAGGGCTGCCAAGTCTGCAAACATACAAGCAATCTTTCTCTTGAGTTCAGTGCCATGACTCTGTAGAGTTCATTTGAAGTGCTGATCTGAGATTCTAGCTGACCATTTGGAACTATCACTCAGGATCCAAAACTCTGAAGCTGGGTTCTAAAAACCCTTATCGGCAATGTTGATATTTCTCTTCGCAGACTAGTGGCTCCGCTTGAAATTTAAGTCTGGTTTAAGGCTATTTAATACCCAGTATCATATCATCATCACTGGCTTTCTCTGACCACCTTGCCTTTGGGGAAATGTGATCATATTTTTATATAACACTGATTCTGCTTCAGACAAAAGGGACACCAGAGAAAAAAAGATCAGCCTAATCTTTTAGAAGATGATGAACTAAAACAATCTCAGATAAATACTGTAGCCAAAATGGCCCTCTTTTGGTAGTACAATTTTATATTATTAGTCAATTTATTCCCTCTCATACATTGATGACATGTTGACAAGTATTAATTATTAGGAGCCCTGCTGTGTGCAGACATAGCATGTGCTAGAATGACAGGTTCCACCATGAACCAGCTGTGGTGGGGGACCATTGACAAAGATCCCAGTGTCTCTCAGATTTAGTTTCCTTGTCTGTAAAACGATAGTTATAAATACCATCAGCCTAGAGTGGTTTTGAGGCTTAAATAAAGTAATATTTTAAAGTACTAACACAGGGCCTAGGAACTAGCAAGTTTTCCACAAACTACAGTTACTATTATATTTTTAAAAACACAATGACTTTGTATGATTGTATGTATAACTTTTGTGCTGAAGTAGTTTTCTACCTAAAATGTTTGTTTAAAAATGGTATTTTCCATGCAATTTTCTATTCTGATTGTATAAATCTTTAACTTTTTACAAATAACAGTTTTCCAAAAATAGTACCAACTTTGAGATCAGCATCCATTTAAAGATTAAAGACTTTGTTTATAAACTTAGTGATGCAAAAATAAATATATAAACACACAAACAAATAAATTTAGTGATGCTCCGACAATTCTTTCTTTACCTTCAACAAATATTCTGAAATCCATATATTACTTGTTAATAAGACATCATGTATTTCTAGCTTATGTAATGTGTAAGCATTGTAATTTTAATTATAATCATAAAATATGAATGCAGTATTATTTGATATACTGTATGTAATCATGTTAAATTCCTTTTAACCTTTTTCTTTTTGTCTGTTCATATTTTAAAATTGATAAATAATAGTGTATATATGGACTACCCTGTAATGTTTATCTATGTATGCATTGTAGAGTCAAACTATTTAACACTCATATCCTCACTGACTTATTTTTTGTGGTGAGAAAATTAAAGATTATTCTTTTAAGGAATTTTGAAGTACACAATACATTCTTATTAACTGTGGTCACTGTTCTGCGTACTAGATCACTTAAACTTATTTCTCTATAGTAACTGAAGCTTTGTTCAATAATGTAGCAGAATATAGATTAATAAGTAGCCTTTATATACACAAAAAAGGTCAGCTAAAAGATGCAATGATACAGAAAAATCCATTTGCATAGCAAAAAAAGAGAATATACTTAGAAATTAACTTAAGAAATGGGCAATATGAGAAGATACAAAAAAGTACACTTGGACAAATTTGGATGATTTAGTCATAACAGGTTAATTTATAAATCTGACAATCTTAATAAGACAGTAATGTGCACAGGAGAAGAGAAAACAATGAACAAGAATAGTCAGTAGAATTCAGAAAAAGAAAAGCTGTGAAGGGGGACCAAATTTCTTTCCCAGCTAGTAAAACATAACTAGTCATCCTTTAAGCTCAACACAATTTGGTACTATCACAGCAATAGACAAACAGCTCAATGAAAGACAACTTAAAATCCAGAAATAGACTCAATATATAGTATTTCTAAAACTGATAAATTACTGGAGAAAAGATGGGCTTTTAAATAAATTTCTGGAATTATGAAAGATAATTGAGAAAAGATAGAGTCAGATCAGTATTTCACCCCTTGCACAAGAAAAGACATCAATGGATCAAAATGGACCAAGGATTTAGAAGTGGGTAGGTGGGGAGAGAGAGAGAGAGAGAACTTATATGAGTAATTAAAGCTGTATGAATTATTTTATAATCCATGTTTAGGAAAAGACTTTCAACTATGATGTGAAATCCATAAACAATAAAAAAATTAGGCTACATAAAAATTGTTCTAAAGGTAAAAACCTCAAAAATGTCATTTTTTAGAAAAGGTGAATTGGAAGAAATATGGGTTTCAACACATACATAGCAATTTGGGCAGGAACTTGTGGGACAAATTCTAATTTTACTTTCTGTGCATGAAATCTTTGCAGAAGTTTTGTCTTACATTTAGTGCATCTCAGTGTGATTACTGAGACACTTTTTTTGCAGCCTTTGTACGTCAGTTCATTTTATGGGACCATATGAATTTCTGTCTGACAACTGACCTCTCCTAAAGCCATCAGAGAAGCTATTGGTATGTCCAATAGAGAACTGAGAGTATCAGCTCCCTATATTTTCTTTCTTATCCATTAGTTTTCTTCCCTTTTCTTTCTAAAAAGCCATTATTCCTTTCCTTCTTTGAATATTTTTTCATAGAATCTTTAATAAGAAAAAACACGTGATTAAGCAAAGTAATTAATAAGATGGATATGCATATATTGGGTTATGAGATGATGTAAGACAATGGTTTCTTCCAGCCTCATAGCACTTTCAGATGTTAAAGAATGAAATATAAACATGGGTTCTTATTACAATGAACATGTGAAATCTCATACAATCCACTGTACTTCATTCTGAATTGAATTTAAATAGTTACATTGTGAATGTAACCATCTGTTTATTTGTGGTTCCATATCAATTCCTCAAAGTATGTCAGTGGGAGAATTTCTGAATAATAGTCACAAAAATCACAAAATTTGTATTCAAAGACCTGCCAAAACCAATAAACATTTCTTAATTTCTTTAGTTTTTTTGTCCTTTTAAGCCTCTCTGTGACTGCCAACCTCCCAGCAAGTCTCTCAAAGGTCAGCAAGCTTAAATAAAGATTCCATAATTGAAAGGGGCTAAGAATGAACTCCTGCTGTATTCTGTTCAGACTTCATAGCTTGGTCTGTGCTTCTCAAGGAAACCAGAAACAAACCTTTTTTTCCCCTCCACTTACTCCAGTGTAGTAAGAAGAGGTTAGTGAATTCATTCTGGCACGTTCAGGGTCAAATGGGGATCAGGGACAAGGTTTGGGCCCATATAAATCTTGAGAGAATACCTGTCAGTGAATGCCCTAAGGCATTTGTCCTCTAGAGTTATCTCCTATGATTTCTTAAAGATTATCAGTTTTCTTAGCCCCCTGGTTTAGGAGAGCCAATGTTCTGAGGTACAAGTTCTGTTCTAAAGTCATTTATAGAGTGTACTCAAATGTACTGGCACAGGGACCAGCTCTGTACTCTAGGAAGTCTCTAGCACTAAGTGTCATAGAGGTTGGAAAAGTCAGATTTGTAAGGAGAAAAGGAAACTGCCATCCCCAGAGATGGTGCAGAACCACCCACAGTTAGTTGCCAAGGTTTGGGTAAGGCATTTAACAATAGCACTGTGAGGGAAAGGGGGGACTGAGAGATCTTCTCACTATACCCAAGTGTCCATAAATAGCCAGTCTTTTCTCTACCCTGGGATTAAAGAGGCTCACAGGGTAAAAGAAAAATCACTTCAAATTCTTCTATTATTAGTTGTCAAAGGAGCCGTCAGAAAGACGCATTGTATACATATCATACTCATGCATAAATTATAGCACATAGGTCATTGTGGAAGGAAGTTGGTTCTTCATAGTGACTTAATTTTTCTGAACTTGAGATTTAGATAATGAACAGAATTCCCATGTAATTATGTGAACATTTTAACTAGTATGTATTCTAGAAGAGATATAAACAAAAATATGACCTGATGAAAATGTTTGTGATCTTACTAAATGTTTTAAACTGAAATTACTGGGTACCTTGGCCCTGAAGGATAGTGAGTTTTCACTGCTGGTAGTTCTGATTCACATAGTATAAGGAACTATCTAGACATTAAAACTAAATATGAACAATGGCAATGAATTTAAAGTCATTCACTCATTTATTCAACAAATAGTTTTTGTGTTTCTAGAATTCTCCAGTCATTGTGCTAGGTGTCTGGCCTCAAGAAGTTTATCACTAGAGGAGAGAACATATTAGAACATGCTACAAGTGTGATAGCATCAGCTGATATGAAGGCATACCCTCTTTGCAGTGGGGATACCCACATTAGTCTAGGAGCAGAGGAAGTAGCACCAGAAAGATGAGTAAGTGATCAAATGGAAATAAGGAAATAAATCAAATGGAATAAGGCAAAATACTGCACATAACAGAGAGAATGTTGGGTATACTATATATATATACATACATACATATAAATATATATATAAAATTTTTACATATAAATATATATAATTTTATATTTATATTCACATATAAATATATATATATATATATATATATATATATATATATATATAATTTTTACATATAAATATATATAATTTTTCTTTTTTGAAAGCAAAAGACACTGACACTGGTTTACTTAGCCAAAAAGTGAAGTATTGAAAGGATATTGTGATATTGTGTGTGTGTGTATGTATGTATGCAAGAGATATATGAGAATTCTGTACTTTCTGCTCAGTTTCCCATGAACCCCAAACGATTCTAGAAAATAAAATCCACTTTAAAGAGCCAAACAATCAGAACTTTAAAATTTTGTTATAGTTATTCTCTTTGAAACAAAAGCTAATGATACTTGGGGCCTTAGAGAATATGTAAATTTCATCCTTTACTATTAGGCCTACACAGAATTCCCATTCAAAGGGGCAAAGTAGCCAATCTCAGGGACTATCCATGGCCTGTGAGAAGGCCTGCTGCGAGAAGTCTGTCAAGTGGGTTATGTTGTATGATTGCCAATTCTATGGTGGGGTCAGTTGGTTTACTTCTTTTGGCAACTGATTTAGGAACATGAAACAAATCAGTACTCTGATACATGAGCAGAAGTTGATTGTCTGAACTTGATTGCCACACTGAAAGACCACAAGGAAGGTGGGACCAAAGTAGGAAATGTTTAACTAAGGTGTAAACATAGTCCAGGTGAGTTGGAGGAACAGAATAAGTAACTGTTGATAGCCCCCAAATGGGTGGATGGGAGCTGAGTTAATGGCAGAACACATGGATTCCCCATTGCCGATTGGACAAATCTTATGAGATTTCCCCTTTCCAGTTCCCTTTGTGTCACACGGGTCCTGTGCCTTTGGATTTATTCAAATAAGTGCCTGTCAACCCTGGACTTAGCATCCTTACAATTGGCCTGCATCACTCAAGCTATCTGGATGAAGTCTTTACAATCTGCTCAACATGGTTGCCATTTAAAAAAAAAAAAAACAGAGAACACATTGTAAAGTTAAAAAAAATTAATCTAAACATTACATTGATATAATGTAATGTTTTGAGCAACTAATAAATTTCTGATGTTTACAAAAAAAAGTGCATATCATAACATGCTCTTCAAAACTCTTGTAAAGATGATATGGGCAAGAGCAAGGATCCTGGAGGTAAACTCCGAATGTTCCCACCTTCTGCCATTCCTGTTAATTATTTCACGTATTCATTGTTTTAAATCCTTTGGTGATGAGACAGAGGTTAATTAAGAAGAGATTAGAAATATATTGTAAAGTTGCTAAGGGACTAATATCTACAAACTTCCAAGACTGTTCAAACCTGTGAGCTTATCTTGAGATTTTGTGGTATGCTCACACATTGCTGATAGGCATCTTGAGGTCAATAAAGTCTTTTAATCCTCTATGACAAATTGATTTTAGCTCCTTGTACCTTATATCAGGACCTATGGGAGGTTATAGGTAAAACAGAGTTATTAAGGAGTATGAAGGAGGAGAGGACAGGAGAGACATGGGGTCTTATAGTCCTAACACATACATCTCTGGGTGCAATGAACAAATATGAAATACCTGCATGATGAAATGTACAAATCAAGTTGAAATAAATAAATCAAAAACCTAAAAAAAATTAATCTATTTCATGAATTTATTAATTAGTCTCTCCTGGTCAGAAAATTTATTCTTCTAGAGGAAGCATATATAGTAAACAGATGTTTTTGCCAAGATAGAATTGCTTGAATCCTTTTCTGCCTCATTCTTAAATGTACAAATTCCAATAAGAATATATCTTTTAGTTTCTGAATGAAGACTTTGATAAATCAGATCATTTGGGGGTTATTCAACCCACAAATCTTTATGATGATCTTAACCTGTTTCTTCTGTGGAAGGCTTAATTACCACTTCACCTGCCTTTTGTTTCCATAATGTTAGCAGTGCCTAAGACATGATTGAAAATAAACATTGACTTCACTCATATTATGTTATATCCTTATGAATTTGAAGATTCATTGATAAGACAAACTCATAGTAAGTTAAAAAATTAATACAGCCATGCAGCAAAGATGTGTGGAGCACCTGGCTTAGTTAGGCCCTGGCTTCTCCAAAATGAACAGTATGTCTCTCCTTTCTAAGATCTTGTAGTCCAGTGGAAGAGACAAAAATGTAAAAAGTTCAATATAAAGTGATGACTGCTAGAATGTATATAGGAGAAGCATGGCCAACCTCATGGAGGAGAGAGTGAGTAACTATGAGGTAAGAGAGAGGAAGAATCAGGGAGATCTCATTTTACCACACCATTGCTGGGTTTGACAAGGGATTTACAGGTTGCAAGATCATGAAATGTAAGTAGGATTATCTCTTGCAGAAAAAGAGAAGATGAATGTTGGAGAATGTGGTTGACATATTAATGACTATGAACTGAATTGAGACTTGTTCCAAGCAGAGAAAAATAGCACCTTTAAAAGCAATGAAGGAATGGAACAACATTTTGTTCTGAAACTATAAGTAGTTTGGTATGTATATCAGATATATTTTTTTAAATATTTATTTTTTAGGTGTAGATGGACACAACACAATGCCTTTATTTTTTTGTGGTGCTGAGGATTGAACCCGGGTCCCGCTTGTGCTAGGCAAGTGCTCTACCGCTGAGCCACAATTCCAGCCCCTTATTGGATATTTTTTTGCCACAAAAAGCTAGTAACAAACATGCCCAAACCAGTGGCTTAACAATAACCATTTATTATTTCTCATGAATCTATGGGTAGGCAGGAGATTTCTACTGGGCTGGCCACACCTGCTGATCTAAGCTGGGTTCACTCATGAATGTGTGACCACCTGGCCTGCAGCTGGGAGCTGGTTGGTCTAACATGGCCTTGGCTGGATGATTAGTCTCTGCTCTAGGTGAATTCATCCTCCACCAAGCTGGTCTAGTCTTGATTTCATGGCAGAGGCCTGGAAGTTTCTTGGAAATCTTAGAACCTTCTAAGAGAGAGCAAAAGCACATAAATCCTCCTAATAACTAGTCATGGAATCAACCCAAATTACATTCTATAAGTGAAGCAAGTCATTAGGCCAGTGCAGATTCACACAGCTGGAAAAAAAGTAGCTGCTCCATAATAAAATTACAGAGTATGGAGGGATACAGAACTGGGGTCATTTTAGCTATGGAACCATGACTCTATGTAGGAATGGAAGAAGTGATGATGGAAGAGTGGTGAGAGGTGACTTTGGAAGTTATATAGAACCCCCAGTTTTGTAAGTGGAGGAAAGAAATGTATCCTGGTAGATAATGAGGGAGTTGGAAGATGGGAGGCAGACAATGATAGGATCAGTTTGTCACTTTAGGAAAATAACTCTGGTGGCAAATAAAGTGGATGGGTTGGATGGAGCTGAACTTTTCCTTGTAAACAAATATCTGAGATGGAAATCTGCATAGTTACCTATTTATATCCTACCTCACTTCAAAAAAGATATGATGCCATATTTCTTCCATAGCTGGTATCAAAAATATATGTATTTATGCCCTGTCTGCTTTTAAAAAGAATTTGAAGCAGCTCTGTTTGAATTCTGCCCAAAGGCCATCTTGGAAGTGTGCTGTCGTCCAACTTAGCTGAGCTATCCATAAATGAAGCTCCAGAGTTTCTAGCCAAAGAGTATTCCTGGAAGTGAAATAATAGAGGTGAATTTAGCTGTTTAAAAACACATGTAAGCTCTTTATTTAGAACTCTGATTCCATGGTGGCTGAAGAGAAAGAAAGGTATGGCAGGCAGGGAGAGTTCAAAAAGAATATTTACCATTCCAGTCATCTTAGGAAACGCTGAAGTAATTTCTGCTTAGCAGACACAAATATAGCTTGGTAAAACTGGTTGCCTGCCTGTAGAGCAAGGCTGATATCACCAGAAAGGCCCTGCAGAGACAGCACAAGTAACTGGCAAAGTTAAGGTTGCTTTCCAGCCTCTGGCTAGCATTGGAACAAGCTTGAAAAGGCCTACTCTGCTTTCACTCTTATGAAAACATATGAAATCAAAATAAATCAAGGGAGGGTCAGGAGAGGGTCAGTGTCCCTCTGTCTGTCCGTCTCTCTCTCCCTAAGTCAAGGGAAATTCATTTCTCTAAGTCAATGTTAGTCCATATAGTAGATTCTATAGTTCAAGATTTGAACTCTGGAGCCTACCATTTTCCTTCATTTTATATACATTTACTGAAGACACATCTAGTAGGTCTGTGCTTAACATTGAAGCAGCAGAGATGAGTAAGACACATCTTTGTTCTTGAGTTGCTTATAAACAGACACAGAATAAGCAAATAGCTATAGGTCTTGTTAAGTGCTAGTACATAATTGTGAACAAAATGCTGTGAATCATTGGGTAATAGCTCAAGTCTTAATTTCTCTCTGTTATCACTCCTATGTCTAAGAGTTCATATTCTTAGGACAAAGGGCAAAACAAAAATAGCGTTCTCACATGTTGCATACTAATACTTCCTGAGGTTCATTTAACCATGGACTTCTATTTCCAGATAATAGGCTATGCTTCTAGCTCATATGAATGTGTAGACATCTTTCATCCAAAATGATCCCAGAGTTTGCAAGACTACAAGGTATATAGATATCATTTAGATGTTTGTCTTCTCATTTATAAAGGTGATGCTAATAGCAAGTGTAATATAAGCCCTCCACTTGCTGGTGCAACCTCATTATATGCCTCTTTTCCTAGGGTTCTTATTAATACTCCTCTCAAAAGAATTCTGGTTTGAATGATAAATTATATGATCATTGTATTGATACTAATGACAGATCCTCAGTAAAATGTGACCTACAACATGGTTTTTCCAGTTGTGATTCTTTTTTTGTAAGTGCCAAGTTATCCATGCTTTCTTACATAATCTCTGGTCTCCTTTGATCAGGGATGTGACCTTTCAGGACAGCTGGCTTGAGTTGAGCATGTTGTTTGAGGTTGTGCAACAGCTTTCCCCAGAGCAGAGCTGACTACTCAGTGGAGAGATCATGACCATGGGGACACATCAGTGCCTGGCTACCAAGAGGCAAGCTGGGTCAAGTAACAGCTTGATAATTGCAATTTTGGCAAAAGGGACGAGAGGCACTCCTTAGAACACTTTGCACTAGAATTATAATTCACATACCAATCTTGAATTTCCACCACCATGTTAATGTCAATACTTGGTATATTTGTCATGCTTTCTAAAATATGTTGACAATATTGTCATGCTTCCTAAAATTTGCCAAAAATAAAGATTTTGAATATAATTTTATAAGTTAATAGAACAAACATTTTCTGCCTTTGTTGAGTGGGTAGGAAGGGATTTTGGCCCCTGTTCTCTTTTCTTTTCACAAGTCACATATGGATTTTTTCATGTAGATCATCAATATTTTTTTAATTATCCTCAGGTATTCTATAAATTGCATGTGAATCAACATTCTTTGGTTAGTAAGATTTTATGGTTTGGATTTCTATAAAACCTACTATTTAAAATAGGCTAAGTTTTAGTTTTAGCATGACAGGAACTACTAGAAAGAGTCTATAGTCTTTAGAGCAACACAGACCAGGTTTCACTCCCAGCTTTGCCTATCTATAGCTGTGTAACCTGCAGCAACGGACTTACTTTTTAAACCTCGGGTGCACCATTGTCAAATGGGAATATGAGAATCTAGCCCTTTGAATTGTTGAGAGGATCATCACAGGGATTTCTGTCTTATAAGATGCTGAATGAATGTAGATTTCTTTTCTTTGTGTCCTTCTCCCAACTTTTGGAACATGACTAGGTTATAATTGTAGGGATTTTATCTCACTTCCATAAAAATACTTATGATAAAAATTTTGGGACTATTAAATTCTTAGATAATATAAATGTCCTTGGAAGAATGGCACCAGTGGTTCTCAAGGCTTCAGAATTTGAAGACTCTCTTGTTAATTCCAATGAAGGAGTCTTTCTTAAAGAAATTTTTAAAAAATAGTAGTAGGTTGCTCCCTATTTAGAAAGTATTAAACTTAACTTTTGATATTTAAACTAAATATAATTTTTAAAACCTGCTGGCATTAATGTGAAAAATCATGCACAAACACAGATTACTCTAGCAGCAGTGAATCATGGTCCACATAATAATAATAGAAACTGGCACCTTGTTCTGGAATATATTGCAGCATGCGAGGGTGATTTAGAAGGGTGAACTTGGAGAGTATGTCCAAAAGGGAAAATTCTTTAGAGGACATATAAGATGCTCATGATATAAATCAAATGCTTTTTTGAAGTAGCATTTAGAGGAACAAATCTCTCTCCTACTGGGAGAACATATCCTCCACAGTAAGCACATGGAAAGATATTTGATGAGGATTGGAAAAGGAACAAGAATGCATGCAGGTGTTAGAGGTGGAAGAACGGGCTCACAAGAGACAGTGGGATGTCTGACATGAGGCAGAAAAACAGGTGCTGCACGTCAAAGGGAGACTTTGAAGGGGAAACTTATCCTGATACAATTTGAACACAGGTGCTCTATCGTGAAAATACCTTCTTATTTGTGCAAATGTCACTTTTGCAGGGAAGCAAATAACCACCCATTGTGAAATGGTGCTCTTACATTTCTGTCTTCTTTATCATCTTCTCTTTTTCTCCAAAGCACTTACCACATCAATTTTACTTTGGGCTATCTATCCTCAGTTAAATACAAGTTCTATGAGGGCAGGATGTCTGTCCATGTTTTCATTTGTTATTTTTTTTTTATCTTTGACAAGTTTCAATGAGAACTTCTTGAATGAATGAGTGGGAGCTCACATGAATCAGCTATTTGGGGATGGAAAAGGTGTTTTTTTCCCCCTCTAGGAAAAAGGGAATAAAACATGTTAATTCTTTTAAACCAAATTTATTGAATTATATGCTTGCATGTACAACATTGGCAGAGTATGAAGTAGACAGAGGTCTCCAAAAACTGAAAAATATCATCCTCCTATATACTAGAAAAAGCCTCCTTACCATGAATAATTTGTTAAGTTGTTTTTGAAATACTTTGTTTCTGTTTATTTTTCTTTCCCAATATGAATATTACTGATATCGGCATATCCATCTCCATTTGATACATATAAGATGGCAATAAACTCTCCCCCAGATATGCAAGGAGCAAAGGACTATGATTTTAATCTTGGAGAGGGAATCCTAGATGAAAGCACAACTACAGAGGACAAGATCAAATGCAGCATGAGTGAGACATAAACACAAAGAGTCAACCAACGGTACGGTGTATTATGGAAAGTGATTCTCATTTGCACCCCCATCTGCTCCCCTCTGCAAAGGACAGAACAGTAAAAAGGACCTGGTTATGAATATAGGAAAGACTTATAAATTTTATTATTTGACAAATATTAAACAAGAAAAGTTCTGTTTAACAAATTGATTCTGGCTAAAGAAAAGGCTAAGGTACTTAACTAAGGATAAAACCAAAAAGCACAAAGATGTAGAAGTAGAAATTACATAGAAATATTTTTAAAACATTTTCTCTGCTTCTTCTTTTATCTTTTTTAGACATGGACACAATACCTTTAATTAATCAATTAATTAATTTTGTGTGGTGCTGAGGATAGAACCCAGTGTCTCACACATGCTAGGTAAGAACTCTACCACTGAGCTACAACCCCAGCCCATGTAGGAATATTAATATTAAAACTTTGTAAAAACTGCAGAGAACTATAATATCTATTGCATCTGGCTCTAGCATCAAATACATATTTCATTACAATTTTTACTAGCCTAAGTATTTTTGAAAGAATTCTTGGATTAGATATTAAAATTTTAGGGGGCTATAAGGAAAACAATCAGCTACTATTGCCTAGCAAGGAAAGGGATCTTTATATTGTAAAGGGTAGAGAAAATAAAAGGATTGTACGAAAATACAATGAACAATTTTATGCCAACAAATTAAATAACCTCAATGAAACAGACAAATTCCTAAGCGAATATAAACTACCAATACTAACTCAAAAGGAAGGAGAGAATCTGAATAGACCTATTACAAGTACAAAAATTAAATAGGTAATTGGTAACTTTGTCTACAATGCAAATCTAGGACCAGATGGTTTCACTGGTGAGTTCTGTCAAACATTTAAATAAAAAATAACACCCATCTTTTTAAAACTCTTCCAAAAAGTTAAAGAGGGGACATTTTCACATTTATTCTGTGAGGGCAGTAATATCATGACACCAAAATAATAAAAATGGATCGCAAGAAACTTGCAGATCAATATCCCTTATAAATATAAATTCAAATAAAAACCACAATGACATACAACTTCACACCCACTGGGATGGCTATAATAAAAAACAGAGAAAAAGAAAACTATGCAGCAGTTCTTTGAAAAAATAAGCATAGAATTACCATATGATTCAGTAATTCTAGGTGTTTACCCAAGGGAATTGAAAATAGGGACCCAAGAAGACATTTGCATGCCAATATTAATGAAAACATTATTCACAATAGCACAAAATATAAATGGCCCAAGTATCCACAAACTGATGAATGGATGAAATTTTATACTCCATACAATAGAATATTATTCTGCCACGGGAAGGAATGAAGTCCTTACATATATGAAACATGGATGAACTTGAGAATACTATGCTAAGTGAAAGAAGCCAGACACAAAAGGTCACACTTCTATAATTTTATTTATATGAAATGTCCAGAATAGGCAAATCAATACACAGCGGATTAATAGTTGCCAGCAGTGGGGATTAAGGAGGAGAAATGGGCAGTGACTACTTAATGGACATGGAGTTTCTTTCGGGGATTGTGAAAATTTTCTGGAGTTATTGGTGATGGTTCTATATGTTGCGAATATACTAAAAACCACTGGGATGTGCACTTTGAAATGACATAAATGGTGAATTTTAAGTTATGTGGACTTTATCTCAGTAAGAAGAGACCACAAGCATAAAGAGTTCCGCCTAAAAGAGTTAGGGAGACATCACCCAAAAACTTCTCGGTGACACATAAAAGGGAGGTAGAAATCTAATTAAAAGCAGGAATCTAATAAAATTGGTAGGACAGTTTAATACATTAAGTGATTAAAGAACTGAACAACTACCACAATATATATGGTCATTTACCTTCGAAAATATCTCAGGTTTGCTTGTGAATGTGGATGACTGGGCTCCCATCTGGCTTACCTGCCTGGCTTCCGCACTCACTAGGATGTGTGCAAGAGGAAGAGAGCAAAAGGATATGAACAAAGAGAGTTAAAGAGAAAGGAAAAATACAAACTCAGCCAAGAGAAAAGGGCTTGGGATAGAAGCTATGTAGACTTGGCCTTCAAAAGTCTTGCTGCTGGAGAGTTTTCATGACATGGGGGCAAGAGGGTGAGCTGCAGTGAGATGGAAACTTGTAACGCTATATGGTTTCTACCCCATCCACATGCTCAGGAGGTGTGTGACTGCATGCAGATGGATTTTTCACATTTGCTTATTTCTAGTAGGATTGCATCCAGATTTCCAAAACTGTGTGAAAGGAGAAGTGATTGAATTTTATTATACTTTTCATCAATTGTATCTATTTTTATATTACTTTAAAACTCAACAAGTGGAGGGTCAAATCTAAAATCATATTAATAGGTTTTAAACTTTGTTACGTTAATATCAACAGCTTATCTTATACTTTGAATTATTATTTACCCACATATTGATTTGATCATCATTCTTGGGTCATTTGGAAAATGTCGATTCACTGAATAATAAGCAAACTGAATGAAATAACATAAAGATTGTATGTTAGAACTAAACATGATTTATCGTAGGATGTGCAGTTGTTTCAACATCTGAAAATTAATCAATATATACCACATAAATAGAACAAAAGAAAAAGCCACATGACCATTTTAATAGATACAAAAAAGTATTTGATGAAGTCAATCAATCATCCTCTTCTGATAAAATCATACAGCAAACTAGAAGTAGAAACATTCTCCTCCTATTATAGGGAATCTATATAAAGATCTCACAGTTAACATACTTAATGGTAAAAAGCTGGATATTTTTCCCTCAATATCAGAAACAGGAAAAAAAATGTTCATGCTTACTATTTCTATCACCATTGGACTGGAGAGTTAGATAAAATGATCAGACAAGAAAAAAGAAATACAAAGCATCAAAATTGAAGAGAAAAGAGAAAAACTATATAAATAAATATATATATATATATATATATATATATATATATATATATATGACATCATCATATATACAGAAAATTCTAGGAAAGATATAAATAATCATAACAATAAAAATGATGACTACTAATGCTAATAAACAAGTTTAGCAAGTTTTCAGGATTTAAGATAACTATGACAAATTTAATTGAATTTCTTTTTTCTCTTCTTTTTTGTGGTAGTGGGGATCAAGCCCAGGGGCACTTTATCACTGAGCCACATCCCCAGCCATTTTATTTTTAATTTTTTAGACAGTATCTCTCCAAGTTACACACTGGCCTTGAACTCACAATCCCTCCTGCCTCAGCCTCCCAAGTAGCTGGGATTATGGACTGCTCCTGGATAATTAAATTTCTATACACCAAAAGGAATAATCTGAAACAAAATTTAAGAATTCTATTTACTAGCATCAAAAAGAATAAAACATTTACAAATGAAATCAACAAAAGGAGTTTAAAACTTACATGCTAAAAACTATAAAACACTGATGAAAGAAATTATTGAAAACCTTAATAAATGGAAAGACATCCATGTTCATGGATTGAAAGACTTAATATTAAGATAACAATACTTCCCAAATTATCTACATGGTCACCTCTATTTCTATGAAAGTCTCAGTTGTCTTTTTTTCAGATATCAACAAGCTGATTCTAAAATTCATAAGGAAATGCAAAATATCCACATAGCCTAAATAATCTTGAAAAAGAAGAGCAAGAATGGAGGACAAACACTTAACTGATTTCAAAACTTATCACAAAACTGTTGTATTCAAAACAATATGGTACTTGCAGAGGGACACAAATGTAAAGCATTGGATAAGAATTAAGCCCGGCATGGTGGCGCTCACCTGTAATCCCAGCAGCTTGGGAGGCTGAGGCTGACTCAGCAATTTATCAAGGCCCTAAGCAACTTGGCAAGACCGTATCTCTAAATAAAATATAAAAAGGGCTGGGGATGTGGTTAAGTGCCCTGGGTTCAATTTCTGGTACCAAAAAAAAAAAAAAAAAAAAAAAAAAAAAAGAATTAAAAGCTCAGAAACAAACATTAATTTAAGCTCCATTGACGTACAACAAGGCTTCTAAGAATATTCAATGGGAAAATAGTAGTCCTTTCAACAAATGATTCTGGGACAACTAGATATTCACATGCAAAACTTGAAGTTGGACTATCTCACACCATATATATATATATATATATATATATATATATATATATATATATATATAATTTAGGCTATGTGGATTTTTTGCATTTATATATATATATATATATATATATATATATATATATATATATATATATCAAAGACTTAAATTTAAGAGAACAAACTAAAAAACTAAAAATATCTTAGAAGAAAATGTAAACATAAACCTTAGTGTCCTTGTACTAGGCAGTGGTTTCTTAGATATGACACAGAATCACAAGAAACAAGAAACAAATAAGTTAGACTTTATAAACCTTAAAAACTGTTATGTTTCAAAAGACACTATGAAGAAAGTTAAAAGACACCTCACAGAATGAGAGAAAGTTTTCACAAATCATGTATCTGATAAGGGAGTAGTATTCAGATTGTAAAAGACCTTTTACAATCCTTAAATAAAAAGGCTACACAATTGAAAAATGCTGAAATACTTTAAGTAGATATTTTATTAAAGGCATTATACAGATGGTCAATAAGTACATGAAAGATATTCAGTATCATTAGTTATTATGGAAACACACATTAAAATCACAATGAGATACCAATATACTCTTACTAAAATTGCTATAATCAAAAGGATGGGAGAACCAACATGGCGGCGGGCAGGGAGGCAGCGCTTTCAGTACCTCCTCAGTAATGGGGTCAGAGAGATGCATTGATATGCTTGGATTCTACCTGCTGAGAGGCTCCTGGCAAAATTCCACTGAAGAGAGACCGGCCGGCAATTGGTAGGATTTTTGGAGGTGACAGTTTGCCCCAGATGAGTGAATCTACGCCACGTGGCGCAGAGGTCCGGACCCGCCAGCTGCTGCCCGCGCGACTCGACTCAGCGACCGCCCGCCCATGGCCCCCGCGACTGGGCGGCTAGCCCCCGAGGCGGGGCTCAGCAGGAGCGGCGCAGGAACTCTAGGAAGAGGTCTCTAGCCAGGCCTTCATGAAGTAGCGAACCGGGAGCTGAAACCAACCAGAGACAGACCAGTCCCACCCCTCCCTTCGGACACTCCGGCAAGGAGCCTGGGGCCCGCCATAGCAGAGAGGTGACGTCACCGGAGTTCGGCCGACGGAATTCCTTCCCAGCGGAATCCACTTTAGCAGGTGTGTGACTCCCACCCCCTCCAGATACAAGCAGCCAGGAAACCTTGGGAATCTCCCTGGGGGCGTGTCTGTAGGGAAGCAGAGGGGATTCCCGATCCCCAACTCCCCTTACCACCAGTGGCGACAACCAAGGTCTTAGCCACCAGTTTCCAAGGGCATGCCCACCAAAGGGGTCCGGAAAAATTAAACTGTTGGTCCCCAGATCACCGCACCACAACACTGGGGCTTAGATGAATGATGGAGAGAGTGCTCAGTCCTTGGGAAATAGGACACGTGGTGGGGCTGCAAGTGTAACCAGATCTTTGGGGAACCGCCTCCGTTGAACAGGACCTGGCTGGCTGGCTGGCAGGAGGAAGGAGGGGAGGGGCCGGAGAAGTGAAACGGCTCTGGACTAACAGGATTGAGAGACTCCCAGGAGCCGCCTTACAGGGATTGCTATAGGCACATAGAGGGCAGAAGCTCGGCTCAGAGGGCACAGCTCTGCCTACTGGAAGAGAAGAAAATGGATCTCTAAGACTTCAATTTTTTTTTCTCTCTTTGTTCTTTTCTCCCCTTTTCCTTCTTTCTTTCTTTCCTGTTTCAAGTTTTATTGTTCTTTCCATTCTCCTTTAATCTATCTCTCTCTCCTTCTTTCTTTTTAATAGCACCTTCCTTCCCCTATCCCCCAACTTTCATCCCAAGCATTACGTCTTCCATTATACGTAATTGTCTAGATGCAAATAGGTGAATGTTTCGAGGCTGTCTATAGGGCTCCTAAATACCTAGTTACTACCAACACCCTGATCCAATCACCTGTTAGTATCCCCCTTCAGTAGAGCAATCTTCTAAAGTAGCCAAGACATACTAACCCTCATACCATCAGAGCACCTAACCTAAACATAAAGTCCTAAGAACAGACAACAAATCACTATATGCATACAGAATCCAGAAGCCTTTTATGAATTGAATGAATCAGCTTTAAAGTACAATAAAGCCCAACATTTCTAGGCATAGTCTCCCATCACAAAGGAGAGACAACAGAGATATACAAAACCAAAACAAATTTATAGGAGAAAGCAGAAACACAGCAGTCAAACAGAGCTGGAAAGTAACATGAACAACATGAAAAAACAAGGGAAAAAAGGATTACAAACAATGCAGGACAACTTAAATCTCCAGGAGGACCTAGAGGCATCAGAAAAATGGACAGAGAAAGAACTCAAGGCATACCTAACTCAGATGGAATGGAATATTAGAGAAGACATGAGACAGCAAGTCCAAGCAATGAAAGTATATTTTGAAAACGAATTAAACAAACAAATTCAAATGGTAAAGAACGAGCTCTACCAGGAGATAGAGATTTAAAAAAAAATCAAACAGTAATCCTAGAAATGCAGGAAACCATAAACCAAATTAAAAACTCAAACGAGAATATTACAAATAGACTAGATCAAGTAGAAGTCAGAACATCAGATAATGAAGACAAAGTTTATCAACTTGAAAAGAATATAGTCAACACAGAAAGGATGCTTAAAACTCACGAGCAATCTATCCAAGAGATATGGGATGTCATAAAAAAACCAAACTTGAGAGTCATTGGGATAGAAGAAGGTATGGAGGTTCAAACCAAAGGAATGGACAACCTATTAAATGAAATAATCCTAGAAAACTTCCCAGATATGAAAGATGGAATGGATTGCCAAATCCTGGAAGCCTACAGGACCCCAAACATTCAAAACCATAATAGACCAACTCCAAGACACATAATTATGAAGATATCCAACATAAAGAACAAGGAGAGAATATTAAAAGCTACGAGAGAAAGGAGGCAGATTACATTCAGGGGTAAACCAATTAGGTTAACGGCTGATTTTTCATCACAGACGCTGAAAGCGAGAAGATCCTGGAACAACGTATTTCAAATGCTGAAAAATAATGGATTCCAACCAAGAATACATTATCCAGCAAAATTAAGCTTCAGATTTGACAATGAAATTAAAATATTTCACGATAAACAAAAGTTAAAAGAATTAGCAGCCAGAAAATCAGCACTGCAAGGCATTTTGAGCAAAATACTACAAGAAGAGGAATTGAAAAATAGCACCCAAAACTAACAGTATCTCAGTAAAGGGGGAGAAAAATAACCAAAGAGGAAAAACTAGCCAAACTAAAATAAATAAATGAATAAACATGACTGGAAGTACAAACCATATTTCAATAGTAACCTTAAATGTTAATGGCTTAAATTCACTAATCAAGAAACATAGGCTAGTAACCTGGATTAAAAAAACAGATCCAACAATATGCTGCCTTCAGGAGACTCATATGATAGGAAAAGACATACACAGGCTGAAGGTGAAAGGTTGGGAAAAATAATACCACTCATATGGCCCTCGGAAGCAAGCAAGAGTGGCCATACTCATATCGAATAAAATCAACTTCAAACCTAAGTTAATCAAAAGGGATAAAGAAGGACACTATATACTGTTAAAAGGAACCATCCACCAACAAGACATAACAATTATCAATATGTATGCACCAAATAATGGTGCTGTAACGTACATAAAACAAACTCTCCTCAAGTTCAAGAGTCAAATAGACCACAACACAATAATTATGGGTGACTTCAACACACCGCTCTCTCCATTAGACAGATTCTCCAGACAAAAGCTGAATAAAGAAACTATAGAACTCAATAACACAATCAATAACCTAGACTTAACCGACATATATAGAATATATCAACCATCATCAAGTGGATACACGTTCTTCTCAGCAGCACATGGATCTTACTCAAAGATAGACCATATACTATGCCATATGGCAACTCTTAGTAAATATAAACGTGTGGACATAATACCATGCACCTTATCTGATCATAATGGAATGAAACTGGAAATCAATGATAAAAAAAGGAAGGAAAAATCCTGCATCACCTGGAAAATGAACAATATGTTACTGAATGATCAATGGGTTACAGAGGACATAAAGGAGGAAATCAAAAAATTCTTAGAGATAAATGACAATACAGACACAACATACCGGAATCTATGGGACACAATGAAAGCAGTTTTAAGAGGGAAATTCATTTCTTGGAGTTCATTCCTCAAAAAAAGAAAAAACCAACAAATAAATGAACTCACACTTCATCTCAAAACCCTAGAAAAGGAACAGCAAAACAACAGCAAATGCAGTAGAAGACAAGAAATAATTAAAATCAGAGTGGAAATCAACGAAATTGAAACAAAAAAAACCATTGAAAAAATTGATAAAACTAAAAGTTGGTTCTTCGAAAACATAAATAAGATCAACAGACCCTTAGCCATGCTAATGAAGAGAAGAGAGAGAATTCAAATTACAAACATACGGGATGAAAAAGGCAATATCACAACGGACACCACAGAAATACAGAAGATAATTAGAAAGTATTTTGAAACCCTATATTCCAATAAAATAGAAGATAGTGAAGATATTGATAAATTTCTTAAGTCATATGATCTGCCCAGATTGAGTCAGGAAGACACACACAATTTAAACAGACCAATAACAAAGGAAGAAATAGAAGAATTCATCAAAAGACTACCAACCAAGAAAAGCCCTGGACCGGATGGTTATACAGCGGAGTTTTACAAAAACCTTCAAAGAAGAATTAATACGAATACTTTTCAAGCTATTTCAAGAAATAGAAAAAGAAGGAGCTCTCCCAAATTCATTCTATGAGGCCAACATCACCCTGATCTCGAAACCAGACAAAGACACTTCAAAGAAAGAAAACTACAGACGAATATCTCTAATGAACGTAGATGCAAAAATTCTCAATAAAATCCTGGCGAATCGAATACAAAAGCATATCAAAAAAATTGTGCACCATGATCAAGTAGGATTCATCCCTGGGATGCAAGTCTGGTTCAATATATGGAAATCAATAAATGTTATTCACCACATCAATAGACTTAAAGATAAGAACCATATGATCATCTCGATAGATGCAGAAAAAGCATTCGACAAAGTACAGCATCCCTTTATGTTCAAAACACTAGAAAAACTAGGGATAATAGGAACTTACCTCAACATTGTAAAAGCTATATATGCTAAGCCTCAGGCTAGCATCATTCTAAATGGAGAAATACTGAAGGCATTCCCTCTAAAATCTGGAACAAGACAGGGATGCCCTCTCTCACCATTTCTATTCAATTTAGTTCTTGAAATACTGGCCAGAGCAATTAGACAGACAAAAGAAATTAAAGGCATAAAAATAGGAAAAGAAGAACTTAAATTATCACTATTTGCGGATGATATGATAATATATCTAACAGATCCAAAAGGGTCTACAAAGAAACTGCTAGAGTTAATAAATGAATTCAGCAAAGTGGCAGGATATAAAATCAACACGTATAAATCAAAGGCATTCCTGTATATCAGCAACAAAACTTCTGAAATGGAAATGAGGAAAACCACTCCATTCACAATATCCTCAAAAAAAATAAAATACTTGGGAATCAACCTAACAAAAGAGGTGAAAGATTTATACAATGAAAACTACAGAACCCTAAAGAGAGAGATAGAAGAAGATCTTAGAAGATGGAAAAATATACCCTGTTCATGGATAGGCAGAACTAACATCATCAAAATGGCGATATTACCCAAAGTTCTCTACAGGTTTACTGCGATGCCAATCAAAATCCCAACGGCATTTCTTGTAGAAATAGATAAAGCAATCATGAAATTCATATGGAAAAACAAAAGACCCGGAATAGCAAAAGCAATTCTAAGCAGGAAGTGTGAATCAGGCGGTATAGCGATACCAGATTTCAAACTGTACTACAGAGCAATAGTAACAAAAACAGCATGGTACTGGTACCAAAACAGGCATGTGGGCCAATGGTGCAGAATAGAGGACACAGAGACCAATCCACAAAATTACAACTTTCGTATATTTGATAAAGGGGCTAAAAGCATGCAATGGAGGAAGGATAGCATCTTCAACAAATGGTGCTGGGAAAACTGGAAATCCATATGCAACAAAATGAAGCTGAACCCCTTTCTCTCGCCATGCACAAAAGTTAACTCAAAATGGATCAAAGAGCTTGATATCAAATCAGAGACTCTGCGCCTGATAGAAGAAAAAGTTGGCTCCGATCTACATATTGTGGGGTCAGGCTCCAAATTCCTTAATAGGACGCCCATAGCCCAAGAGTTAATAACAAGAATCAACAAATGGGACTTACTTAAACTAAAAAGTTTTTTCTCAGCAAGAGAAACAATAAGAGAGGTAAATAGGGAGCCTACATCCTGGGAACAAATTTTTACCCCTCACACTTCAGATAGAGCCCTAATATCCAGAATATACAAAGAACTCAAAAAAATTAGATAATAAGATAACAAATAACCCAATCAACAAATGGGCCAAGGACCTGAACAGACACTTCTCAGAGGAGGACATACAATCAATCAACAAGTACATGAAAAAAATGCTCACCATCTCTAGCAGTCAGAGAAATGCAAATCAAAACCACCCTAAGATACCATCTCACTCCAGTAAGATTGGCAGCCATTATGAAGTCAAACAACAATAAGTGCTGGCGAGGATGTGGGGAAAAGGGTACACTTGTACATTGCTGGTGGGACTGCAAATTGGTGGGGCCAATTTGGAAAGCAGTATGGATATTCCTGGGAAAGCTGGGAATGGAACCACCATTTGACCCAGCTATCGCTCTTCCCGGACTATTCCCTGAGAACCTTAAAAGAGCGTACTACAGGGATACTGCCACATCAATGATCATAGCAGCACAATTCACAATAGCTAGACTGTGGAACCAACCTAGATGCCCTTCAATAGATGAATGGATAAAAAAATGTGGCATTTATACACAATGGAGTATTACACAGCACTAAAAAATGACAAAATCATGGAATTTGCAGGGAAATGGATGGCATTAGAGCAGATTATACTAAATGAAGCTAGCCAATCCTTAAAAAACAAATGCCAAATGTCTTCTTTGATATAAGGAGAGCAACTAAGAACAGAGCAGGGAGGAAGAGCATGAGGAAAAGATTAACATTAATCAGAGACGAGTGGGGGGAGGGAAAGGGAGAAAGAAGGGAAATTGTATGGAAATGGAAGGAGACCCTCAATGTTACACAAAATTACATATAAGAGGTTGTGAGGGGAAAGGGGGGGAAAAAACAAGGGAGAGAATTGAACAACAGCAGATGAGGTAGAGAGGGAAGATGGGAGGGGAGGGGAGGGGGGATAGTACGGGATAGGAAATGTAGCAGAATACAACAGTCACTAATATGGAATTATGTAAAAATGTGAATGTGTAACCGATGTGATTCTGCAATTTGTATTTGGGGTAAAAATGGGAGTTCATAACCCATTTGAGTCAAATGTATGAAAGATGATATGTCAAGAGCTTTGTAATGTTTTGAACAACCAATTAAAAAAAAGAAAATTAAAAAAAATGATAAACAATAATATGTATTTACTAGGATATGGAGAAATGTGACTCTTCTTATGCTTCTAGTAAAGACATAAAATGGTGCAGCTGCTTTTGAAAATAGTGATTAAACATAGAGTCACCATATGGCCCATCAATTCTACTACCAGGTAGTAGTAAAACATGAAATATGAAAAATACGTACACAGAAAACCTGTATAAAAATATTTATAGCAGCATTATTCATAATAATCCAAATGTGGAAACAACTTAAAAATCAACTGATTAATGGATAAATACAACATGTTATATATCTATGCAATAGAATGTTAGTTGGCCCTAAAATGAATACAGTACTCATGTATGCTAAGACCTCAGGGAACCTTGAAAAGATTATGTTAGGTGAAAGAAAATAGTTACAGAAGACTACCTATTAATAATTCCATTTACATAAAGTGTCTAGAATAGGCAAATCTGTAGAAATGGGATGTAGATTAATATTAATGGTCCTCTAAGGCTGGGGTAGAGAAATGAAATAGGGAGTCAGGGCTACAGGGTATAGTATTTTTGTTTTGGGATGATGAGAATGTTCTGAAATTAGATTCTGGATTGTTTGCACAATCTGTGAGATATAAAAGTGATTAAATTGTACAGTTTAAAAGGGTAAATTTTATAAGATGTGAGTCATATTCCAATAAAACATGGAGAGAGAGAGAGAGAGTGGTGGTTAGGTGCCAGCAATGAATCATCTCAGAATAAATTATACTTTTCTAATACCATTTACTACCATTCTTTTCATAAATGGACCAAACAAATAGACCAGAGAAATGGTAATTTGACCCATTGTTCATTTATTTGGTAATTCATCATCTGCTGCAAATTTAGTAAGAGTGTGCCTGGATTATATTGGCTACTGAAGACAGAGGTTAGTATGACACAGTTCTTCATGGAATTGGCCTATTAAATAAAAACTACTTTGTTGGGCTGGGATTGTGGCTCAGTGGTAGATCGCTTGCCTACTATGGGAGGGACCTGGGTTTGATCCTCAGCACCACATAAAAATAAAGTCATTGTGTTGTGTCCATCTACACCTAAAAAATTAAAAAAAATATGTATAAGAAAAGAAGTACACATTGTTTTAAAAAAACTACTTTGTAAATTAGGAAGGAGAAGCTAACAAAAGTTAAATAACAGCTTGATGTCACACATCTACTAAGTGATAAAGTAAGAATTGAAACTATTGCATGTCGTCTTAATACCCAGGATGTTTCAGTTGCATGTTTCATCATGGTTCCAACAGTGGCATGCTTCCTAAGAATAAGATGTGGGTGACAGTATAATTAGGGGAATTCACAGTATGTTAACTCACAGACTGATCTCCACCTTGAGGACTTCCCCAAAGTTGTCACAGGGTGCTGCTCATGGCAGGATCCCATTTGATAATCTCATACACAACATGAATGAAGACATAGAAGGCACATTTGTTGCTGACACAAAGCTGGAAGTGATAGTTAATATGCTCAAAGAAGCAAATCAGGACTCGAAAGGATCTCATCAGACAGGAACGATGGGCTGAAAGTAATACAGGATTCAGGGAGCATGGGATTAACAGGAATTCACATGAAAAAGACTTGGCTATTGAAATTGACAGCAAGCTCAATGTGATCCAAAGGTGTGAGCCAAAAAAGCGAAAGCCTTCTTATCCTACATTAAAAGAAATAATGTCCAGGAAAAGGAATGTAATTGTATTTCTGGTCACTACTGTTGTCAAATTCTGTAGTATTTTGTTCACTTTGGGTGCCTATTTTTAAGAAGATCAACAAACTATGCAGATGAAAGAGACCTAGAAGAGTGACACTCTCATTGAGCAATGGGCATGATTCACTTGGAATTGGAAGACTTGCATTGTGTAAGGAGAGGAGGGAGAAGAGAGTCAAATGGATGGTTCTACTTTCAAAGATTTAAAGGGAAATCTTAGGACTTAATGTGATTCTATTTACTATGATTTAATGTGATTCTATTTACTCTGACAGAAGTAGAACCCATATGGTGGAAGGGGATTTGTACCCTTGACTTATTTTCAAATATATGAAGTTGTGGAGAATGGAATAGTCTACTTTGTAATTTAGTAATCATTTGCTCATGGGAATTATTCAAGATGAATCTGGATGACCAAAATAATTTCATTCTTGGAACTTCATTGAAATTAGTCTCAATGACCTATAAGATCCATTTGAACCCAAAGAGTCAATAATTGTTTATAGTAGTAATCATTGTCATGATATCAAGTAATATTAATTGAGAAAGCTATCATAGTATAATGATGATATAGATCATCATAGTATCATGACATTATTATATTTAGCCTGACAAGAACTTTATAAAGTTTTTATTAATCCCATTTTATAAATGAGGAGACTGAAGTCTTAGGCTAATTTTGACAAGAATATATGGCTTATAAGTGCTAGAGCTAGCACTCAAACTAAGGGTGCTCCTAATTCAGGGTTTCTGATACTACTTTTTGTCCTAAATTCTTTTAGTTTCTATGTAATTTAATGAGTTATAGTAGGTGATTAGAGTGAGATTTTTAGCCCAATTTCTATCTGCTTAGAGTGAATATATATGGGGGAGGTGTTGTGTTGTTAGACATCTAAATAATTCAAGGTCAACAGGAACTCTTGTCTTTGTGGAGAGTAAATGGCTGCCCAATGGAATTTCAGGACTGACATGTTCACTGTTTAAAAAAGCAAATAGCTTAGCTCATATTTTCATTCTTGGATTATTTTAAATGAGACAGTGCCAGAGTACACAAAAGCAGATAGCTTGGTTTCAGATTTTCATTCCTGAATTGGGATTCAATATGCATGCCATGCTCACAGATGCCTACCAAAGAATAGAATGGGTGAGGGGTGGATTTATTCTTGTGTTAGGCAGATGACTTTTCTGCAACATGCAATTTTATTTTCTGATAAAGAGTGAACTAGTGACCAACAGATTCTCTCTGCTAAGTCATTGGAAAATATCTGATACACTTCAATTTTTAGAATCCACCATAAAGTTTACGTCTTTGAAAAAAGAAATAGCAGTAGTGTTTTGCTTCAATAAGTTCTTGTCTTCTTCCACCTATATTTGTTGTTGCACTATTCACCATAGCTAAAAATATTGAATCAACCTAGATGCCCATCAACAAATGAATGAAGAAAATATGGTACACATTCACCATGAAATATTATTCAGCAATAAAAAGAATGATATCGGTTGCAGCAAAATGAATATATCTGGAGGATATTACATTAGCCAAAGAAAAGTAGATGCAGAAAGAAAATCCCTTATGTTTTTCTTATAAAGTGTTTTTTTTTTTTAAAAAGGTTGTTTGGCAAGTATGGTAGTGATTATTAGAGGCTGGGAGGGGCAGAAGAGAGGCAAGATAGTAGGTGGCTGGCTAACAGGTACCCAACACAGGTATAACTAATGAGTATTCTATAGCTCAGTGGAGTGACTCACAACCACCTAATATATATTTTATCAATAACTAGAAGAGAGAAGCTAGAAGGCTATAATCACAAAATAATGATAAGGAGTTGGAAATAATAATTACTCTGATTTGATCAGTGCCTATTATTTGTATGTATTTGAAACATCACAATATACCCTATAGATATGTCCAATTACTACATGTTAATCAAAAAAATTAAAATGTTAACTATCCCAATTTGATCATTATACACTGCATACACATGGCAAATCATCACATGGCATACCATAAATCTGTACAATTAAAATAATAATTAAAAATAAAACCAATGATTAAAAAAATACAAGTAGGGGAATCTACTTGGATGGATGGTCAGAGAAGACCACTCTGAGTTGGTTACTTATGAGCTGAAGCCTGAGTGTTAGGAAAGAACCTACACTGGCAGAGTCTAAGGGAAGATGACTCTAAATAAGACATTCCAGCCAGCTGGAAGGCCTAGAGATTGGGGGAGTTTTGTATATGTTAGGCCCACAGGACAGATGGCAAGAGTGCAGATGATGAGGGTTGCTCTTGAAAGCTAGCAGTGGAAGTGGAGAGTAGAGCATGATGTGGAGGTGTGTTTTGGAGGGAGTAATCAGAATGTGTGTTATCCTGGTACATTGCATGTGTGTAGGAATAGTTCTACAAACTTGAGTCTAGTTCCACCTAATCTCAAGAAGTCCTCAGCACATTTCAGTCTTCATCAGTCTTGAACAAAGGTAGCACTCCTTCAGACAATTCACCTTGTGTTAGGAACTCTGCCTTCACCTCTCCCCTTTCTTCTTGCCTGATGCTTTCTTTCAACACTATTTGTGACATACCTCCTTGGTGTCAAGCACTGTACTAGGTATTGAGCATAAAGTTGTGAAACAAAAGAGTCCTAGTATCGTCTTTGCAAAGCTTTTGTTTAATTAGGAGCTGACAAATTCAAGACACAATTTTACATCCTTTATGTTTCTTTTTTTATTAGCTAGTAATTACTGAATGCCTCTTAAATACCAGGCATGTTATATGTATTATTAAATACTAAGCATGTTACATGTATTGTGTTAAATTTTATTTTGTGTAAGCATTTTTTTCATTTTAACACAGTAATTTAATCATAAATATTATATTTAATGCATTGTTCCATTTTCTGAATCTATACTATTCTAAACTGTTCCTTCTGCTGAACATTTAGACGATTCAGGTGTTTATAAAGGCTCTTGCAAGTTCAGTAAACATATAGACATAGCCTTAGAGTTCAAATGTATCCTGAGAACAAAAGAAACACACACTGCCCTGGATTCAAAAAGCAAATACTGCCTTTGGACTTAAAAGATGGCTCTGACTAATCCATATTTAGGAGATGAATTGCAGTAATATATTTTTTTTAATTCTTGAATTTATTTTTAATAATTAAAGGATTCTCTTTGTCTTTTAATGTCTCTACTCTTTGACAATCTTGTTGACACATAAAAGTTACACATATTTAAAGTGTAAAACTTGATGTTTTAATATACATTGTGGAATGATACCCATATTCCAGCCGATTAACATCTGACTTCTACAGAGTTATTGCCTTTTGCTGTTTGACCAACATCATCCAATTCTCCCATCCCTCAGCCCCTCTCTGCTTCTATTAGTTGGAGTGTTTTAGATTCCACATGGAAGTGAGATCATGCGCTATTTCTGCTTCTGTCTCTTGCTTATTTCTCATGGCATGATGTCCTCCAGCTCTAGCTATGTGGTTGCAGATGACAAGATTCCCTTCTTTTTCTAAAGCCCCCTGTGCAAATGTGCATTCTCTTTCTCACTCACCCATCAAAGAATGCTTAGGATATTTCATATTTTGGCTACTGTGAATAATGCTGAAATGAACATAGGAGTGCAGATAACTCTTCATGATCCTGTTTTTAATTCCTTTGGATATATCCTCAGATATAGCATAATTGGATCAAATGGTGATTCTGTTTTAAATTCTTTAGACATCTTCATACTGTGTTCATAATGGCTGTACTAATTTACATTCCTACCAACATTGTACTAAGGTTCCTCTTCTCCACATCTTTGCCAAGAGTTACTTTTTGTCTTTTTGATAACAACCATCCCAACGGGTGTGAGTTGATATCTCATTGTGGTTTTAATTTGTGTTTCTCTGATGATCAGAGATGTGGAACATTTTTTCATATATCTTTGAGTTATGTGTATGCCTTCTTTTGAGAAATGTCTGTACACGTTCTTTGTCCTTTTTAAAAGAAAGTTATTTTGTTGTTATCAATTAATTTGAGCTCTATATGGATGTTAGTATTAGCCCCTTCAGTGAAGTATGATTCGCAACTATTTTCCCTTCATATGTGGATTGTCTTTTCATTCTATTAATTTTTTACTTTGCTGTGCAGAAGTTTTTTGTTTGATTCAATCTCACTTATTTATTTTTGCTTTTGTTGCCTGTACCTGTGGTGTCAGGTCCAGAAAATTACTGCCAAGATCAATGTCGAGAGGTTTTAACATATTTTCTTCTAGCAGTTTTACAGTTTCAATTTTTATGTTTAACTTTTTAATTCATTTTGAGTTATTTCTGTGGGTGGCGTGAGATAGGGGTCTAATTTCATGTTTTGCAGTTTCCCCAGCTCTATTTATTGGAGAGACTATCCTTTCCCCATTGTGTGTTTTTAGAATGTTTGTCAAAAATCAGTTGACCATCTGGGAAGGGGTGCTCACCTATAATCCCAGCAACTTGGAAGGCCCAGACAGGAAGATGCCAATTTGGGCAGTTTAATAAGACCCTGCCTCAAAATAAAATAAAAAGATGGGGGTGGAGTAGAGATGTAGCTCAGTGGTCAAGTGTTCCTGGGTCCAATCCCAGTACCAAAAAAAAAAAAGAAAAATCAATTGACCATAAATGTGTGGGTTTATTTCTGAGTTTCCTATTCTGTTTCATCAGTCTGTTTTTATGCTACTACCATCCTGTTTTGATTCCTGTAGCTTAGTTTTATAAATTGAAAACCAAAAGTATGATACCTCTAGCTTTGTTCTTATTACTCAAGAGTGCCTTGGCTAATTTGAGATCTTTCTTAGTTCCATATGAATTTTAGAACTGTTTTCTTCTAGTTCTTTTGGAAAATGTCATTGGAATTTTGATAGAGATTTCACTGAATCTGTAAATCACTTTAGGTATTATGAATAGTTTGACAATATCAATTTTTCCAATCTGTTAATATAAGGTGCCTTTTACTTACTTTGTCATTTTAAGTTTTTCTTCATCAAGGTTTAATAATGTTCAGTGTTTAGATATTTACCTCCTTAGTTAAGGTAATTTTTATGTATTTTTTGTTGATAAAACAAATGAAATTTCTTAATTTTATATTTGCATAGTTAATTGTTGGTGAGTAGAAATCCACTGAATTTTGTATTGAATATTGAATTTTTTTTTCCTGCAACTTTGCTGAATTTTTTTTAACTAGTTCTAATATTATTCTTTTTTTGTTGAGGGGTACCAGGGATTAAACTCAGGGCACTCAACCACTGAGCCACCTCCCCAGCCCTATTTTGTATTTTATTTAGAGACAGGGTCTCACTGAGTTGCTTAGTGCCTTGCTTTTGCTGAGGCTGGCTTTGAACTCTAGATTCTCCTGACGCCATGGGGCAGGCTCTAACAGTATTCTTATTGTTGTTGTCATTATAGTTTGAATCTGGAATGTCCCCCAAAGGCTCATGTGTTGAAAGCTTGGTCCCCAGCTGGTGGTACTTTTGAGAGGTGGTGGAAACTCTAGGAGGTAGGGCCTAGTTGGAAGAGGTGGGTCACTGGAAGGTATGTGTTGTCCACAGTCCCTGACTCTCTCTGTGCTTCCTGGCCAACACAAAAGTGAGTCACAAGTTACCTTTCTCCAAGTGTTTTCAAAATTCTCCCTTTGTCTTAGACTTTGGAGAGTTTAATTATAATGTGTCTCCATGTAAACCTCTTTTTGTTGATTTTTTGGTGTTTGATAATATTCCTAAGTCTGGATGTCTATTTTTCTTTGCAGATTTCAAGGTTCTAGGTTATTTATTTATTTATTTATTTATTTATACTATTCTTGTTTCCACTTTCTCACTTCCTTTTCCTTGTGGAACTCCTGCAGTGTATATATTAGTTTGTTTGCTTTTTTCCTACAAATCCCATAGACTTTCTTTACTACTTTTCATTCATTTCCCCCTCTAATGAAATAAATTTATGTAACTTATCTTCAAGTGCACTGGTTCTTTCTTCTGCTTTATCGGATCTGATGTTGAAGTTCTCCATTGTATTTCATAATTCAGTTATTATTTTCTTCAGAATTTGGTTCTTAATTGTTTTCTTTGTTGAACTTCTCATTTTGTTTGTATATTGTTTTCCTGACATCGTTAAATTATTTATCTTTGTTCTCTTGTAGCTTGCTGAACTTCTATAGTTACTTTGCATTCTTTGGTGCCATTTCTATAATTTAGAGTTTTCTTGATGATTCACAATCCTATGATCTCTTATAGGAACTGTACTTGTAGGTATTCTGACCATAAAAAATGTACAGGGAAGCATTCCCCCGGTGAGCAAACTCCCAGGGGGTAACTGGCACCCTGTTTTCCACACTTGGAATGGCCAGCAGTTTCCCCTTAAAGCTATTAAGATAACTATACAGGTGCACTAACTAGTTTCTATGGTGATGTCCTTGGGGAGAAGGGGCTCTGTGTTTGTATTAACCTAGACCTTATCTCAGTTAGCTAGCCCTCGGGGTTAAAGGAATACTAGTTAGCATGGTAATGGGAGCTATGTAACTTTTGAGTTAATAAACACGGCTGCTGGGAGCAGCAGCCACTTGCTTTCTTGCCCCTGCACTGTGTGTGTGTGTGTGTGTGTGTGTGTGTGTGTGTTCTTTTGTTCGCTTCTCAACCGTTATCTTTACAGGTTTTCTTAATATGTAATTTTGAAAAAACAGTCATCTCTTTCAGACTTTAGAGATTGACTTCCATTAGGAAAGACCTTCACCTGTGGAGGCAGGGCAGAGGACAATTACTAGAGAGGCATGTTGGACCATACTGTGGCACAAGATCATCCTAATATTCCAAGAATGGAGATATGCAGCTAGTCCAGGTCTAGGAGGACACCACTGTGTTTTATCAACTCGGGCAGCTGGGCTCTGCAACATTGGCAACTGTGTGGTCTTTGGCAGCAAGCACTATCCTGCGCCAACAACTGGTTGCAAGGGCTGTTGGACTCCCCAGCTCTTATTTCCATGTCCAGTGATGAGGGACCAGAACAGGCTATAATGACAGGAAGGGCTGGCAGTACTAATGCAATGAGCTGTAAGAGTAAGCTTCAGGTGGGTACATGGATGCAGGGGCTAACATGTGTAGTGTGAATTGTGGTGGAGAGGACCAGTGGTAGGCACTAGGGACAATTGAAAATTTCTAGCAGTAAGAACTGGGCCCAGCAGCAGGGCCCTGGGATTGTTGTAGGTATGTAGTGGCAGTGCTGGATCTCTGGGTTAGGGTACCCATGGAAGTGCTGGCTGGGGTAGTTCCCACAAGGGTTGTGGGTGAGTGCGGGTAGCTCAAGGAGCTAGAATTTGCAAATGCAAAAGGTTTCTTTCACAGGTTCTTGGCAATGAAGTCTTCAGAAGATCCTTGGCAGCTGCAATGTTTGTTGGTTCCCTCGGTTGTGAAAGCTTCTGAGGTCTCCTACAGAGCAGGTCACTGTAGTCCACAACGAGTACTATGAGGTACTTGGCAGGGAAAGCTGCCAAGAATCCAGGGTGACTGTAATGACTGTTGAGGTCCTCAGCAGTGAAGGGTGCTGAAATCTTCTGGAGCTGGGGACAACTGGATGGTATTGACAGCACCTGTCCCAGCTATCTTCAGATATCCCAGCTATGTTGGTCTCCCCATTGATCCGTGTAGGGTGAAACCAAAGTAGGTACTTTGGGCAGTTGTCCAAATATCTGGGGAAGTAGATCATTCACACTACTCTCTTTTTCACCGTGAGCAGAACACGTAGACTGGGGAATTCCCTCAGTGTTGATTTCTGTCATCCTAGAGAATGAGATGATGCAGAAAAAATGAAATGGTTCTTCATACCCTTTCTGTATGGCTGTTCTTGGGTGTCTTGTTCCATTCTGTTGCTTCAACTTTTTAACTAGATCCCTGAGCTCTCCCAGAGCTCTTTCCCTTCATGGATAATTTTTTATTAATCTTTTGTGGGAAGCATCAAATCTGGAATCTTCTACTCCACCATCTTGCTGATGTCACTCTTCACATGTATTCTCTTAATTAATTCTTACTGTAGACACATCTCCATTCAAATGAGGAAGCTGAAACTCAGGGAGTTTACTGGTCCTAAGTAAATCAAGTTGGTCTTAACTTCAGATTTCTGTTACTTTGAGTTCCAGGTTTTCTGTTTTGTTTTGTTCTGTTTGGTGTACTGGGGTTTGAACTCAAGGACACTGTACCACTAAGCTGCATCCCCAACCTTTTTTTTTGCTTTCTTTTTTTTAATTTGAGTCAGGATCTTGTTAAATTGCATGGGCTGGCCTTGAACTTGTGATCCTCCTACCTCAGCCTCTCAAGTCACTTATAGGCATGTACTACCATATCCCACTAAGTTCCTTCTCTTGGTTGCAATGCTTTACTGACTTTCTAATTGTATTTTTAAACTAACTAACCCAATACATAAATGCAACAACAACAACAAAATGAACAAATAAAAACTTGTTCTAGCATCGACATGTCTTGCTATAGCTAAACCATGAGTTTTGGTGGGATCTGGAGAACTTTGTATTTCCCTTTAATTGGAAACTCTGGTCTGTACACATTTCAGAAACATTTTAGGAAAGTCATCAATTGGAGACCACTGAGGGCAGTATTGATGACTTACTAGTTAACCTGAATCTCTGATAATCACTCCCCATCCTAACGTGGAGGAAACTAAAGGAGTTTTCTATAGTTTTGGTGCCTTGTTTTAATGCCATCCACATTGGAATGCTGAATTGAGTTTCATATCTATTTTTTTCTCTATGAACAGTCATACACATCTCATCAATGGTACTACTATCTCTATTTAAGATAGGTAGCTTAATTATCTGAAGAAATGTGTCACAGGAAAGCAGGGAGCTGAAACTCCAAACCTCAGTTCTTGTATTCTGATGAAAGAAAATGTAAAGTCAGACACCAAATGTCATGGAAGATAACTTTATTAGAAGTGAAAGTGAGGTGAAAATAAAGTAAGAGGAAAGTGAGACTTAAGCAGAGAGCACTCTCAAAGGAGGGAGTGGGCTGTCTCCAAGCAGAGAATGACAAAGGAGACAACGCTGTCTCCAAGTTTATTATTGTTTGATGTTTACCAGGATAACTGGGGACCACATTCTGTGCTCTTTACCAATTAGGTGTTCAACTCCTCCTTCACATGGGGCAGTGGAGTTTTTGACCTTAGTTGGTCCTAGGAACTGTCATGGTGGCCATCCTATTTAGTGGGGGCTTCATCTACAAATCAATCCCATGTTAATATGGGCACTGGGGTGCATTGCTGGTCAGAAGTTACCTCAGTGGGCCTGTGCTCCTAAAGGACTCTTCCTTCCCAGACAATTGGAGACACTGATAGTCATAATTCCTAGCTTTAGGTCAACATCAATGGACCCTGTCAAGAGTTAGTCTCATGAATCCTTTCCTCTTGACATATTTCCCAATTAGCTCCTTTTGGGTCTGTTTATTTTCTACAAATAACTGCCATCCTTTGCATTCTCGTCCACTTTGGAAGTAGTTTAAAGAAGGACACTCACGTAATTTAAAGAACACTTGTGACCTTGCCTGCATTTCACTACTTATTGCTAGCTATGACCCACAAATTTTTGCTAAAGCTATAATAAGGTGAAATACATTATAATATTTCACATTATTATAATAATGTATACTTTCTGCCTTCACTTCTGCTTCATCTCCCATAGCAGAGTGATCCACAAAAGTGAATCAAATTCTGTCTCTCCTCTGCCTTGTCACAGGTGAGTGGTGAGCCGAAGCTACAAGCTCTGGTTCTTATGTCACCATGAAAGAAAATTTAATGTCAGACACATACAGCCAAACAAGAGAATTTTATTATGAGTGAAAATAAGGCATAAGCACAGAACACTTTGAGGGAGAATGGGTCATCCTCAAGCCGAGAACGACAAAGGAAACAAGAATTTTATTACTATTTGATGTTTTCCAGAAGAACTGGGGCACCTTCTGCAGTCTTCTCCAATCAGATATTAAACTCTTCCTTCACATCAGGTGGGGGAGTTTTTGACCCCAGTTGATCTTCTCCAGAACTGTCATGGTGACCATCCCATTCAGGGGGGCTTCATCTACAAGTCAATTCTATGTTGAAGCAAGTGCTGTCAGACTTTATTTTAGTGCACCAGTGTCATTCATAAAATTTCCTTTCTGAAATACACTGAGAAACCTATGGCCATAGATCTTAACTTTATAATGACCCCATGGATCTTTTCTTCTAGATGTATTTATTAATTGGCTCCTTTTGTTTCCACCTGTTTATTCTCAGGGTTAGTACACCTATTGTTTTTCTACAAGTTACTTGTTTGTTCCTTAAAGGCAATTAAAAGAAAACCTGTGATCTTGCTATAGTATTGGTTTACTTTCCACTGCCCGTCAACAACTACTTCCTAATGTGTACCCTTTAGCTCTCTGTTGCACCACAGTAAGAGATCAAAGCTTCCCTGTGACCTAGGCTTGGCCTGCCCCTTACCATCCTTTCTAACCTTAACTTACTCCACCTGCTTTCTAGATTACTAACCTCCAGCCATAGAGTTCTTGGAGTTCATTCCTCTAGGAAAGCTCTTCCTTGAATTCTTCAGAAGATTAATATCTTTCCACATGTTAGGTTTTTATTTAACCTCTCAGGTAGTCCTTCCATAATTGTCATACCTAAGAAGGTTCCCTCTTTTGGGGCCTCACAAGTAGATGATTCCCTATCTCAGATTTTTATTCAAGAATGCATCACAAAACACAAGGTTATCTGTCTACTTGCTTGTTGTCATTACCACCCAACTGGAATGTAAGGTAAATGAGGGGACCCTTCTTATTGCTCCTTAATATATCCCCAGTGCCTAGAACAGAGCTTGGTACAGAGAAGGTATGAAATAAATGTGTTGATGCACAAATAAAAGATATTCTTTCAATTAATTTCTTTAGATTAATTTTAAAATCCTACTGGATTTTGCTAAAAATATTATTTCATTTAGAATTGATCAAATATGGTATGTCAAAGGTACTGATAGGAACTTCAGAAGGAATAGATACATTATAAGAGAACTATCGTGGACTGTAGAACAGTGTTGGTTCAGTCATTGAGCAGGATAAATATACTTTGCACTGTAATGATTTGTAAATTATGAGATGGAATGTAGAGACCTCAGGCATTTCTGCTTGCTGGTTGGCAAAGGAAGCATTTGAGAGAGATTGAGAATTTATGCTAAGATTGGTGACATGTCCTTTATCTACATCTGTAGCAAAATCTAAAGACATGTACTCAAGTCAAAGCACATTAAATGTATTTTGTAAATTTTCATGACACATTTTTTGATGTCGTTAAATGCTTCTGTTTCTGGATTTCTTTTCTCTAACCTTGTGAAAAGATCCTTGTGAAATTCTTTACAGGGCAAGTAGTAATGAACAACTCTTTCTAATTGACCACTGCCAAAGAGAGATCTCTCTTAGTTTCCTTAAATAATGTGACCTGAAAACAATCAACACAGACTTCAGTAACAACATGACAGCAATGTGAAAGTGTGAGGAAATGGTTATTCCTGCATCAAAACTGATAGCACTTAAAAAAAAAATTCAGTTTTGGGATCATGCCATTTTTTATTTATGCCAAAGGGAAAATATGTGCAATATCAGACACACCAGGCTGCCATTTATTTCTCTCATCACCCTGTACTAGGCAGGGTTGCTGTTGCAATCCCAGTACTGAACCCTGGTCAACAATGTCCATTTCTCACCCCTTCAATCAAATATCAGTGTGGGAAGTTTGTGACTTAGGCCAAAGATGAAAAGATCTGACCAGCTGTTCCTCTCAGGCTCAGTTCTGATCCCTGTGTGAAAAAAAGAATACCTTAGAAAAGTAATTGTGAGTCCGAATACAATGGTTGCCAAACAAGGAATCCAGTACTGTTTGTTTTGGAAGAGCCCCGTGCCTCCTTCTGGCTGTGAGTGAGGTATTCATGTGTGTGCTTCTACCCAAGGAGGGCGACAGGTTCATCCATCTCACATAAATGGAAACTTCTCTATGTGAACCGTTTTGTCTTCTCTACCCGGGCACCTTCAGAAAAGAAGTTTGTCTTTAATGCCAATAATAAATGATCTCAGTGTGTATGAAAATTTAACCCCTAAATTTGGTCAGAGCAGCCACTCTTGAGAACTCAAGTGCTGACAGTACAGAGGGATAAACTGTTCTTAGAGTTAATGTCATTAGAACCTGGGAGTTTAGTGAGGGATTAATGGGGAAGGCAGAGAGATACCAGGATAGATCTTCAGGCAACAGCAAGACACTCCTGGTCTCTGCCTTCTGTATTCCCCACTTGGTCCACTGTTCCCCCCCCCCCTCCACTGGTTCTAGTCTGTCTTTATATATCAAGTTCAGATTGAAACTTTATTGGCTCTGAAGTGCGGCTATCTTTCCAATTTTAACCTTTGTATATTTATAGATATTAACTAACAATGATCAGGTGCTCAGATCTGAGTAGATCAGTTCTTTGTTCCCTTGAGAGAGGTCTGTTCAAAGAATTGCAGTTCATTTTTACAGGGAACACAAGTCCTTTTGTTCAGTTACATTCATTCCTTTTTCAGTAGGCTAGTCTGAAAAATTAAATCTAAAGACTTTGTCTTCTATCAAGTAATATTGTGTTTTAAAGTTACAGTATATTGGATGCTACAAAAGAATTTTTTAAATGTGAAATTGAAATTTCTCAAAGTCCTTTAATTTCACTGGATACCCTGAATGTGTGAAGAAGAACACATTTTAATACAGCTAATTCAGATGTGGAACTATAATTGCAAAAATAACACTATCAGTTATACATTAAATTGGCTCCAGGAAATATTTATTCTAGCAAGTAAAAAAAGCACATTTGTTTTAGATATCCGTATTTATGTTGACCATTTTGAAAATTTCAGTTTTACAGGATTTCATGTCATTAGATATTTACACTGCATTGAGCTTTCCAAGGTCACAGAATAAAAACATTATATAATTTTGGCTGGGGGAAGATGTTGAATTGGAATTTCAAAGAGAATAAAAATTTTGTTAAAAACACTCCTGTGCTGAAACAAGGTAAATGGTTAGGTACTGGAATACATAGTGTAGTTATTCACTCTCAAATTGGAATTGCTTTTTCCTAATTATAGGTTCCATATAATTAAGTATGTATTATAATCTCCTTGATGACTTTGTCACTTACCATATTGTATTCCATAATAGCAAGAGTCGTTAACAACTGGTCTGATAAAATTCACTCAGGAACTTCACATTTGCTAGAAGTTATTTAAATTCCAAATGCCAAAACATAGGCCAATACATATCTCTAAGATTTTAGTTGGTTGTAACTTATAAGAGTAACTAATATTATGTCACAGTAGTTAAACTTTCAAAAACATTATAAGTTCAGAGGATGAATTAGGCTGAGTAAAACAAAATAACAGAGTCATACCTGAGAAGAAAATACATGTTTTTTTAGAATGACAAGATGTTCCTGATGATGTGGAAACAAAATCAATTGTGTACAAATACCTTTTTCTAAAGACAATCAATGAAAACTAATCATAACTTAGTCTTAAGGGAATTAAATGGGTATTAGACATGTGAAAACTAATTGCTAGGATTCTTAAAAAGTATTGTGGCATAGTTTAATTGACAGAATTTTTTTTTTTTTTTTTGGTGAAGCTAAAGTACTGGCTCAATTTAGGATCAACAGAGGAAATAGAGATACTGAGTAGCATTTTCTATAGAAGGAATTTTTACCCTTAAAATACAGAAAATTGTTCACATTATTATATTAATATTTAAAGCATAGATTATTTGGGCTGGGCATGGTGGCACATACCTGTAATCCTAGCAGCTAGAGAGGTTGAGGCAGGAGGATTGTGAGTTCAAAGCCAGCCACAGCAATTTAGCAAGACCCTAAGCAATTTAGCAAGACCCTGTCTCTAGATAAAATATATAACAGGCTGGGGTTGAGGCTCAGGAGTTAAGCGCACCTGGGTTTAATCACTGAAACAAAAAAATAAAAATAATAGATTATTTAAATTTTATTACTTATTTGGACTAAAGGACTTTGAGGAATTTTGATTTCTCTGTAGTACATTATACTAATTGAAAAAAATTATGTTAATCTTTTTTAAAATTATTTTTTATTCTAATTTGCTACATATGACAGCAGAATACATTACAATTCATATTATACATACAGAGCACAATTTTTCATATCTCTGGTTGTTTGTACACAAAGTAGAGTCACACCATTTGTGTCTTCATACATCTACTTAGGGTAATGATGTTCATCTCATTCCACTGTCTTTCCTACCCTCATACCTCTTGCCTTCTCATCCCTCCCATTTGCTTAATCTAGAGTTCATCTAATCCTCCCATGCTCCCCTCCCCAACCCCATTATGAATCAGTATCCTCATATCAGAGAAAACATTCGGTATTTGTTTTTTTGGGATAGGCTAACTTCACCTAGCATTATATTCTCCAACTTCATCAGTTTATCTGCAAATGCCGTGATTTTATTCTCTTTTAATGCTGAATAGTATTCCATTGTATATTTTTTTAGGTGTAGATGGATACCACACAATACCTTTATTTTTATGTGGTGCTGAGGATCGAACCCGGGCCCCACCCGTGCTAGGCGAGCGCTCTACTGCTGAGCCACCATCTCAACCCCTATACCACATTTTCTTTATCCATTCATCAACTGAAGGGCATCTAGGTTGGTTCCACAGTTTAGCTATTGTAAATTGTGCTGTTATAAACATTGATGTGGCTGTGTCCCTGTAGTTTGCTATTTTAAAATCCTTTAGGTATAGACTGAGGAGTGGGATAGCTGGGTCAAATGGTGGTTCCATTTCCAGTTTTCCAAGGAATCTGCATACTGCTTTCCATATTGGCTGCACCAATTTGCAGTCCCACCAGCAATGTATGAGTGTGCCTTTCCCCCCACATCCTCACCAACACTTATTGTTGTTTATAAAAAGAATCCTATTAACCTTGATTACTTAATTTTGGAAAAATGAAGAAATAATGACACTTTAGGGCTATCAAAAAATCTAACCATCAATGTAGAGATTTTTGCACCTTGTTACTTGGAGACTTGAGAAAAGGCAATTTCTAATGTCTCTTACCGTCTTCTAAGATGCTGCTATGGTTTGGACATGGTTTGCCTTTCAAAGGCTTGTATGCTGAAGCTCAGGGTGGTGGTATTGGGAGGTGGTGGAACCTTTAAGAGGTCTGGCCTAATGGTAGGTAATTAGGTCATGGGGCTCCACCTTCATTAATGACTTAATACTATCTCTTGAGATCATAACTTGATTAGTTCCCTTGAGAATAAATTGTTAAAAGTGAGATGGGCACTTCCCCCAAATCCTTTTTCCATATGTACTGCTCACTACTCTCACACTTTTTTTCCACCATTGGGATGCCATCCTTTGTAAGGCCTTTACCAGAGCCAACCAAATGCTAGCATCAGCTCTTGAACCCTAAGAACTCTGCACTAAGCCTCAGGCAATTTTGTTATAGCAACTAAGAATGGGCTAAAATAGATGCCATGATTTTAGGCTCACCGGGTTGTATCCTGCACAATGGCACTTACTATTTTAAAAATGATGCTTTACATTTCTTCCCTCATGAAAACTTCCCAATTCTTAAAAATATTTATTCAATTAAATTCATAAAATGAGACTAATGATAAGTGCAAAATGTTAGTTTTCAAGTGGTAGCACATAAATTATTTCATTTGGTGCTAAAAATGGAGTGAAGTGTCCAGGGAAGTTATTATTTTGAGAAATCAACTGACCAGCTTAGGGTTACAACTCTTAATGAGGAAAGCCAGAAATAGAATTGAGATTTTTTTTTTCCCCTTAGTTTCTCTAGAATTGAGGTTGGTTGGTATATCATTCCCTCCACCCCACAGGGAAGCAAAAATTATTTACATCACAGTGGAAACAGTTCTCTTCCCTCTTTCCCAACAGGAGTCAATGCAAAACTCCACAGTGGCTTGGCCTTGAATCAAAATGGTGGCAGGGAGCAAAATAAATCATGTTTTTTAGAGAACTGCTTTTAAAGGTGACAGCTTTTCAGTGTGAAAAATTACACAAACACCGTCCAGTGTGTAGACTGTGAAGTTAAGCAGTTTAAATTTATCAGGTACAAATGAAGGGAGGACAATTAAGCTAAAGGGCATTTCCTGTGCAAAGGCAGAGGCTGAGAAAGTATAGAGGGTGTTACGGGAAGACCACAGGAACTGCAGCAACAGCCAAGGATGGACAAGTGTGGGAAGAAAGATTGGGATAGGCTGTCTGAAAACACCTCAATGCTACCTAGAGGAGTCTGAATTTTACTTTTAAAAACTCGTTTATCAAACAATATGCCAAAGAAGTTTTAAGCTGCGTAGGAATTACATGATTTTTTTTTAAAGTTCTTAACCCAGTGCTATGAGTTTCAGTAAATTTTGTTAGATTAGTGCACTTTGTGCATATGGTTTAAAAGGTTTGCTTTGACTCCCACTGTGAGAAGGGCCAATGGGTGATTAGGTCGAGCAGCTCAAAACTGTTGAAGTAAAGAGTGAAGGCTGTGTTTATTTATGTTTATTTAATAGAGGCAGAAAGTATCCTTCATCTAAGTGATGTCCACGGGTTAGCACCTATGCTTTGAGACATGCACTGAAGGCACTGTTTATGGCCAACAAGGAACAAGGATTATTAAGGGAAGGTGACAGCCCAGAGAGAAATTAGATGAAATGAACAGGGCCAGAGAAAGGCACTAACTTTGCTGAGTATTAACCACACTGGGCTAAGCTGTGCTAAATGCCTTATGTATTATCTCATTTAAGCCTCACAAGAACCCTGTAAGGCAGACACAACTCCATTTCCCAGATGAGGTTCCTGGGGCAAAAAAATAAAATAAAATAAATAAATAAATAAATAAATAGGCAAAATATCATTGAAATGTTTCTGAAATGTCAAAACAAAACAAAATTCTACTTGTTAATTCTGTAAGCAGATACCATCAAGTTATTAAAAACTAGACTTAATCATCCTAATTTGATTCTAAGAAAAGATATTATGAAGTTTAATGAGTTTTTCTCTGTTTACGATGCTGCTAAGTTTTAAAAGAATTCATATGTGGAAGAAAATAGTTCAAACTCATGTACCCTGATGATCAAATCTTCCTGCATAGGCTTAGAAGGACTTCACCTTTGGATTCATGCTTCCACTTTCAAATAAAGTGAGTGGTTGTCTCAGGTAGATACATTCCAGTGAGGGATAGGCCACAGTTGGGATAAGACCTCAGGCTGCTCTCCTACAACTTTGCCATGAACAGGAGCCAAAATTTAAGCTCTGACCCAAGTGACCAGCTGTCACTGGTGACAAACAGGAGCTGAGCTTATCCTTTCCTACAAAATACGGTTAGTCAGGGAGGAAGGTCAAAATTATGGTATCTGTGATGGTTAAATAAATTAATTACAAGTTTTTATTTTTATTAGCCATTTTTATGTTTCTATTGCAGAACTTAGTCTATGAAAATAAAAATGTCATAAAAATAAATACCCCTATAATAGATAAAATATTGAAACCAGTTATGCAATTACTTCAAATCCTAATTTATGGTTTGATCTCCAGAGGTAAATAAGTCATACATTTCTCACTTTTTAAAAAAACTTCTGTTACAATAGAAAAATCTTCAACTTGAAGATTTGAATTTGTTATATTACCTGGTATGTTGGAAAACAAAATGCTAAATCATGAATAAATTATATTTAAATATTATTACCCTAGATCTTTTACATTTATGGTTTTAACAAAAAATCGCATTGAAACAGTCATATTCATTCTTTTCCTGCCAGTAACTGTTTAGCCATAATTTCTTTCTTGGTTTCTCTGGTCTCTCTTTCCTTTTCTGTATGTGTGCACTTGTTTTGGGGTAAGAATCCTGTAGTTTTCCCACTATATCAGCTTTCCAATTATGGTGCTGGGAGAACTGTTGTCAATGTGCTAGGAAACAATTTGTAAGCACTGGTAACTTTTTTTTTTTTTATCTCAGGGTATGTTTAAAAGCTTTCTTTCTTTTTTGGGGTGGTGGTGGTAGTGGTGTTGGGGATTGAACCCAGGGCCTTATGCATGCAAGGCAAGCACTCCACCAACTGAACTATATCCCCAGCCCTTAACAGCTTTCTTTTTCAAGCAACTCCAGAAATCTCAAAGTCTTGGACACAATTTAGAATTATGTCTTTGCTCTGTTGATAGGCAATTTTGAAATTTACTGACAAATATGCTGGGATAAATCAATTAAGATGCAGATGATAAATTTGTAGATGAGGTTTCTGAAAAAAACATATTTGTAGGTGAATTCTGATAAGGTTTCTAAAAATTTTGTTATGATCTAAAATCACTTGATTTGATATAAATTGTCTTAAAATTACAGCTTTTTAAAAATTAACTTCTCATAAGAAAGTACAATAAAAATCTCAACGACTTTGGAGGCTGAGGCAAGAGGATTGGAAGTTCAAGACCAGCCTCAGCAACTTAGCAAGGCCCTAAGCAACTTCAGGAGATACTGTCTCAAAATATAAAATAAAAAGGACTAGCTATGTGGTTGAATAGTGAAGCACACCCATGGGTTCAATCCATAGTATTAAAAAAAAAAGTACAATCAAATGCCAATCAACATTTTCAAGGCCATATATCTAAAACTATTAAATATTTCATTGTGCAAATTCTACTTAGTGTTTATTTGAAATTCTTTGCCACTGTGCATATTCTCTAACTAATTACAAATAACCTATTTAAAAGAAATTTTTATGCATAAACAGTAATGCATTATTAATTCCTAGATTGCTCTTGGGATAAATGTTATTAAATATCTTAATTGTATTACTACAATATCAAATAACATGAAATTTAGTTACCAGTCTTCTAACCACAAATACCAGAGAAAGAGAGATTGTAACAATTGAACTGATCAGACAAGATTATGGTTTACTCATGCCAATAATTATTGAGTTGATAAAAAATATAAAACACTTCCATTAACCAAAAATATAGCACCATTCTACCATAACAAACTGAAACCTGGCCCAGGCATCTTAACTCTACACTTTCTGATCCAACAGTGACATATCTGAGCTCAGAATCTAAATGTATTTGTTTTGCTGTGTTTGCTTAGATTTTCCAAAGTGCTTTGGTTCCTGATTGCACACTGCTATTGTGTGGATCAAATAATCCCTGGTCACAAAAATATCCCGGGCAGTGACTCCCCTGGCGTCCAGGTTATGAGTGTGATCACTCATTCCACATGCCTTAGGGATGAGCTATCTTTGCCATGATGAGAGATTTCCTTTTCAAGTTTTGTTATCCCCAATACAAAATACTATCATAAACAAAAATTCAAAGTAATTAATTTTAAAAACATGTTGCATGTACTGAAATCTTGTTTAAGATAGCATTGACATTTGGCTTATCTTTCCTTGCTGTCTTTTACTGATTTAGAACAGAAGAAATTTTAAAATATAGTCTTAGAATTGTAAATATCTATTACACTGACTTCTTCAATGCAAACCATAACCAGGTATTTTAAACTGTACTTTTGCCACGTATACGCTAGATTTGCCAGTTTTATTCTCCTTCTTGTGGTTCATGGTATTATGAAACAACTTAGGAGGGGAAGAAAAAATGTAAAAACATTCTGTAAACCTTTTCTTCTTCCCCCCCCCCAATCTCTCATTATGGCTTGGTGAGTGAAATCATATATTTTAGGTACTGCAACTCGTTTTATGATAGCGGCCTTCCAATATTTCAGGATATGCTTGGCCTTTCCTGAACTTGGGCAGAGGTACAGCTCACAGAGTAGGGCAACGTCAGTCAGTCTCAGTCTCCTCCTCTGCGCGATCCCGGGATCCAGGCATCTCCCAGATTCCCTGCGCTCTCAGATTCAGCCCTTGGCGTGCTGCTGACCAAAGTGACCCGCTAGGTTGGGAAATGACATCTGGTGCGGTTCCAGGGAAAGGACAATCTCTTTAAAGATAACGGGGTTAGAGAGCGTGCTCTCCCGGACTCTTTCTTTCTATCTTTTGCTCCTTAGATTTTTACAAGTTATTTGCAATGGAGTCAAACATGGGTCAGGCAAACAAATGTGTTCTTTCCAGTCACCGTAACCGGATCGCTGCAGCGAAAGAGAACTCGCAGAAGCGTCCAGAGACCGCAGCCAGACCGTCAGTCTGTGGCAAAAGCAACTTCTAAGTGAGGCAGCACAAGCTGCCAGGATGCAGATTTCAGTTCACGGCTAAGCACAGCGACTGCACTGCATTCTCTGCACCCCTCCGACTCTCCAAAAGCAAGGAAGGACAGGGGGAGGGAGGACCAGTCGAAAGCCATCCGCATTTCTGCACGTCGGCGCCACTTGGAAAGCCCTGCAGCTTTAGGACACCCAGAAAGAGAGATGCAAGGGCCGGGAGCCAGGGTTCCTGGGCGAGGGCGGGGAGTGGGGACCTCACCCATCCCGCCCCCCTCCATCCACCCCACTGGCCCCCGACAGCTGTGCAACTCTTGTAATTCATTGGCTTCACCCACCCCGCCTTCCAAATACCACCCCAATCCAGTTTAGCCCCCTGCCCCACCTTCGCTGACCTAATAAGGCCATGCAGTGTGCTGGGGACCTATATAAAAGGCGAGGACTTGCGAGGGCTCTGCACGACGCGCCCAGAGAGAGAAGACAGAATCCATCCAGCTCCCACAAAGACGACCATGGCCAAGGAGTGGGGCTACGCCAGCCACAATGGTGAGTGCCGGCAGCTGCAGACCCTGGTCCAGGATGCTACCAGAGTATATCCTGGCATTGCACAGAATGTAGGCGATTCTAGGGAGTGCTCTGGAAAATGCAGGCCTGGAGTGGGGGGGTAAAAACTAACATTTACTGAGCAATTTTTCAAGTGCCAAATGCTGCTGGTCTTTTTGCCTTTATCTCATTTTGTTCTCCTTTATATCGACTTGGTGTTTTCCTTGGATGAAACTGATGCTCAGAGTTCGTAACTTGCCTAAATGATGTTGCTTCTGACTGAGAAGTCAGAGCACCCGAGGTGCAGATCTGATTGTCCCTTACTCCCAGACCCAGCACACACATAATCTCTCCCAGGCTAGTGTTGAGATAAGAATTTCTGCTCCACCTACCCCTTCTATCTAACCCGTGGGAAAAGGATACCTTTGTGTTCTGAAAAATCACAGCGATGCAAAAACTCTTTGTGGTCAATGAATTAAGTCTATTTTAAAAGTAAGTCTTTCAGACCATCTTCCTGAGACAGCAGCAGGAATACACAGAATTAAATATAGCCTCCACATATACTATTAGCAAAACTATGAATAGATCTTAAATACTAAGTCTTATATTGCTCAATTCGAACCCCAGATCTTTTGTAATCATTATCTAGCATCCGAGTATTTTGTTGGCTTCGTCAATTTGAAAGAGGCCTTAGTTATTGGGTTGTACCACCAAATAAATAAATCTCAACTCTTGTTTCCTAGGTCCTGACCACTGGCACGAACTTTACCCAATTGCCAAGGGTGACAACCAGTCACCCATTGAGCTGCATACTAAAGACATCAAGCATGACCCTTCTCTGCTGCCTTGGTCAGCATCTTATGATCCTGGCTCTGCCAAAACCATCCTGAACAATGGGAAGACCTGCAGAGTTGTGTTTGATGACACTTATGATAGGTCAAGTAAGTATAGCACTTAGATAGGGGCACATGGATGTTTTCATTGTTTGTTCTGGCAAATGTGAGTTATGACATGGTAACAGAATTAGTAGGAAGAGGGAGCCCTTCATCCCTGAAAATGGAGATGATGTGACATTCAACTTTGCTTTAGTTGTGAAGAATTATATTTATGCAATGAAGAGGAATGTCTCACCCTCTAATTCTGATACTTTGTTGTTGCAAAATGGCCCCATGCCCAAGCTAAGAGTTGGCAATGCTTTCCTGAAATGGGAGCTTGATAGGACAGCGATGGCAATGAATCCAAGTTAGTATTCCAACTCCGATGGCCAATAGCCGAGGGTTCTTGTGCTTTTTGACCACAGTGCAAGGAGTGCAAGGCTCCCACTCCCCTGTTTGACAGGGATTCCCTTCTACAAAGCAAGAAATACAATAAAGAAACATGAATTTTCTTCCCCTGGTGCCCAGAGGAGGCCAATCCAGGGGAGAAAAGAGGCCTTCATATGGATCAAAATGCCTGGGCTTCAGGGCTTCAGTGGGGTTCATTTGATTTATCCTTCTAGTGAGTGTATTTTGTAGTATCTGATCTTCTTTTTCTTGAGTATTTGTGTGTGATAAATTATCTTTTCTTTTTTAAAGTTTAACCTACCCTAGTAAACAAATCAATGAAATAAAAGTACAATTAGAAATGTCTTATTTTACCATAAATGAGGTAAGCAACACTTTTTCTTTAATAATTTATGCCTGATGTGTATAACACACTTTCTTATAACCACATTTCTAATAAACTTAAAATTATCCTTATTTATATACATACATGAATGTTCTTAGTGATATAAAAAAGAAGAGTCAGAATTTCTGCCTACCAGAAGGTTCCAAGTAAGTAATATAATAGAAGTTTACTTTTTCTTAAACAATAATTTCATGTTGCTCTCTCTCCTTTCTCACCACTGAAAACAAGATCCATTTTGAAGGAAAAGCAATTAAATTTGACAGTTTTCATTAGGTTGAACCACATGAAAAATGCCATTTTTTAAGCAGTCAATAGTTGAATATTTCCAATTTCATGTAATTTATTTAATAAATTGGACTCATATGTCCAGATAGTAACTATTTCAAGCAAAAGGATAGAAAAAATACAATACCTCAAACCACTTTCTTCCTTCATGACCAAGCTCAAACAGGCCTAGCATTATCGTTTTACATCTTTGTCCCACTTAGAGTGGCCAGTCATTTCCTAAATAGCTTCCCTCTGAATTCTATTTTGATAGCTTATGTGGCTAGATCTTGATTTTAACGTTTCTGCATAGTTTCCAATGTCCTCTGGAAGATATTTGAACCTCTAAACTCTTCCCTAAGCTGAATGAATTGAGACATTCATTCAAGAAACCCAAATTATTGCTACCAAGAATTACCAAGTTTAGCAGTCCACAGTGATTGATTTCCTGGGAAATTTATGAATTTTCAATTTCATCTGATTTGAGTAGACAGAGTCTAAATTAGATGTGGGTGAAAGTTCTTGCTTGTATTCCTAAAAAAAAAAAAAAAAAAAAAAGTGTACTCGAAAGCAAGACATACATGGAGGAGGAATTCATGTACGTGCACACTGATCACCATGCAGGCATTGTGATGAACACCATTAAGGTGTTTAATCTCAGTTAATCCTCACAGCAGCTCTGAAAGTGTGGAATTATTATCACCTTCTCAGAGATGCAAAAATGATTCAGAGAAATTTAGCAACTTGTCTGAAGTCACACAGCTCTCATGGGGTAGAACTAGGATTGGAACTTAAGTCTATCAACTGTCAAGTTCTTCCTACACACCACATCTCTGATCTGTTCTTTGGGTATACACATTCTTATTGTCCATCTGTTATTTAAATTTTATTTTTCTAAATGTTCAAATCAAATGTGATCCTGCAATCTGTACACGTAGGAATAATAAGAATTCATACCCCATTTGAAACAAATGTATGATATATGATATGTCAAGATCAATGTAATGTTTTGAGCAACTAAAAAAAATGTTCAAGTCACATTTTAAAAATAATAAAACAAGCAAACAAAACAAGAAGGACAGAAAAGAAAGCACCTTATTTTGATGTGTCTCTCAAGACTTCATTTGGTGAGGAGATTGGTGTGCTTGCGAATGGCTCCATCTGCCCAGTAGACTGACCACCTCTTGCTGGTAAGAGTACCTGTGTAAAGCAGGGCTCTCTGCAGGAAATGTGAATTACTGCTGACCTTGCTTATCCAAATCACAGTGCTGAGAGGCGGTCCTCTTCCTGGGCCCTACCGACTTCGCCAGTTTCACCTTCACTGGGGCTCCTCCGATGACCACGGCTCTGAGCACACGGTGGATGGTGTCAAGTATGCAGCAGAGGTAGGAGGAACGGCCAGAATCTACTCTAGGTCTCCTACATTGAAAACTCAGAGATTAAAAAGAACAAGTGCAGCAATTAAACAATACCCATTGTTTTTGCTTCAAGCCTGTAGTGAAAAGAGTTGTAGTGTCAGCGTACACTGGAGCTGCCAAACATTCTAGGCTAGACAGTAAAAAGGGGTGTGTGTGGGTTAGTGTTAAGCATGAAGACTTCCAAGGTTCTATTAAGAAATCAGCTGCTTAACATAAAAAATGCCAGGGTTCTGAATGGAACTAGAACAATAAGGATAGCTAGTATTTATTAAGTATGTACATGATGGACTCATTTAATCCTCTCAGCAGCCCTAGGCAGTAGGTTACAGGTAAAGCAATGGAGGCACAGAAAAGTAACATAACAGGTACATAGTTGATGAGTGCTAGACCTGGTGCTTTTCTTTATGCAGATTGGCTTCAGAGTTCATCATCTTCCCTCGTGCTCTATGCTGTCTCTTATATAAGAACATAATATTTTAAAATTTGCAGTTAATAATTCTGACTAATGCTCACATTGTAATTTTTAATGAAGGTGTGCATATAAATGTATGCATTATGTAACCCATATATATGTATATATATATAATTTAATATAAGCAAATACTACGCTTTGTCTCAGCCCATTAAAAATATCATGACTTACAGCTCAGATCAAGACATTACACTACAAAGAGAATAAGAGAAGCTACCTCTATGATCTCTTTGTAAAGTCAAGCCAGTAAGTAGTGCCCTAAAGATGAGGATACATTCATTTTTCCCACTTCAGTCTTTCCAAGGGCAACCTCTGGTCAACATAGTGGCTGAGGTAGGAACTGGAGGCATGTGGGAACATTCTCCTAACTGCCTATCATTAGGCAGCACAATTGTTTTCTAAATTAAACTCTTAGAAACCCAAAGTACTTCATTATGATCAGTCCATTTCTCTGTAGCCAATTTAGGAGCCAGTGCCAAGAGTAATTATTTAGAATGCTTTGCCATTAGACATCTTCTCCAAAAATCGGGAAAGTTTAGGCTATTTTTTACAGATGTGGGAAAGCCCTTGGGTTTGACCTTTACCCATGGGATTATTACTATACTTTTGATCTTTAATAAAATATTTTAACTGGCATAAACTATTATATATACATTTTTTTTGCCACGCTAAGTAACTCAATATGGAAAACCTGATTAACTTAATGGGTGCACATGTTCTAAATTAAGATAAGGTTGCCACTAGGTTCTAGGGCCCTGGCTATAAGGAAGTAGGGAATTTCAAACACATTTTATTTGAACCATTAACAATTTCACCAAAGTATTGCATGCTATTATTTAGAATTTTATCAACTTCTATGAGAATGTGAAGCAACAATCCTTAGAATGCACCTGTTTTTGATTTATTGCAAATGTTTTTTTTACTCGTTTTCTTATTCCAAGGATTTACCTCATAACCTGTATTTTATGGTTTCAGCTTCACTTGGTTCACTGGAATCCAAAGTATAACACTTTTGGAGAAGCTCTGAAGCAGCCTGATGGAATTGCTGTGGTTGGCATTTTTCTGAAGGTAAGGTAAAAATTGACCATATTTTTTAATTTAAAAAATGTAGTCCCTTATCAATGATGAGGATACTATGATTTCCATTCCTTCCTGATGGTCTGAGGGGTGTATCTGCATCTTTTCCTTCCTCCACAGACTGATCATTACTCACTCAAGTAATCCAGACATTTTTGCTAAAATAAACTCAGAGTACTTTTTTGCTAAAAGTATTTCTTTTTCCAAACTCCAATACCCGGTACTTCTAAATTTTCTTAAGATGTTTGTGTGTGGAGAGTTGGGGATAAAAACTCAAGGGACCTTATTATGGTGGTGAGGAGGGTGAGGGTGGCATGTGCTCATTATTCTTTTCACTACTCTGTTTCAACTGCACTGGAAACCAGAAAAGCCCATGTTGGGAACTTCTGTGATGCCAAGTAGCTGGCTGGACATCCCCTCAGCTTAAGGTGGCCACCACCCACATGATCCCCGGCTAAGATAGCACATGGAATGTGTGTGTTGTTGAGCCAGCCTTGGTTTAAAGAGGACTTAGTATCATTAACACATGAATTTGGTTGTAACACAATCTAGATTTTAAGCCAGAGGTGAAAATCTGGTGTCTTTCTTTTTGAATGACCTAATTTGCTTTATGTTCTGAATTGACTGGGTCATTTTCAGGGCTGGAACACAACACAACAGGAGCTGAAGTGGGCTTGAGAGGAAAGACAATGGATTTAGTTTCAGATACATAAAGTTCACTCTAGCTCTAACTCTATAAAAAAAAAAGAAAAGAAAAAGAAGAAAGAAAGAAAGAAAGAGAGAGGAACAATTTTCCAGAGAAGGTCAAGGGTGTAGAACTAGAGCAACATGTAATTTTGTGGTTTTGTACTTCAGAGGCCTAAAGTCTAAGTTTAGATTAGAAAATGTATCCTCTAAAATCTGGGGGTGGGGGGATAAACTCATGTTTTTGCTTAGTACAAGACATTCTGGCAGAGTTATAAACACTAGTTGCATATGATGGATCAAAATCAGTTTTTAAGACAATCTTAAATTATGGAGAGGGGAAAACATCATGTGGGATTTCAATTTTCTTCTAGATAGGACGGGAGAAAGGCGAATTCCAGCTTGTACTTGATGCACTGGACAAAATTAAGACAAAGGTAAGAGAAAATAATTTCCCTCCTAAAGCATAAGGCAGAGTACATCAGTTTTTTCTTTTACACTCTCAAGTGTATTTTTTCACCTAAAATCAGTTGCTATGTCCAATAGATATGCTCATTTGCATATAAAAATAAATGCCATTATATTTGTATGGTTTATAGTTTTTAGAGCAATTTCACATTTCAAATACATAGTTCAAGGAAGTGGGTGAGAATCAGAGCAATGAAGTGGTCACCTTGCCCTCTCCCTCCCCACCTACATACATGCCCAGGATCTCAGAGATTCTCAATGTAAGCCATGCTGGTCTTTTAAATCCTGGTGCTGCCCTATATATTTTCAATCCTAACAGCTGACTCATCTAATTAGCAGACACATTTTAGTTGTCTTTGGGACTATTCAAATTTACTGCTATTAACTTTTTTTTTAAAAAAATATATTTTTAGTTGTAGATGAACACACAGTATCTTTATTTTTTATTTGGTGCTGGGAATCGAACCCAGTACCTCACATGTGTGAGGCAAGTGCTTTACCACTGAGCTACAGCCCCAGTCCCCACCTGCTATTAAGTTATACCACTAAAATAAGTAAGTAATCTGAAATATAGCATTCGCTTAAAATGCAAGCCTGTTATCATCAAGAACGAAAACATCAACCTATATGAAATACTTCTGTTATGTTTTATATACAGTATGAGTTTTCCCTCATAAGAAGCGGCAGAATTATAGCTCTGCTAGTGGTTAAAACGATAAGGAATAAAATATTACAATGATTGTAATATTTTCCAATATTACAGCTCCCCAAACCTTTGCCCTTTATTTCTGAAAGGCCTGAGCCTTGGTAAAAAGTTCCAATATCTCTGTTGAACTTGAAATCTATTTGCACAAATGCAATGGAGAGACTTTTGGGGTGTGGCCGTGTGTGCATCAATTCACAGAGCCTGTGCCTTACCTTCTTCCAGGGGAAGGAGGCGCCCTTCACGCACTTTGACCCGTCCTGCCTGTTCCCTGCCTGCCGAGACTACTGGACCTACCGTGGCTCCTTCACCACACCTCCCTGTGAGGAGTGCATCGTGTGGCTGCTCCTGAAGGAGCCCATCACCGTGAGCTCCGACCAGGTAAAAGGCCACCACAGCGCCTCTGAGGCATCCGCATTTATCACTGGCTGCCCGTAGAAGATGCAGATGCCACACGGAAAAATATAGCTATTGAATGGATACTTAGAACAACTCTGCTCCTAGAGATTTCACAGCTTGCCCTGGTTAATTATAATCAGGTTGGCACAGGAGTACCAAGAGTACCAGAATAGATGCAGATCTTTTAAAAGTAGTTGTGATAGTAAACAATGACTAAGTTTATGCTCTAAAAACACTTAAGGGTTTAGATTAAGATAAGTGAGTCTACATTTGTTTGAATGTACCCGAAATACTGAGCACAGGTTAGAAAATAGGTTGGCAAATAGAGGCCAGGGAGGGAGAAGGGAATAAAAAAGGATTTAACATTCTTGTGAGGTATATATTATTTCTCCAGTTTTACAGATATTATATGTTGAGTCTCAGAAAGGTAAAGTAATTTACCCATGAAAACACAGCCAAGTGCAGGATCCTAAGCCCAGCTTTGGTCTGTCTGCTTCCAACACTTCTTGGCTTCTCTTCTCAGGCTTCTAGTCTTTCTGTTCATCCAAAGAACAGCTTAGCAACATTTGTTAAGGAGGTTTTCAAGGGGCTGGAGATGTAACTCAGTGGGGAGACTGCTTGTCTGGCATGCATGAGGCCCTGGGTTCAGTCCTTGGTACCTCTCCCCCCATCTACTCAAGAAAAGCTATTTGGGAGAAAGTAAGTGTTCAGAGACATGGAAAGAAAACATTTAAGCAAGTGAACAACACAGAGAACATGAATGCTCCCACAATAGTTACATCAGTCCACCACTGTCTCCTTTGCCCAATTAACATTAACTTTCATATTTCTGCCAGTGCGGATTCACATACATAAACTGACAATTTTATCAAAAGTTCAGATTGAAGGGTCTTACTCATTGGTATAAATATTTTGAAAAAGGAATAAAATTTTTCCAAGAAGAAAAGCTAAAAACATTTTAACGTGAAAATATAATATTCCTATTTTCTGGTCCTTTAATGAAAAAAAGCTCAAAATTGAAAATGACTCTAGTTTCTTTTTGCTCTTTTAAAATAATTGATTTTGGCGGGGCTGGGGTTATGGCTCAGAGGTAGAGTGCTCACCTAGCATGCATGAGGCACTGGGTTTGATCCTCAGCACCACATAAAGTAAAATAAAGACATTGTGTCCATGTATAATTAAAAAATAAAATAAAATAATCCATTTCATGAACTTACATAATGAAGGCCTATTAAGCTTATAATTGTTTGCACCTATGTTAAATTGTCATGCCTTTCTATATAAAATGTGTATTTCATACTGACCTCTCAAATTAAAAGAATTGTTTCAGAATTCAGGAGGAAATGGTTTGACCAAAGGGTGTGGTGATCTTGAATTAAATGGGGGGCGGGGAGGCTTTACAAACAAACAAAATTATATTACTCAGGAACTGGTAGCTAACTAGCTCTGGAATGAGTGCTGGAGATATGATTTAGGGTTTGCTTGTCCTGTTTAGAAAGTCAGTGATTTCTAACTCTATTTCGCCCACTTGGTTCAAATGCCTTGCTAACCATCTGCCCTGCCCCTTGCAGATGGCCAAACTGCGCAGCCTCTTTGCCAGCGCAGAGAACGAGCCCCCGGTGCCCCTTGTGGGGAACTGGCGCCCTCCGCAGCCTATCAAGAACAGGGTGGTGAGAGCCTCCTTCAAGTGAGCTGCTGTGTCTTGCCCTCTTCAGGAAAGGAAACCTGCCTTTGGAGAGCTTGGTTCCTTGCCTCCTTCTGGTGCTCCTTACCGCAAGTGTATTTCCTGTCCTCACACCTGAGCAAGGATTGTGACAAATGCAGTCACCAAGAAACCAAAGTCACTTTTGACAAGATCTAAAACAAAAGCATGAATTTCACACTTGACCTTTGTTATCATCATCTTTTTTTTTTTCTTTCTATCACAGTAGTATTTCTGGTAAGATTTCCAAGAAGAAGAAACAAAAATAGATGAATAAAGACAGAAAAATGGCGCTCAAGCAGTATTTTTCTGTCATCTTAAATTTCACAGAACCTCAGATTTCCTATTTTTGTATTATGAGTTGTCCATCTTACAGAAGTAATGAGTAATTCTATATGTAGGAAGAGAGGTAGATGAAGATTATCTAACCAACATAAGCCAGAATGTTTGTTACACCAAAAATTGAATTGCCAATGTGTTTTACCTCTTAAATAACACCAAAGAGAAGACCATCACTTTTTGAATTTTAGCTACTATCTAGATATCTGGGTTTGATAGTCCATTAAAGGAAATCACATTAGGAGTTTTAGAAGTTTTGATGCGGTATCTGAATTTGCGGTATCTAAATTTCTTCTTCATAAATATGGTTTTCTTTATCTGAAGCAGGGCCATTCATTTTTTATTTCGTTACTTTTATCTTTGCATGCCTATTAAAGCAAAAACTATCTCTAATGTCTAGCATATTCGAGGCTGGAATTAATGATTCCTAGAACGCAAAGGAGTAAATGACAGCACTTGAAGCAAAAGCAGTTGTACTGATCACCAAAACCAATAAAGACATGGACACAAAAGTTGGCTGCTGTGTGTTTTAAAGAAAATGCATTATAAGTGACAAAAATGGAGAATAGGTTTGAATGTTACATTCCTTAAGTGGGGACCAAGGCAATTAGTGCCAACAAAAGAAATGTTTGACTATATATCCGGAAAGTGTGAAATAGCTCCCAGAGGCCTCAACATTGATTAAAATTCTGGGTTCCCTGCAATGAATTCTACAGTCAGGCAAACAAGTCAGAATGTAGCTCTTATGGCATTATTTCATAAAAAAGCTTAGGAATGACATTGGCCTGACACAGCAGAAGTCCAGATATTTAGACCTTTAAACATTTAATATCTTCAGACACTGTTATGATTTGGATCTGAGGTTTTCCCCTAAGGCTCATGTGTTGAAAGTTTGGTATCCAATGCAACAATGCTCAGAGGTGAACTTTTGGGAAGTGACTAGATAATGATGGCTTTGACCTCATCAATAAATTAATCCACTGATGGATTCATAATTTAATGGCCTATTGTGAGGTAGTAGAAATGGTAGGAAATGGGCCTGAGTTGAAGGGAGAGTCCTTGGGAACATACCCTTGGGTACTATGTCTTGTCCATGGCCCCTTCCTCTCATGGCTCTCCAAATACTATCAGGTAAGCAGCTTTGTTTTTTTCATACCCTTCCACCATGATGTACTGCATCACCTCCACCATGGTGTACTGCTTCACAATAGGCCCAGAAATCACAGAGCCTGCTGGCCATGAACTTAAACCTCTAAAAATGTGAGCCAAAATAAATCTTTTCTCCTTTAAGTTGTTTTTCTCAAGCATTTTGTCAGAGAGGCAAAAAGCCAACACAGAATAAAATATATTTTTGTTGTTAGTGACTTTGATCATCATCTTTCATTACTTCAGGGTTAATATGTTAACTATTTGAGAAAATGGCAGCTATAAGTTCATTACTCTAAGGAATGAAGACAGTATTGGGTCAGGAGAGTCCTGAGTTGCTGGAAGTCAAGTCATGTGATAGAGTCCTGTGAGGCTACCATTATTTAATAGAGTACCACTTGGGTGAGGTGAAACCAGGTTGGTCAGTATGAAGTGGATGTGTTAATTAAATCCCTTGAAATTAGGAGGCATGGAGCTTTGATCATTAGTGGTAACACACAAGCTCATTCTCTCAGGGTACTTACTTAGTAATGCCAGGGCACTATGTGAAGAGAAATGCATAAACTACAGACAGGTCTTATTCCATATACCAGCTGGACAAGCCTGGAGTTGTTTTGAGGGAAAATGCTGGATCAAAGGAGACAGAACATAAGCTCCATTAGGGCATGGAGATGAGTCTTGCACACCAACATTGACCTTATTGCTCAGTAGTGTGTCTGGCACTTAATAAGCACGGAGTAAGTATTTGAATGAATGATGTCATGAATATAGAGGAATCCAGGAAAAGTACTCTTCTCTTTGAACCACACAGTTCTCTACATGATTAATACTAAGACTGGATTTTGCTTATCTTATATCGTCTTGGAAAATGCTCTGCAGCTTCGGGTGGGAGATTTCCAGTAGAACATATTCTCCCACAATATGAATGATTGCTAATGACCACAATTATCATCCAACTTAAAACTTCTTCTCAACTTCTCTTTTCCCTCAAAGTGCAGCAACATTATAAACGTCCATTGGAATATTGAAAGAAAGAAAGAAAGAAAGAAAGAAAGAAAGAAAGAAAGAAAGAAAGAAAGAAAGAAAGAAAGAAACTGTTCCTCAGGGTATTGAAGGCATAAGTTATTTTCACTTCAGCCACTAGATGACAGCAAAATGTTTAAAAACATTCATATGGTTCGCTAGATGGCAGCAAAATAATTACAAAAATGATTGAAATTCAAAGTCATTGTTTTATTCACATTAATTCCAGAGCAATAAATTTAAAAAAATTAACCAAAAACCTATTTCCCTTATTCAAATACTTATTATTAAATATTAATATCTGTCTACAAAAGAAAAAGTAATAAATTCCTACAATTTCTTTCTTTTTTTTTTTTTTTTTTTTTTTTGAGAATCTTAATAGTAAAAAATGAGGCCTGAGGGGAAAAAGGGTACTTATTGAACTAAAATTTAAATATATAAGAAACAAACATTTTAAAGTCCTATTCAATATTCAGGAGTACTGGGGTCAAGCCAAGCAACATTGGCTGGCTATAAGGTCTTGGGCAATTTAATTTATTTGTGTCTGTCTTCTCATCTGTAAATCAGAATAATAGTATTACCTTCCCAGAAGGTTATAATTAAGAACTAAACAAGTTAAAACAAGTAAACTGCTGTGATAGTCATTCTGGCCCAACTCTCAATAGGAGTTAAATCTTTCGTAAATTAATTTTACTTCAACCAAGAAATATATTACTAGCTTATTCTAGTAATGCCTAAATCATGCTTTTTTTTTTTTTTACTTGCAATGTGAATCTACAATTTATTTATTCAGATTATATTAAAAAGAGTTACTATCATGAACTCACTTCTGCTTGCTATTGGGGGAAAATGGTAATGTCAAACACTGACTGCAACTCATTCTATGTATGCAGCTGGAAAACTAAGACGTGGCCATGTGGAACCAGCACATTGCTAGAAGAGGTAATACAGAGGAGGACCAGATGATTCTCCCTCATGAAGCTTCTGTCCCAGGAGCTCTGCACCTTACTTGTGGAAGTGCATAGTTAGCAAAACATCCTGAAGATAAACCAAAGAGGAGAGCCGGGGGAACCATGGTGCTTGTTCTGTTCAACATTGACTCCCAAATGTTGATGAAACACAATCCCTGGGAGTTCTGCATAAAGTGAAAAATCTGTCTTAATAGTAAATACAGAAACTTTCCTGCCATGAAATTAATTTTGAGCTTGTCTGGGCATGTCATAAAATCAGAATGCTGAATAACATGTACCAGTCACTCCTGGGAGGAGGGTTTATATTTTGGGGGTGATTCAATTCCAAGTGAACAAAAGGAGAATTCCAAGTGAACAAAAGGAGATAAGACAATCTAGGTATAAAATCTATGATCAAGGGTTTGGCTAGAGAGCTAATCAACTGCAGATGTGAAAGTGTTCAGTAGGTGCAGCCACCCGACAACTTGACCAGGTAGATAATCACAGGTAATCAGCAGGAGTAAAAGCGAGTCTAACAGTTCAGTCACAGGGGACCAAGTGCACTGCAGCGGCAGAAAACCCAGTGATTTAAAAGCTAATTTTAGCCAGGTGAGAATCAACCGTGCAGTAAACAGGGAATCCGATTCTCCCTCGTATTTAAATCATTCCCAGGTAGAAGAATCTGAGGCCTCAGGGAAAATATTTTGGCCATTAAATGTACATTTTTCTCTGTTCCAACTTGTCCCTGAATTTCTATGATATTCATGCAACATGCACTTTGCAACGTGGATGGTTCCAAACACATTTGTTCAAGGGAAGTCATTCCCTAAAGGGCACCGACTCCCATGAAAGTATGATACAAATGCAAGTGTTTGAAAATATGAGGCTCACATCTGCTCCTCTGTGTGGTGATAAGTTTAAAGCAGGACCTAAAGCATTATGGCACCTGGATGGATCAAGACCCAAAGAGGGGGGTCTTGGAAGATTATGCAAGTCAAGCAGGGGAGAAGGAAGAGCAGGGTACAGTGCTGGGCAGAACTGAGAACTGAAAGGCTTATGAGTGAACACATAGGAGCCTGGGTGCTAATCAGGAGTGACAAGAATACTTTAAAATTCTAAATGTAATAAAACTTGAAGTGTTTGGGGAAAGAGGGAAGAGGCGAAGAGAATGAAACTTGCAGTTAATGAAATTTGGTTTCCATTCCCATTTCTGCCACTCATCACTTATTGACCATAGAAGATTAATTTTTAAAGTCTCAGTTTCTCAATTTTTATGAGGAAAACCTAAATAAGATAGACTATGTAAAACAAGATGACTGAAACATTATAAGCCTTTTTAAAAACAAGATTTTTAGAGTTTTACTAGTTTCCATTTGTTTTTATTGAAGGCATGTGAATGGGCCCATGTGTCTGTATGTGATGAACAGTGGGGAGTGAGGCTTAATGAAGGCAGGGACTTTAGCTCTCTTGGTACATGACAGAGGCCTTAGGACCCAACATGGAGCCTGGAACCTGGTCAGAGTTCAAAGGTACTTGTTGAATGGATAGAGGAATAAATGGATGGAAGAATGGATGGATGGTGACATGAGACTCCTAAAATATCAGTCTAGGTCTAGGTCCAAGAGCTTATGGGAGCTAAGTCCTTGTTCTGTTTCTGCAACCCAGGCTTCTCTGTAAAGAGAATATTCATGGAAAAAGAGAAGCAGTTTTGCATATACCCAAACTTCTTATTGGCATGTTTAAATTTTAAAAACTAACAACACAGAAGAGACATGTTTAAGGAGATATAAAAGGTGATTCTCTACCAGGATATTTATCTCTTTTAGCACTTGTGCTTCTATATGCAAATTGAAGAGGGAGATTGGCAATGAGCCTCTGACACTAGGTCTGATGATACTAATTGGCATAGTTCATCTTGGCACTTAACTTTCTGTAAGCTGGCCTTCATGTTCTTATTAATGACTTTAGGGCTCCATTATATTCATCTTCTTTTTAATTTTATTTTTTAGTGCAATGTAGTTGTATATACAACTACATTTTGACATAATCATATATGTATTTAGCATAGTTCATTTCATTCAGTTTTGTGTGAAGACATTTATAGCAATTCCACACATGTAATAAAGGAACTCCTTCATAATTCAAATGCTTGTTCCATATTAGCAAAGTATAATGCTTTTAAAAATTCAATAAGCATTCCCAACCAACACATTCTGCTCCACCCCAGCCAAGGAGATGGTAAATTCAGGTCAATTTTCCATTCTCCACAAACAACACAGATATACATGTTCAGGTACTTATAATTACTACCTAGAGCTCACTTTTTAATACAATTGAGAATATTTTGAAAAAACTGCCTCAGATAATGTATTGCCAGAACTCAAAGTCTATTCCCATGTGGGAGAGTAAGGACGGTACCCTGTGGCTCAACTCATAACTTGATTTGTAAATCTCTGGCTCCTATTATAAATATTTTTCATTCAAAGGAGCATTTTAATGACATTTAATCAGAGAAGGTCTAATTTCTTCCTTTTAATTTGTTTTCTCCAACAAAGGGCCTGTTGTCAAGCTTGTGAGGTGTGCTAAGTCTCTTGTCCTTAGGAGCTTAATTGATATGAGGCATTGATTAGGCCCCAGGGGGTTGGAGTGTTTCAGAGGAATTAGGAAATAACTGTGAGGCATAAAGAAGAAAGTTTACAAGTAGAGGGTAGTGTTTTAGTTGGGCAAATGCATTCAATATTTGATTTGTGGGGTTTTTTTTTTATTTCGGTGTCACTACTCTTGTGCTTTGGGCCATTATTAAATAAGTTTGAGGTCCCTTGAACACAAGCACAATAATACACACAAGTGACTTCAAAAACCCCCTCTTTTTGAAAGGATTTCATGCTTTGCAGAAGTGTTTTTGTGTCAAGCATGGAAGAAATAAAAGTAGGTCAAGAAACTACCCAGATGCATTAAGAAGAAAAAAGTAGAAAGAAAAGGGAGACTCCCAAACATTGCTCAAGAAAAAATTTGTTAAACACGGTTGTGGTTACCAAAGGGAAGGGCTTATCAGGAAGCAGCACTGCTCAGCACACTGGGCATGTTAGGTAGAGATATGGCACCACTGGAAAGAAGGCAGAGGTAGCGGAACCTAGGGCACAGGCAACCTGCAAAACACGGCTCCTGTCACCTGGGCCTCCGGGCTGACAATGGACTCCAGGATGGTTTTGGGTGATGCAGGGGACCTGGGTTATGGTTCTTGAGAAAGCTCCCCCAATACAGAATCTGAAAAAAATTAATTGTATATGCACAGTGTTGTATTATTAGAACATATAAGCAAAGTAGATATTTTTAGAAGGTGAAAATATTAAACTATAAGTTCTAGCATTTTCTTCCTGCCACCAAGTGTGTGTCTTATCTTGTGGAGATGGATAGGGTAGGGTCTTCTGCTAAGGAAACCAGGCTGTAAATTGGTCTAATTTGCTGTTCTGGGGTTTCTCGCTATGCTGGTCCACTGCTTCCATTCAGTCTCATCAAGACTGGAACCAAATGGGAGTGGAAGAGGACTAATCCATCACAAATCTTAGAAAGTCAGGGCAAACAAGACCCTGCTATGATTTGTGAGAAACACAGCACATAACTTCAACTGTTCTGCTTTGGATTGGATGATTTTGGTTATAACTCTTTCAGCTTGGTTAAAAAAAAAAAAAAAGGAAAGAAGAGAAAAAAAAACCCAACAATTATTGCATCATATCATAGATCAAGGAACATTCATCATGTTATTCTTTCTATCCATTGAAATAGTAAAATGACATTCCTTTCCTTCATTCAAAAGAGCATTTATGTTTCGGCCATTCTGCTCAGGTGGAAAAGAGAACCTCTAAGAGCAGCATAGAGATAATTACAGGGAATAATTTTGAAAAGTTTGTGTTGAATGAAAAAAACACATAAGTGAATATGAAGCTAAGAAATTTAAGAAAAATGCCAAGAGGGTTCAAAATCGGTAGCAGTTTTCTTAGGCTATGTACTGCTACTTCTATTTCCCCAAAATGAAATTTTGAGCAGTCCAGAACTTTCAAAGATGTCTTCCTTTCTGCTGTAGAATTCATCTGACTGAATAAGCATAAAATGAGAAAACTACAAAGTTATAAAATACAACCATCTTTGTTTCCTGTAGCCTATCCATATTTGTTACAGGATTATAAAAGCACTGGTTTCTCATTCACATACTCCTTGAAACTGGTGACCCTGGACTCCCTCCCATGAGCAGGAGGAAGAACTTAGCTGTGATGCCTCCAGTTCCTCCTGCACAGAAAATTTTGACTTGCTTTTGTTACTAAAAGGAAGTAAGGAATTTCCCATATGAGGTGGTGATTTATATGCAAAAGAGAAGTTTAGTTATGCAGTGAAGCTAACACTGACCTAATCAAGTTATTATGATTATAATGATATGGGTAGAAAAATCATTGGAAAAGTGTGTTGAAGCAAAGTAAGCAGACAATAATTCCAAGGTACAGGGGAAGGATTCTGTTTTTTTCTTAACCTATACAATAAACAAAAGGCAAGTGGAGGAAATAGTGTGGGCAAAGCACCATCCTAGGGTTCACATGTTGCTGGATATGGAGTTGTTGTCCAGACTTTTGGCAAAAGCATATTTCATAAATAATCTTATGGCAGGGTTTAAAAACCTGTGTACGCTAATGCCCCCTCCCCCCATGAAAGAGGATACATCCCAAAACACTGAGTGGATATCTGAAACTGCAAATGGTACCAAACTACACACACACACACACACACACACACACACACACACTCCTTTATGCCCTGCAACATTGCTACATAGTATCAGAATTAGTCTATTCTTCCATGTTTTATCCTCTGTGCCTCCTTTGTGTCACTACTATTGTGCTTTGAGCCTGTTAAGTCAAATAAAGGATGTTCAAACACATGCCACAGCAGTCCTTCTGATACCCAAGATGACCACTAAGTGACTATCAGGCAGGTAGCACATACAGCATGGATATGCTAGAAAAAGGAATGCTTCATGTCCTGGGTGGACAACGCCATACATACAGTGTGAGGTTTCATTAGAATGACGTACAACTGGAATCTTAGAAATTGTTTATTTCTGGAATTTTTCATTTGATATTTTCAACCTGTGATTGACCACAGGTAACTGAAACCACAGACAATGAAACCACAAATAAGAGGAGACTACTGCACTGTTAACATTCGGGACTGAATAATTCCTTATTATGAATGGGCAGTCCTGTGCAGTAGGGTGCTCAGCATCATCCTTGGCCTCTACCACTGGATGCCAGTCACTTACATTCCTTTTCCTTAAGCTGTGAAGGTCAAGGGTCTCCAGACATAGCCGGCATCCCCTGTAGGTGAAAGTGGCCCTATCAGAAAACTGATACCTAATGAGGGCCAAACTCTAATTATTTCATGGTGCCCCATGTGGCAATTGTCCTGGAGCATAAAATATTTAAAATGCATAATTTGTAAATTTTAGTGTAATTATCACATTTAATATTTCATTACAGTTCTGTTTGAAAAATGGTAACAATGTTTGAATCTTAAAAACTAGATTGGATTACTGATAGAAAAGTTAACTATTACTAGGTACCATGAATAAACAAAGACACATATAGAAACAATGTTTCTAAAAGTCTGAAAAGCAGTTTGCTAAGGGAAGTTGAACTCAACTGTTAGATGTAAAGTCATTGCTATCTTCCACCACTCCAATGGTTACAGGGTATTTGGAAGGAAACTCTAAAGATGCCTACCATGTTGATATCACTTTCTGTTTTACAGAGCAGTGCTGCATACACAATCTTAATACACTGTTATTACAGCATCAGAAGCAGGAGTCTTTCTAAGCTCCTGGAAGGCACTGAGCTGGCTCTAGGGAAGACTGCAGGGCAGATGCTAAGATCCCCAACAATGGAGTATGGCTGTTTGTTTTTCACACCTGGCTCTATCACTTCCTAGCTGAGTAATTTGGGCTAAGCTAATTTTCCTCTATGCCCCAGTGACCCTGGCTGTAAAGTAGGCCAATGGGAAGTATACAGAACTGTGTTGGTGCATAAGTAGATTGCAGTAAGTATTATTTTAATAGTGCAGGAATTCCAAAAATGTTAATTAAATGTGAATTCTTTTTTTCATCCAAGTTAAAAAAAAAAAAAGAAACAGAAAAGCCAACCTATCATTTTTACAATGGGAAGAATTATTATAATGACAATTCATAGCATTTATTCAGCCAAGAAAATGTGTTAAAACTTTATCTGTCATCTTCTAGATATTCATTCTCATAACAATACTCTGGAGCAGGAATTTGCCTCCAATTTACAAATCAAGTTAAGTGAAATTTGAAGAAAGGGCTTAATTTGCTCAAGGTGAGGTTGCAAGTAAGCGTTAGAGTCAGAGTATGAACTCAGATTGGACATTTTTACAAAACTGATTCCCATTTTACAAGTCTATGGTTCTCTACAACGATAATAACCTTAACAGAGTAGCTACAAGATGCCCAGAATCATGCTAATTCACATAAAGTATTAACACTCTCAAAGATTCTGGATATTCTTATTACATTTCACATATGAAAACGGAGGCTTGGGGAGGTTACATACATTAACCAAGGTTGTGGTAGTAGGTATGTCCTAGAAACTGATTCTGAACTCACAACCCGGGCTCTTGGCACCTGTGTGATGCTGCTTTCTGGTCTTCTGTAGAAGAATGAAGAGACACTCAGAGGCCAAGAGAAAAGCCAGAGCCAGGACTGGATGGGTTTGTACATCAGGAGAGAAAGCCTAAATCTTTTTCCAGAGCTAGTTTTTAGATGGGTAAAAGCAAGGAGGTAGGGAACAGCATGAAGGATTCTGGGAACCTCCTCCACCTGTTTCCTCATCTATTAAATAAGAAGTTGGGTCAAATAATATCTAAATTTCTTTTAATTTTTTTTACTTACATTTTGTATCATTCTCTTCCTTACAGACTCTCAAGTGGCTTCCCTGGACAATTAGTATAAAATCCTTACTGGATTCATGGTCTGCAACCCTTGCCTGCCTCTGATTTCACTACTTGTCTTCTCTTCCTCATCCCTAAACAAATGTCACAGGCTGTTCTAGAAAAACTTCCTTGCTTGGGTCCTCTATGCTTGCTGTTTCTTCTGCCTGAAATGTCCTTTCCCAGATCTTTCCTCAGTGGATGCTTCCTTCCATAGGACTTCCATGACCACTGTAGCAGAAGTAGCACTTCCTCCCTTGTGATTCTCCAACTCATTTCCATTTTATTTTCTCCTCATTCATCATTAATGTTGGAAATTCACTTCATCCCTGTTGTTTGTTTATTCATCGATACCATCCCCATCCATCAGGCTCCCTGGTTGGTGGCTTTAGCCTCTGAGCTGATGCCCACACAACATAGTGTTCAAAAAGATGTGTTAAATGAAAAAAAAAATCTGTTAAATGAATGGACTCACATTGTACATTAAAAACAAAAAATCAAACCAAAACAAGCACATAATAGGAGCTCAAAAAACATACAACAGCAAAAATGATAACTAACATTTATTAAATTCTAACTATTGGCATGATGCTAAATCCTTTACACAATTATATTATTTAGTCCTCACTACAACTCTCTGAGATAGGTACCATTTTTGTCCTATTTTTAAAGGTGTAAAGCTGAGTTGGGAGTGTAGCTCAGAGGTAGAACATTTGCCTAGCATTAATAAAGTCCTGGGTTCTACACCCAGCAGCACAAAAAATAAAGAAATAAACAAGAATTTTTTAAAAATAGTATGGGAAACTGAATCTTAGTAAGAGCAAAGAATTTTCCCAAAGTCATAGAGCTGAGCTAGTAAATTAACCCAGATTTAAGACTAATTTTATTTTAACACAATGTTATTTTAAACTGACTGGCTTTTGTAAAGTAGAATTGCGGTTTCTTCCATTTGGATTAGTAAATGTCATAATTTTAAAGAGCTTTAAGTGAGTAGGTTCTACACGTATCCTGTCCTGGGGCTCAGGCTAGATAAAGGACATTAGGCACCCAGGACAGAGGTAAAATCATGAAACACAGTTCCCACACTCAGAGGCTCAGTGTAATACACAAAATATTCAAGTGTGATAGAATGGACTGCTATATGGCCCAAACACTCCTCATTCCTCCCACAAAGAAAACTTCTGAGGCTGGAAGCAGACCCCTCTTAAATTGTTCCCTTGAACCTTGCCTAGATGTTTACCTTTGCATTCATTACATCAGGTTCTTTTAAGCACTGTCTAGGAAGAATTGAATAGCTATCACTTACTGAGTGCCATCAGGTGGCAGGTGATTGATTATATTCACTAATTTAATTCTTGTTTTTCTGGGGAATCTTTTTTTCCCCCTTGGGGCATGTTATACATAATAGTGGCATTTGTTATTAGACATTTATATATGTGCAAAATAAAACATAATTTGCTCAATTTCATTCCACAGTACCTCTCACTAATTTAATTCTTACAATAACCCTAGCTAGGGTCGTTGTCATTATTCTTAACAAATGGGCAGTCAATAGCTTATTGAGGTGGATGATTAGAATCTAGTGTCTAATTATAAAGTGGTGTCACAAAAACTAGGCTAGAGGGATCTCTGAAATGATCTATGGGAACCTCAAGAAGTAGTGGCTCTTAGCCTTTATATATATATATATATATATATATATATATATATATATAATTGAAACAACTATAACACATCTGGGGTTTTAGTTAAATATTTAATAAATCACATATACCTCACTGTAAAGTATGTTAACAATATCTTTACATTTTTGTGGGAAAAGCAAATACTTTTCATTTTTATTTTGTATTTTCACCAACATTAATATGTTAAAGCTTTTTTATTATAATGGAAACAGAAATCAAGTGTTTTTTATATTTTCCCCATATATATCATTTTTCTCCCCCACCCCCTCCCTGGGTAGAGGCAAAAATCTTTCTTCAGATACTATCAGTTTTTTTAAAATTTAGAATTATTTTTAAATGAACCAATCCTTCTCTTAGTAGAAATGCAGTTACTATTTTTCATTTAAAAAAAAATTAAATAGTGTCTGGCAACCAGTGAATCATGCATGACAGTTGGTTAAGAAGGCGCTTAGGAAAGTTAGGTTGTGACTGATCTACAGGAAGGCACAAAGCCACCTCCATTATTAAAAAAAAAATGATAAGAAAAAAAATGCTGACAACCACTGTAATACCAAAAATGTGAACCCAGCGGTGAGCATGTGACACTCTCTGAAACAGCAGCTCTGTGGAGAAGGTCTTATCCCACAGAGAACTAGCAGAGACCAGGGAACATCCCCCAACAATAGTCTTGGTAAACTGCAGTTTGGTGGTGCTTGAAGTTTGAGGGATATTTTATAATCAAAATATGCTCCCCTTCCATCCATGTATTAATAAAGCCACAACCCAGCTTTACAGGAAATGAAGACCAGGATTCCTGCTGCTTTAGTAGCCTGGCTACCTTTACAGATCTTTAGAGCCCACTTGATATTCATGGGCTTTGTGCTCAACTCCCAGCATTTATCACTGGCATATTCTTAGGAAGAAGTGAAGAGTCTCACAGCAACTAGGAGTCCCTCTCCTTCTGACCTAATAAGTATTTTAAAATTATGCAAGGGATAAAAAATTATTTCACTGGCTCCCAAGAGGGACTATGCAACTACAGGGGTCAAAATAAAAGTTCTTCTCTGTGAACTATATTTTGTAATGGTCCTAGAAGTCTTAAAAATTCATTGATGCTCTTTAGCCTAAGAATTCCCTGTGACATCAACCAAAAGATTTATGCAGAGGAATACAATTTTCTAGTTTTAGAATAGAACAAGGAAATCTACACATGAATCATTTTTCTTTGTGGGTAGAACTGACTGGTAAATAATAGATAATGATTTTCTCATAGACACTGTAAAAATTTGCAGTCATACTTTATCCATTTATTTGTATATAGGTTTTTAAATATAAAGTAATGTGATATTAAGGCTGATACAATCACAAATAATGACATCCTACTTCAGTTCAATTCTTATATTATGCTCTCAAAGATCACAGAGACCACAGAACAGGCCCCCCCACCCCCCACCCCTCTGTATCTTTGTGGCAAAGTCTTTTGTGGCAAATAGAATTCTTTCTCCATTTAAAACGGCCAGACTTCCAGACTTTCCCATTAGGCACAGTAATCACAGGGCCTCAGGTCCACAATAGTTTTAGGTGTCCAGGAAAATCTGCTTTCTTAAAATCAGTTTTAGGTCAAAGAAACAAGAAAAGAACTACTAATGCAAACTGCCTTACAGCGCACGAAAATCATAATGGTGCCTGTCCTCAAAAATGCCCTTTTTATTAAATTATTCTGAGTGATTTCCTAAGTATGCCAGCTATAAATTCCCCAGAAAGTTCCATCTCTTGGAAAGACATTCTTTTACCTGATTTTCCCTTTAAAAAATGTGGTATTTTGAGGTTTTGGTGATTTTAAATCAATATGTATTCAACCAGGAATTCATCTCCCCCAAAGTTAATTTGTTAAATAAAAGAAGTAGTAAAGTAGAAGAAAATAAGCACTTTAAGTGAGGCCCTGCTGAGCTACATGGAAATGCAATCCCAGGCCTCTTGCGGGCGCGCTGGCAGGAGACCACGGCTCCCGTCTCGCTTTATCCCACAGCCGTCCAGCAGAGGGCGCCTGGTTCTCAACACCCAGAGCTGTACGTTCCCCTGCGCCTCAAGGACCATATCCCTATTTGCCCCAAGGTCAAAGCTCCTAACCTAGCCAGCCCCAGGCCCGGGAGAGCTGAGAGTGAACCTTCGGTTTGAAACCCCGCGCGAGTCGGGCCGATGGGGCGGGACCGCAAGTCTCCAACGCCTGGGATACGCTCATAATGGGGACAGAAGATGAAGGGCACCCGGGGCCCGGGTCCCCAGCTGTCAGCGCCTCTGCCAGACTCGGTGCTCCGGAGGGGGATGGGGTGCGCATAGACGATCCGCAGCCCCGGTTGGACGGAGGAACCGGGAGCCGCCGCCACCACCACCGCCACCGCACACCGAGAGCTCGGAGGCTCTCCCAGGAACCCGGGGCCCGGGCCGCTGGCCGAGGGGAGCCGGGTGGTGAGACAGAAGCTCCCCAGCCCGGCCGGACGCCCGCCGCGAGGGCGTTTTCCCCGCCCCCGGCGCCTCGCCCGCCCAGCCCGCCCCGAGCACTGGGAGATCACCTCCGCCCGTCACCTCCTCCCCTGTCGCTCAGGTCCATCCAGGGTCCCCTCCCCTGGGCCGCCCCCGAGCACGAAGTTGGCGGGAGCCTATAAAAGCCGGTGGCAGTGCGACCCGCGGACACGCACCGTGCAGGCGCCCGAACAGCCACCGCTAGACAGGCGCCAACTCCTGCCTTGCCCCGACCGCCGGCGCGACCATGTCCCATCACTGGGGATACGGCAAGCACAACGGTGAGTGCGGGCGACTAGCGGCGCCGGGGCCCGATCCTGGATGCCTGCCCAGGCCCCGCAGCGCCCGCACCTGCTGTTTACCGCGGCCGCGGGGAGCGCGGGAGGCTCCGGAGAGCGGGAGGCTCAGGTGCGCCCCGGGCGCCAGCCTCTCCCGCGGCTCCCCTGCGCCCAGGATGCCCCCATCGCCCCAACTCCTTCGCACTGTCGAGGAATCCCGGCGTCCGCCGGCAGCGCGCAGGGCCCGGGAGAGGCAGGCGCCCGGGGCCCCTGTCCGTAGGACCCGAGGACAGTCGTTCCTGGGTCCTGAGCTGGGACCCTTTAACCTGATCTAGGAGGCTGCGGGGAAGGGTAGTAACGGAAAATTTTAGTTGATCACAGAGAAATTGAGCCCCTCTTCCATCCTGTCTGCTTCAGCACCACCTGTGGCTAAGATTCCCCGCACCAACTGTCCCGGGGCATTTTCTGGAGTTGCTTTAAATACATAGTTCTGATTCCCGAGTTTCCCCTTCATTTCTCGACTTCCAATGCTAGGGGTTCAGTAACCAAGATCCGGGCTTTATCATGGCCATAGATCTGGGTTTCCTGAGCAAGCGGAGGGAAGACAATGATGGTCTGGTGCGTCTTAGGCGAGCGGGGGGCGGGGGGGCTCCCCTTGTGGGGCTCTTGACTATTAAAGAAGGGGTGCCTGTGCATGAGCAGTGGCTCTGACCTTTCAACCAGTGCGAGGACACGAGGGAGGAACCAGGCGCTGTGTGGATACTTCGAGTGAGCTGGCATATCCCAAATCCCAGCCACAAGCTGATCTCAGTTGCTGAGAAGTAAAATGACTATGAAAATCGCTAATATTTATATGATGCTCTTTTCTCTAAAAGATTTATGTGTATTGACTCTAATTCTCACAACATCTATAAGATAAACTTATAATATTATTATCACATTCTGCAAATGAGGAAACTGAGGCATAGGTTGTTTTCTCAAAGGTTTTTCTAATATTAAGTGGTACCACCAAAATGGGAACTGAACAGATTGATTTTGGAACCCTTGCCTCTTTCTTGGGGGGGGGGGGTCTGGGTATATATCCATCCAAACATTTGGGGTATTCACATGTGTCTCCTCACCTTTCAGGACCAGAACATTGGCATAAGGACTTCCCCATTGCCAAGGGAGAGCGTCAGTCCCCTGTTAACATTGACACCAAAACAGCCAAGCATGACCCTTCTCTGAAACCTCTGTGCCTTTGCTATGAGCAACCGACTTCTCGGAGGATCCTCAACAATGGTCATTCTTTCAACGTGGAGTTTGATGACTCTCAGGACACTGCAGGTTAGTGTTTAAAGTGTGCCCTTTAGCTAGTAGCTGTATTCCCACCTTAGTGGAAGAAGTCCAGCAGAGATAGGAAGCATCTTTAATACTACAGTTTGTCTTAGTCCCTAAGATGCCACTCTAATAGGCTTCATTAGGTCCCAGACTCAAAGAAGTAGGCTAATTAATTTGAAGTTTCCTGAGACGGTGTCTCCTTTCTAAAATTCTTGGCTTCTGTGTAGGGCATAGAGTAACTGTGATCTGCCTGTGATAAGTCACAAAAGGGAAGCTCCCCACCCCATCAGATCAGTAATAATGAAATTTGCAAAAATATAACTTCTTAAGTTTAATTCTAAAATGTTTTTAGAACATTTGTCTTTGGAATTGATGCCTTTCCCTTAAAAAATATATGTTCATGTGCATTATTTTCAAAGTAGCAATAAGAAAAGTGATGAAAACTAGACAATTTAAAATACTGAAATTCTTGGAGAGCATTGTATTTATGAATATTTCTCACTTTGGGCTAGTGTGATAAAGGGGGCAGTTTATCTTGGTCTATATCTAGAAGTTCACTCCACAAAGATGTTTTGTTAGAGTTAGTGAACATACCTGACCCATTACCCATAAATCCAATTACCATAGGTTATTTGTAATACAGCTATTTACAGGATACCACTGAATGCTTCTTGTATTTTATTTAGAAAAAGGAGAACAATCCCATTTAGTCATAGTAACTGCTTTTCTTGCTCACTGGTTGATTTAATTGCCAGTGCCCTATTTTCCTGAGTGTTTTCCTCTGAAGGTCATTGAATGAAATGGTCTTGCAAACACGTGTTTGGTGGTGACATGGGAGTGGGGTGGGTGAGTTTTGGAGTAATGGTCTATAATACTAATGTATTATATAGTATATAATTAAAACCAAATAAGTCAAGTTGACTATTCTTTTCCAGGAGCTGTACAGTATATTCAGTTCAGTTTTGAAAAACAACATTTATCCTCCCCTCTTTTAAAAAGCTTTGGACACTTGGCTTTCTAAAACAGTAATTCTGGAAGACAATTTAATGAGATATATAATGTGGAGATCATTTGAGAAATGTTTTCAACCTACCTGTTCCCTATGTACTTCTGCTTAGTATACACAGACACAGTTAGACAGACAAACAGACAAACATACACACACTCTCTCTCACGCACACACTTTCTAGCATTATGATTAAAATCAAGTCGAGGCTATACATTGATGATGCGTCTCCAGTAATTCTTGCTTTTCCCAAGAATTTCTCCCATTCCAAAGAAACACTGCTCAACTGATTAATCATAAAACAATTTCTTTTTTCATGTAAAGACTACCATATATTTATAGTATGGTCAATGGTCTCAAGATTTCTATTACATACATAAAGGATGCTATAAAGTTTCACGTTTAGTCATATAAAAACCAAAAAAAGATGAGCTACTTTAGTCCATAGCTGACAACTATTTTTTTAAGGCCACAATTATTGGCAACAGATACAATGTCAAACCAACTATTTACCTTATTGCATGCTACATAGAAATTGCATAGTCAATTTTTTTGAACAATGAAGAAACAAATGGAACCAGATGAAGTAGCTCTTTATATATTCCTTATAAAGGAGACTGTGAAAATAAATTATTCTGGTAGTGTGCCTTACTGGAAAATGGATTTTAGCCTATGGTAGGATGGCTGTGAGGGCCAATTGGGATCAAACAGACCTGGATTCGAATTCTAGCTCTGCCACTAACTATCTCAGTGATTTGGGGAAGGATAATACCTTCCCTAAGTTTTAAGGTTTTTAAATTAAAAGTGGAATAACAGTAGTATCTGCCACAGAGGAAAGATTAAATAGGAAAGTTTGTTATAAAGCGCCTAGCCCAGTGCCTGGCACATAGCAGTTCCTCAGCAAACAATTATTAGGCAATTGCTGTAGCTGTTGCACTTGTGATAAAATTCTGAAGAAACCTTAATTTAATACCATTTAGGGTTACTTCCTACACTTGATAGTTTAAAATTTTATTTTTATATATTCCCAAACATCTGACTTATTATTTTAAATATGCATTGATTCTATTTATGAAGTTATATAGTTGTGAATTTTACCATGTATATATTAACCTTTGAAGGATTTCTACATAAGCAGTAACTGATTAGACCTAATCACATGTTTTTCAACTATTTCTTCTAGGGAATAATGGCCATGTTTAGATAATGAAACATAATGCAAACTAGTGGATTAGGTAGGGGTTTTAACACATGTTTTTAGAGACACATGTATTATCCAGCCAGTTCTTGTACAAAAAAAAAATTGATTAATAACAGATTGAACACTTGATAAACTAAGTGTCATGAAGGCAGGATGGGTACTTGGGTCCTCTCCTCATCCCCAGAGCTCAGTGTGGGCTGAGACTGCCTAAAATAGAAGGACCCAGAAACAACAGACACTGAAAATTACTTTGATAAATACAAAAAGACAGTATTTCAAGGAACTGTGGAAACATGAGGTAGGCTTAGGAGTCTGAGTAGACAGGAATTTTTGGAATAAATAGTCTTAGGTAGAGACTTGAAGGATTTTGATGTCTTGGGAGAGATTCCAGGCAAAGGAAACTAGGAAACACCAGGGGACCTAAGAAGAGTACACAGTATGTACTTTAGAAAGGCAAGAAAGTATACAAAAACAAGAGTCAGCAATGAGTATTAGAAAGACTTAGTTGAGAGTGGTGGCATGTGCCTGTAATCCTGTAACTTAGGAGGCAGAGGCAGGAGGATGCAAGTTCAAAGTCAGCCTGAGCAACTTAGGGAGACCCTGTCTCAAAATAAAATAAAACAGACTGGGGAGGCAGCTCAGGGATAGAGCACCCCTGGGGTCCATCCCCAGTAACCCCCCCTCCAACACACAAAGACTTGTTCTCTCTTGCCATGAAAGACTTCTTTGTAATTTTGCCCACGTCTCTTTCAGTCATTTTGGTTAAACAAGTATGCAGAATATACTAAAATTTGATATAAATGGAAAATCCATCTACAGGGTTGATTAAAAAATAACAATACCATGAAGAAAAATAGCCTTTATACTTTATTTATTTCTTAAAGAATTCTAGACTCAAAGCTGGAACAAATGGTAGAGATCCTGTAGTCAACCCACTTAAAATAAACATGAAGAAACAGAAAGCTTGAGTTTAAATAACTTGCTAAGTCTTCTCCTGCCTAGTTTACTGGAGAGACTAAATGGCAATCTCTTAAAAATAGAATTTGAATGATAATCATAGTTAACATTTAGTTTGAACATACCAGGTTTTGGAAAGCTAATGTACTTTTCTTACACTTACCTTTAAAAATTATTCATTCATTTTGGTCACTTAATTGTTTTAAAAATTAACCATTTAACAGCCCTTTAGTTAGGAGTGATCTTTATGGGGTTAATATTTTTAGACATTCTTTACCTCTTATTTTCTGCATTTAAATGCTTCAGTTCATTTACATTTCTCCTCCCTTGATAAGATTTCAGCCTTCTAGAACTTCCCATAAATTTAGGTTTTCTAATATGTCCTAATGTAACAATATAACACCTTAACTTAAGTCCTTGGGTGTCAGGAACTGAGCTGGTTGAGTTTATTCTTATGTTTACATTGGAGATAATTCTTTTTAACAAAAAATAGGATGGAAATAAGGGTGGAATTATAGGCTTTAACTGGAAGCTTAGGCTAAAGTTCTCATCAGTTTTCTAAACCCCTTTAAATAAACCACCTTGAATTAATGAAAAATTGCTAATCCTGTTAGGTAATTTTTAAGTTATTAAAAAATAACTCTCCCAGCTTGAGATGTTTTATTGCCAGATTTTTTTTTTTTTCTGGTGGAAAAGAATACTAGTCAAATTATTTACTCCTGCTAACTTATTAACTTATATTAATGAGTTTTGAACTGTCCTGCTTTTTTGCAAAGTTATGGCAAAAATTGAAAGCCAATGCCAGAATTATTGGGCCAGCTTATTTTTAACTCCCACCTGATTTCTGTTTTATGTATTTATTTTTGAAATTGGAATTTTTAAATTTGTTTATTTCAAGAAAAAAGAAGGAAGGAAGCTCACCTTTACTCTTTTCAAGCAGAACATTGTCTGTATGACATAATGGGTCTTTGTACATGGATCCTGCTTGATTTTCAGGGACTAGCTTTTGAAGTTGTAAAATTTTCCTTCCACAAGCAAGCATAAATTAAAGGGAACCTTAACAACCAGAAATGAAATGAAAGGGCTTTTCATGTGCTCAATTAATGGGATCAGAACCCTAAATAGCTGGAAAACTGACCAAAGCCTTTTAACTGTGCTAGTTAATTATGTTATCAGTATCAGTTTTACTCCTATGCAGTTGCTGTATGATTTAAATTAAACTTCCATTTTCTTGAATTTTGACTGCTTAATGTAGTTGAAAGTGACAGCTAAATATCTCATTGAAAAGAATTGAAATATGGGCATTTTTCTGCTAGATTTGTCTGCCCTGACATGGAGCCCTAGGATCATTGGCTACTGTCAACAAGCTAAGCATGCATGATTTAATCAGTAGTACATATAGTAATGCATGATTTTAAAATGTTAGGATATTTGCAGAGATTATTCAGCTCCTAGAAATACTATGTTTTCTGTGGAATTATTGATTTGCTTTATTAATAAAAAATTACATATATTTTAGTTTTTAAACTAAGGATAATTGGGAGTAGTTTACCTAGCTCTTGGATTTAAGAGAGATTATTGACATACACTAAAGGTCTTTAGTTTGCTATTTGAAGATGTCTTTAGAAGTAATAGTGATTAGGATGAAAAATATCCCAAAATGCTAAATTTTAAGTTTATATTTTTGTGGGAAGTCTGATTTATTTCAGTATTACTGAATCTCCTATTTTTAACAAAAACAAATAGTTTAACAATTTTTCAAGTAATAAATATAGATCAGTCTATAATGCCATACTTAGTGCTTATATTGTATTATACATACATATATAATATTTAACTGATGGCTGATCATGAAAATTAAAATTGGAGTCCTTGATGTTGTTATTTGAATTTAAATTAAATTTTTGGAGTTTGAAAGAAAATAGAGTAGAAAGTCTCACTATATTTCTCTATCCCTCATGGAACATGTTTCTGTGATATAGCAAATCATACACTCTGTAGAGTTCCAAAAATGTTCACTCGGTAAATTCTGCCTTTTCTTTTCTTTCTTTTTTTTGTACCAGGGCTTGAACCCAGGGATGCTTAACCATTGAACCACATCCCCAGCCCTTTTTAATATTTTTTTATTTTGAGACAGGATCTTGATAAGTTGCTGGGGCTGGTCTTAGACTTGCAATCCTCCTGCCTCAGCTTCCCGAGCCACTGGGATTACAGATTTGCGGCACCATGCCTAGCAATTTTCACCATTTAAAAAAATATATATTTTTGCATTAGAAAGAGGTATTTTTTAAAAGCTAGGACAGTTTAGAAAATATCATATAGCAATTTAATAAATAAATAAATAGGCCTGGATTGTAGTATAATCTCCTATATTTAACCAAAATGCTGTCATTCTGTTTCTCAAAAAGATATATGCTACCTTTATCAGAGTCTATGGTGATTTTTATTATAACAGTGTTTTTCGGTTATATAATTGATTAACCTCATTGCTCAGAATTTGCTGAGAAATAACCAGGTAAAGAAGATCAAACCCACTGCTTTTTGTAGTAATTAAATTTTAATGATTTAGTAACCCTTCCTAATTACAGTGGGCTTCTAAATGCATAATAAATTTTCTTTTAACAGGGACTAACCCAGGTATCTGGTGCAAACCGATAAGCACTGAATGTATTTAATCATTGAACACAGAGCACTTTTTTTTTGCTTGTTTTTCTGGTGTTCACAAAGCCTTTTTTAAGTAAAAGCTTATATCTAGCTCTTGCCTAATTCTAAATGTTCTATGAAACAAGTAAATTAGGTCACAATTTTAGGGCCTACAAGAAAGAGAATAACAGTCAGTTTTATTCTCTTTAAAATTTAAGATCCTGGTATGATTCTCTACAGGAGGAAAGGAAATACATTCAGAAAGATCAGTTATCTCAGATGCTTTAATATAGTTTTATTTAATTTGTTTTGTCACTTGGTAGCACTAATGGTATTACAAATGGCATCTGATTTTTACAATCAGCCAATTTGTTCCTTAAAGAGTTATTATAAAAGAATTTTCAGTATAGACATTTTATAAACATGTATTTCATTTTTAAGGATATGTTATTTACAAAGAAAAGGGATTCTTCTGTTTCAGAGAAACCTTGGTATTGGGGCTAAGGCTATTCGTTCCATATGGAATTATCAGACAAATATAAACTTTTATAATAAGTTGCTTTTGTGTTTCAAGGGATGTGATTTTATCAGAATACATTCAAATTTGTGTTTCTTAATAGATCTGTAACATAACATCATTTATTATTCATTCTTTCTGTTTTCATTCTTCTTATTTTTTCTAACCTATTATAAAGCAAAGCTGGCAACCTGAATATATCAAAAGCCATAGAAAAGCCATGGTGCCTAAATAACTTCCATCCAGTTTCATCTTTTACTTTGAATAGATGAATGGATGTTGCTACCATCTAAGCATATTTAAGTGAAATGAAGTGAACAAACTTTATTGTACAGACTGGGTCCCTTTGTCTTGAAAATCCAAAGTAAATTTGAGTTCACTATTTTATGAAATTAAAAGTGAAGGCTAATAAAAAACTTTTAAAGCAACAGTATTTTAATTTGAGTACTAGGTAAATAAATTGTAGAACTAAGTTATATATATATATATATATATATATATATATATATATATATATAATCCCACTAATACATATAAAATAAGCAAAGAATTTTTTATAGCAATTTCCCACTATTATAATCTTCTCTCAAGACACAACTTGTTAATTATCTACAGATATATACAATCTAAAAATGTGGTTTCTGGTACTGATTTTACTGAATAAAGTTAAATTAATACCAGGAATGGTATAATCTGGGTATAGTTATTATAGACTTTTAAGTTCTTGGAGATAACAAAGCATATAACACTGAACGTAAAAGTTGATGTGTACATTATTAGTGAAGAACTAAATGAATATTTCCATTTTATAGGTGAGGAAATAAAGTCAAAGAGGTTCATTAAAATTTTAAGGGGACAAAACAGGTTAGCAGGAGTGTAAGGAGAATTAGATTTTATAAAGTTAAGATTGATAGAATGTGTATTAATAAATTTTTTTTGGTCTTAACTGGGGTCAGAGGTCTGTGAAATACGTCCTAGGGCAGCCATTGGGTAGTGTCAGAAGCAAGGTCCCCTGTTTGCATGTGTGTGCAGCAGACCAATCCGTTGGCAAGTAGCTGCCTGGGCTCTTCATCCTAAGTGATGCACAGAGGAATTATTAGTTACACTTAAAATTTCCTCTCTGGACCTGAACCTGTGATTTCAAATCAACCCACAGGAAGAGGTACCACTGTGCCCAGCAAGCAAAGATTATGAAGAGCTTCTATACTTTACCCAACACACATGAAGTAATATTAGCAATGTGTGTTTCATGTGTGGATGTACGAGTATGCATGTATGTGTGTATGCATGTGTCCATGTGTGTATGTATGTGTGCACAGATATATTTTACACATACATTTTAATTTCAGCGCTGAAAGGGGGACCCCTCGATGGCACCTACAGATTGATTCAGTTTCACTTTCACTGGGGCTCATCTGATGGACAAGGTTCTGAACACACTGTGGATAAAACAACGTATGCTGCAGAGGTAAGATATGGCAACAACAAAGGTTGTAAATGGCTAGTTAGCATTAATTTTGAAAGCTCAGTTTTGTAAATTCAACTCACACTAAGTGAACCACTTCTTTTGCAAAGGCCATTCATGTTTGCTTCTTATAACCTTTAATTGTAACATTACAATCAAGGCTAAAAAGCTTTCTCTAGTGTCCCCAAGGACAACATTTACAAAAAAATAAATAAATTCAAATGGGAGGAATTTGTTTTAGCATAAATCTAGAAAAAAAATTTGTGCCTTCTCTCAAAACATGTCTTCATCTTAGAGCTGTTGATAAAATCACTTGCTATTCTACCAAGTAGCAGATGATTTGATTGAAAAATGAAGGAAAAGCTTTTATTTAAAATTATCCACCATTTTCCTTTAGTAACTATTAGTTAAGGAGAAATGATCACTGGATTAAAGTCTGCTGGCTTTTATCATGTTAATCATTCACTATGATTTTTTGTCTTCTCTGGCTTTAGCTTCACTTGGTTCACTGGAACACCAAATATAAGGATTTTGGAAAAGCCGTGGAACAACCTGATGGGCTGGCTGTGTTGGGCATTTTTCTGAAGGTTAGTTGGTGGTCCAGTTCTTTTTCCTGTTTTCAAGAAAGATTGACCAGACAGAACATTTCCAACAGGTGTTTTACAAAAGAGCTGAGCAAATGCCTTTCTTTGGCCCTGAAGTGTTTTCAGGCTTACTTCTCCCTCCATCTCTCCATCTTTTCTTTCTGGAGGGGCAGAAAGACAAAAGTGGGAGGTTTTGTTTAGATAGTATTTACCTGGAAATTAGAAGAACAGAAAGAAGTCAACTATAGAGGACTAGTAGGTATGTGTTTTGTTTTAATTTAACCTTAGACTAAAGTATTGTTTGATGATAGACAACACTCAAGTAAGACTGAGTTCTGGAGGGCTCAAAGACAGAGAGACTCTGTATTGGAGAATCTCAGGCAACAGTGGGACCTCACAGGTTGAGCTGCCCTCTGGCCAGTTGTAAAGAGGAGAGTCAAACTGTCTGGACTGGCGATTCCCCAGCTCTGACATCATATTGAGGGTGGGGGGCGCGCTGCAGGTATTTTGAAGTCATCCCAGGACAACATAAAGAAGCAGGAGCTGATGAATCTGCTGGGACACAACCCTGAGAAACTATAAAATGTATGGCCTTGAAGGCAGTGGCAAGGGGTGGATTCAGTGACTACCGAGGAGTCAGAGACTCAAAGCTAGGGCTTGGGGGAAGCTGAAGGACAAGAGACTGTTTATAAAGAAGGAAAGGTGGAGTTGTAAAAGCCTGCAAGGAGGCGAGGGAAGGAAAGCGCTTGAGGGCAGGCTTTGCTGTAGCAATTGAATGTCACTGGGGACACCTGAAAAGATTGTTTCAGAGTTAACTATAGGGCAGAAGCAGAGGCAGGTTGGGAAGTGGCAGTAGGGAAGTCCAGGGTGTCAGTGCCTTCTAGCTAAGACACTGACAGATCACTGTGGCATGTATAAAGTGGTAGATTTTGCTTCACTTCTTAGAGAACGTTTATGATAGTGCTGCCCAAGTTAAAAATGCTAGAGCGTCAAATTGGTTATATTATCTTCCTCCTTGTGTTTTTCTATAGATTGGCAGTGCTAACCCAGGCCTTCAGAAAGTCCTCGATATGCTGGATTCCATTAAAACAAAGGTAAAGTTTAATTTTCTGCTGCTTTGGGGGGTGTCCTTTTTTTCAATACTTTATTGGTTTTAGAAATTTCCTTTGATCAAGTTTTATTGACATGTGGTAGTTGAGTGAACAGTTAATGAAGGTAAAATATTGCTTACATATTTTCTTTCTGCAAAAAGTTAGCCCTAATTCTACTAGAGTTCTAAGACTTGCCTTTATTGAATCTTTCTTCCGATCATTTGAATATCCTGAATGAAAGAATTGGAGAATCTCATGATTGCAAGGAGGCTGAAAGATCATCTGGTCAAATTGTCCACTAATTCATACAGCAAATATTTGTTGAGTACTTCCTATTGCCAGTCCACTTTGCTAATCCAGGAGATACAATGATGAACAAGACGAACAAAGTCATGCTTGTTGGAGATTTATGTTCTGTGACTTCTTTGAATTCATCCGTCCTGTGTTTAAATCATCTCTATAACAGAGCTGTGTTTGAGGTCAGTGAGAATCTGCTTAAACACTAAAGTCACTCCCAGTGATGGGAAGCCCATCACCAGGGGCAGCCCCAGCTGTATAAAGCTTATCCTCAAGTTGCAACAGCATCTATCTTCTGAAATGTGCAACCTCCACTCCTGGCCTGATCCCCTGATCTCATATCTTATGGACCCAACTCCTCTTCCACATGACCCTAGGGTTTCTCTCATGGCTTTTCACCTACCCTAGGATAATTATCTCTAGTTCCCTTTAGTTATTCTCATAGGAGATAGTTTTATCTCTTTAAACAACCTTGTCACTCTTCCAGGAAAGCTTTCTTGCTTTCATCTATTGATATTCAGCCCAGAGCCAAACACAGTTTTTTAGTTCTGATCTAGCTGTCAAATAGCGTGGCGAGACAAGGGCCTCCTCTTCAAGGATAATATATTTCTGTTACTGAAACCTAAAATTAAAAAAAAAAAATTATTTTAGTGGTACCAGTCACATTTAAAATACCAGATGTGATCAGCTAATGACTTAATGGAAAACATAAATGATTATGTTAGAGGACAAAATGAAAAATGGACGTGTGAATATAATCAGTTCTTGCTCACACCTGCCTAATCAATATGTCCAAGTCAAATGCTTTCTATTCATTTCTTTTCACTTTGTTTGCCAGCATATCTGGAAATAGTGTATTAAAAAAAAAAAAAAAAAGGTTTCTTGCTGTTCCAGAGGAGTAGATTTACTTATCTTTTGCAGTCTCCTTTCGCCCTCCTGCTCTGATCACATGACAAAATTAACCTGTGGGTTTGCCTGGCAGGGTAAGAGCTCTGACTTCACTGGCTTTGATCCTCGTGGCCTCCTTCCTAAAAATCTGGACTACTGGACCTACCCTGGCTCACTGACCACCCCTCCTCTTCTGGAATGTGTGACCTGGATTGTGCTCAAGGAACCCATTAGTGTCAGCAGTGAGCAGGTCAGTTTTCTACAGAAAGGTCTGCTTGGAGACACTGAGTGTTTAGTGGAGGTGAAAGAGTTTGGCCTTTGGAATCAATCCTCAGATTTGATCCTCCTGCTGCTTCTAGCCATGCAACTAGTATCTGCAGCAGTGCTTAGCAAGTAATCAGCATTCAGCAAATATTTGTTGTTATTAGCCATGGCCCCAGGCACAGTTTGTTTAGTTTGTAAAATTGGAGGTTCATTGTGAGGATTAAATGAGAAAAGTATCTTTCACTATTGCATTTGGTTTTTTTTTTTTTTTGATCAGCTACGAGGAAATAATGACTCAAACAAAAAAATGAGATTCAAGGTTACACAGATAGCAGTGAAAATTCCCAACCCACTGCTCACTCAAGTAGAAGCTTATGCAGTTTCATTTATATAAGAATGGATTTCTGAATCCCAAGGAAGGTGAAAGTCATGCTTTGGAGAAAAAGTATCTATCAAAACTCAGGGGGCTTGTTGCAGAGACTCAGAACAGACACTCTTACATTACCTGTACAGTGTAGATGGTCATGTTCAAGAACTAATGCAGCTTCTCAGGGATGAGAATCCACAGAAGTGGACACAAAAGGATTTTTCCTGGGCTGTCACATAGCACATAGATAAAATGTGGAAAATGGACATTTCTTAGGATTCACAAGAGGTTGCATCATGAATAATTTAAGGAGAGAGTCAGCAATGAGCAGCTTTGCAAATGACAAGTGTTTGAATAGTTGTATGATTTAAGCCTACAAAATTTTGGAATCGTAGAAATTTAGATATGCAGTGTGCAAGAGAGGTTGTGTTGTCCGACTTTCTCATTTTGCTGTCTAGAATGTGTTGAAAAACAGAGGTTCAGGAAAATTGAAGTGCTTTCCACCCATCTAGCTTGTGGTTAAATCAGGTCTGGGAGCAAGGACTCTCTATTCTTGTGTTCTCCTTTAGAATATTAACTATGAATACTAAAGATATTTTTTAGCTTTCTTGCTATATCTAACTGGAAACTTACTTTGTAGTATATCAAAATGGGCCAAAAAAATAATATGCTTGACTTGAAAATTGGCCTTGTTGTCATACATTTGAGCAACCCTACTGAAGTAGTAGCAAAAGCAAAGATTATAATGCCACATCTTATTTGAAGATGTAGTGCTTGGGTTATGGTTTATTATTATTATTTATTATTATTATTATTATTATTTTGGTACTGGAAATTGAACCCAGGGGCATTAAACTTCACTGAGTACATCCCCAGCCCTTTTTTATGTTTTTATTTGGAGACGGGTCTCACTACGTTACTTAGAGCCTTGTTAAATTGCCGAGGCTGGCTTTGAACTTGTGATCCTCCTGCCTCAGCCTCCCAAGAAGCTGCTGAGATTACAGGCGTGTACCACCGCGCCTAGCCTGGGTTATGATTTAAAAACATGAAAATTCTTTTTTTTTTCCTTCACTGAGAACAATTAAGCTTAAGATCCAAAGTCTGCTATTGATAGCTATTATGACAAATGGATTTATTATGTACACACACACCCATACACAAAAGTACCCAGAGAGATAAAAGCTATTGAACTGGCTCCATTAGTTCTTGTGCTCTGAATTGCCTTTTAAGGTAGAAAGTAATATTAAACTAGAAATATTGCATGTATTAGCACAATAACAATAGTAGGGATATTCTTCATATCATATAACACAGAAGGATCATGTTCAGATTAAGTAAGCCAGAACTCTGGTTCTTTCTTTTTGTGATTCTTTTTACTTACCTTGACCATTAATAACTTGGTGGATGCCAAAGCACTTTGAACATCATATCCAGGTACAGTCACCTCAAGGAGGAAAGAAACAACTCTTCTGTTCGTTCCCTAGGAACAGAGAAGCCTTTCTTCAAAAGCCTTCACAGCCTAACAAAACTTTCACATCCCACTTCTAACCCAGTCCTCAGGAAGGGAATATGATTGCCATGGTCAGTTCAGTGGCTTAAAAAGGGATCTGACAGATATCTATCAATGGTCAAGTGTGGGGGGAATGGATGTTAGGTATGGAATATAAAAGGGTCTGCTACATTCTGCTGCCTTGATTGGCTTTACTCAGGCTTTGTCTCTCTGCTGCTAAAATGATGAGTCAAATTGATCAATGTGAGAATATACTTTAAGTGGGAGAAAGGAAGTATTCATCACTTACACTGGATTGATAAAAAAATTTGACTTAATTGTACTTTATAAGCAGACTCTAACTCTTTATTTATTGATTGATTGGTATTTGGGATTGAACCCAGGGATGCTTAACCACAGAGCCATATCCCAGTCCTTTTTATACTGTATTTAGAAACAGGGTTTCACTGAATGGCTTAAGGCCTCCTTAAATGGCTGAGGCTGGCTTTGAACTCATGATCCTCTTAGCCTCCTGGGCCACTGGATTACAGGAGTGTGCTCCCACACCTGGTGACTAACTCTTTCATATTGCTAAAATTCTGTTGTGGTCAAACAACCCTATATGCCCTTTGAGAGTTCCCTTTGCATTGCAGTACCTGTAAGGTAGTCAGATACCTTATAGGTAATGTCCTATATCAGTGTTGACTTCATGGGGATTATTGGAGATATATTACTTTACAGAGATCAAGTTAAAGTCTACTGGTTCATGTATTTCTGCATTGCCCAAACCATCTTTCTTCATTTAGGGGAAGGGGGGACTCTACTTTTCAAACAACCTCAAAGAAGGTGGGCTATTGTCTGACTGTTGCCTGTGTCACAGCACTGAACCAGGAAATTGAAACAGGTGTAAAAGGGAATAAAAATCAACCATGACAAGGGCTTGAAAACCCAGCATGGGAAAATGCATTTTTGTGTTTCTATATATTTAAGCAGAATGCCAGCTTATCTGTCACTCAGCCCATAGAGTTTTCAGATCCTGGGCCTTTTATCTAATTGTACAGATGTTGTACTTATTTTCCCTGGGGCAAAAAGCAAAATTTTAATTTGGTTCGAGAACTGGTATTTTGTACATAATAAAGGCACGGATTTATAGACTTTGCTGTTTGATTTAAAATGAGAATAAGAAAGCAAGGTCAGATTCTGGGTGTTTTTATGAATGGATTTGTTACTGAAAGCATACATGCATAGTCCACGTGTGATTATGTACCTATTGAGTTTTGGCCATTGATAGAAGGTACTTGAAATGTTGGGGAATGTATTTCAACATTTAACACAAGCATATACGTAAATAATATTGTGAAACTTAAAAAATGTTTTGCTATGTCTTTTAGATGTCAAAATTCCGTCAACTTAACTTCAACTTCGAGGGTGAACCTGAAGAGCTGATGGTGGACAACTGGCGACCAGCTCAGCCACTAAAGAACAGACAAATCAAAGCTTCCTTTAAATAAGATGGTCCCAGAGCTGGTACACAAACAGTCAATCTTCAGATGTTTCCCTTTAGCTAAGCACAAATCTACCTTCGTGATATGGACCCTGGCTGCTTTGTGTCTGGTTTTCTGGACCCTTCACCTCTCACTTGACATGCTTACTGAATAAATGTGAAGAGTTAGACCAAGTGTCAGCCTTGGCAGAAGTGTTGTGGTGGGGTGCTTCTCTGCTTAAGGTATCATCTTTCTATGACAGGAATTTAATATAAGGGATAGGAGTGAATGAAACACCTTGACTTTGTTCACAGCACAGAGGGTGATGAGTACTCAACTCATAACTGTTTGTTGAAATGCTATTTTTAAAACATAGGAAAGTGGGATGATTGAGTGCAAAGCCATACAGAGACCAATGAAAGCAAATCAGGTAAAATAGTCACAATTTTATGTAATATAAATCAGACAAAATACATGTTCATGATTCTAAGATGTTAAAGGAAGACTTTTAAAATTCTTATATATTTGTAGCAAAGTTATCTTAAACATGAATTATGTTGTGATTTAGTGATTTTTGAATTCTAGAGATGTAAAAGAAGTACGATCTATAAAAATGTTATAGTTGTGGTACAGAGTATATTTCCATTCAAATGACATATTATAAATTAACAAATATTGTATTTTAGATATATTCTGTAATAAAATTCAGAATTCTGTTTGAGTTATTATTTTTGCACATATGGCAGTGGGCAATTATGGAGGAACAGATGTCTAGTTTCACAATCCATATCAATTCATTGTTAATAATGAGCCATCATAATTGGTGTACTCCTAATTGAAGGAGTCTCCTTTAAGAAAAACCCGGAGGTCATTTACTATTTGCCAACCACTTACTCATCTAATCCTCATGACAATCCTGTGAGGGTGAATCCTGCAAGGGAAGGAGAACTGATGATATGAAATGTAGCAAGGTAGAGCAGGGAAGGAAGGGTGTATACACTGAATCCCTGTGAGCTCCTGGGGAATAAAATAAAGTCTATTTTATTTAAAAAGGGAATCCAAGTGAAATCTGGAATGAAAAAAAAAGATAAATTTTTATCAGAGAGGAAGAAGGTGAATGAATGAAATAAAAATCTTTCACTCTTATACCTCTATGGGGTTTAGCTCTGGGTCTTTGACCCTGGAATGCTTGGTTAATGAGTGATTCTAGACTGTCATGCTTAACACACAGCTCAGGTTCTACACTTCAGGAGATAAAAAACCCTTTCTTACTTTAAAAATTTTCTGAACTAATTTATTCTCTCATCTACTCTCCTAAAGCATGAGCACTGAATTTTATATAGGGGCTTGGTGATTTGCTTTGAATCCCAGCTCTTCCTGACTGGTCCTGGATATAAAGAAAGAATAATTTCCAGGGTGGAAATGCTTTACTCCCTAAGTTCATCTCATTTTCTTGGACCACACTCATCTCCCATCCTGCACTTGGTGGCAGGGGGATAGGAAATTAAACTGTCAGTAAAGGGCATCATCTCAAGTTAATCTGGCTCAGGCTACTTTTTATATAATAGAGATTGAACCCAGGGGTACTTAACCACTGAGCCACATCCCTAGCCCCTTTTTATATTTTATTTAGAGACAGGATCTTGCTGAGTTGCTGAGGCTGGCCTTGAACTTGCAATCCTCCTGCCTTAGCCTTCCAAGCTCCTGGGATTACAGGCGAACACCACGGTGCCTGGCTAGATTTCTTCTACTTTCACACTAGCCCAGATGGATGATGTCTGGGTCACTGGGGAAAGCTCCCTGATTCTGCAAGGTGTCCCCAGATCCTTGCCATACTCTGCCATCCAGTAGTTGGTTTAGGCTGGCCCCAAGCCCCACTCTGCATCTGCTGATGTGGAGCTTATTTCCTCTGGTCTCCTAGTAGAAGAACACTTATCACTGCCATTACCACCAGCTGCAAAGTCCTGTACCCGCCTATTCAAGAACTTGAGGAAGGGCCCAGGTGGGTGGAAACAAGAAGGAAGGGTCACACAGGACAGCCTTCCTCTTCTGAGTGAGGTAGCAGTGTCCTTGCTTCACCTCAGCACTCAGATTTGAGAAAGAATGGTGGGCAGGGGGAGGACACTGGTAATTGACATTGTCACTTCCTCTCCTCTCTTCCTCTGTGCACTAGGTCAGGAAAGGTTGGCTGTCCTTTTTTCCATGTGACTATGGCTTTTCTTACACTTTCTTTCTAAAAGCAACATCACTTGGACCCTTTCCTAAGACCACAATAACAGACAAAATACACAGAAAGAAGTTGGCTTCGCAGTTAATGGAAGTTTATAAAAAAATATTTCAAAATTAGTATCCATACAACTATGGATACACTGCTACCAGACTTTAGATTTCTTTAGCCTGCTTGGTAAAATCTCGAAGAAATTTGTGTTTCTCTCGTTTCTCTCCATCTTCTCTGCCCCAGATTCTTACCTTCCTTATAAGTGATGGATAGTGCTTCAATGTTTATGGAAAGATAGTGCTATATTTTGGAACTAGAATGTTCTAAAAGTTCATGTGTTTAAAAGCTTGTTCCCAATGGGGTGCCATTAGTAGGTGGTGGAAACTAAGAAATGGGGTCTAGCACAAGGTCTTAGATAATTGGGGATGTGCCCTCAAGGGGATTATGGGACTTGGTCTCTGCCACTTTCTTTTGGCTTTCCAGCAGCCATGAGGTAGTAGCAGTTTCCATGCTGCCCAATCCCACCATTATGTACTGCCTTACCATAGGTCAAAAAGCAGTGGGGACAACTGGCTGTGGACTAAAACCTCTAATACTGTGAGCCAAATCAACCTTTTTCTCTTTTTAAGTTCATTGTCTCATATATTTTGTTACAGTAACTCAAGGCAGCTAACACAGGTAGCATAGTTAATTTTCATCTAGTCTGTTTAACAGTTTGTTTTATGGAATGTAACAAAAGAGAACTCTGAATTTTAAGGTTCATGTTCCACAAATAGAAAATCACATAATTTCCTTTACATGTTTGAAACCCTCAAGGCAGAGAAACCCAGCATATTTGCTTGAAGTTGCATCCAGCCTCAGATGGAATTACATTCCCTAGAGCAGCATGATACTCCACCATTAAGCACTTGTCTTATAATGTAGAGGAGCCTGGATCAAGCATTAGAAACCAAAGGGGGACCTCAACCAATAGGGGTCTGAGGTTGCACTTAGAAAGATTGAATTCTGAGGAGTCCAAGGGACTTTGTATACTTTAAATCATGGCTCCAGAGATTTGATTTCCTCCACACACCTTTGATCTTTGGAAGAAAGTTTATCCCTGATATTATTAGAGAAAGTATGGTTCCTGGTCCTGAGAAGAATGATTCTGTCTTGTTTGGTAGAGGCATAAAACATCCTCCCAGAACAGATCTGTTTAACCTCTGTTACTAGTCTTTTATTTCCCCCCTTCCTTTACAAACCTGAGTTCCTACTTCTTAGAAGCTCCTAGAACTGCATGCTTTGTGGTCTGAGGTCTGTCCTCAGAAAGTTCTGGCAGGAAGAACGATGCCTTTCAGTCCTGAGACCTGTGTATAGAACATGTGTAGAATTTCAAAGCAATTTTATACACACACACACACACACACACACACACACCATGGCTGGCAATGTATGTTTTCATATGTAAGATGTTTTATCCAGCCTATGGCTCTTTGGCTCCTTCAGGAGCCAGTATTGAAGTAGAATTTAGTATTATAACTACTCCATGTCACCTCCTAGCTGTATACCCTCAAATAGAAGAAAACTCAGGTATTGCTGAACAATTTAGGCTAAAGTTATCATAGAACAGAAATGTGCTTTTACATCATACATGAGTAGCATTGCATTTCCCAAATCCCATTCACCAATGATTTCCCCTCAGGGACTCTGAATCTGCCCTTGCTGCAGCCCTTGCCTTTGATGCCTCCCTTGGGCCTCAGTCTCTTCTCCAATTGTAACAGAGCAATTTAGTTCCACCTTCACAGTCTTCTTCATTCCAAAACATACATATACACTCACACATTCACTGAGACTCATGCATGCATGTGTGAACATAGCCACACATGTGCACACACATGTATCTGCCAGTTGATACTATGCTAAGTATGCTAAAGATTAGCAAAGGAAAGTTCCTTCAGTTTCTATTCTCCATAAAGGTGGTAAGAGGATTACAAATATTTATCTTTCTTGCGACTAATCATTTTTAATTCACACATGTATTATTTCTCATATATATATATATATATATATATATATATATATATATATATATGTATATATTCAACACAAAACAGCAAAAGTATTCAAATTGTACAAATGAAGACTTGGGCATTCAAAAAGGCTAGGCTACAGGTCCAACAAACAAGAGCAAATGTAGCAAAAAAAAAAAAAAAAAAAAAACAGTGCACACCCAAGCTTAAATGCTATCTCCACTGTACCTGATGTAGGGTGACACATGAGGGCCCAGACTCTGTTCTCTAATGTATCAGACTCTCATCCCCATTCCTACCCTTTCTCAAAACTGGTGGTTTTGGTGGAGCTAAAACACAAGGAGTAGAGCTCAGCAGGCTGAGTGGCCAACTGAGGGCAATTTGAGAATGTGGAGTAGGCTGGGCTTCTCCTAGCACAGGGTCTGACTCAGAGCAAAAAGATTCAACTAGACCCTCAATAAATACTGTTGAATGAATAGGTAAGTGTTTTTCTTTTAAATCAATGTAATGAAAAAGGATTGTGGATATTCGTGATGGTTGTACAACAATGCAGATATACTTAATACTACCAAACCGTACACTTAAAATTGGTCAAAATGACAAATTTTATGCTGTATGTATTTTATCACAATCTTTAAAATAGGAAACTGTAAATGACTTTTATACTATCCATCTTCATTTTGTTTGCCAAAAACAAACAAACAACACCCGCCCCCACATACTTATAAATGTAATTTAAAAGATGCAAAGGACCTTGCCAAGACATGGTACCAACGTGAGCTACATTCAGGGGTGGCAAATGTCTCAGCTTAATGCCTGGCTTTATGTCCCTTAGCTGCATGAACTGGGGCCCAGTTGTTTAATCTCTTTAAACCCCTTTTCCTCATCTCTAAAATAAGGATCATAATACTGGCTAACACATAAAATTCTTATGAACTAATCCATGTAAAAGACATATTATTATGCTTAGAAAGCACTAAAAAAAACCTCAACTATGATTATTAAGTTTCCAAAAGTCACTAAAAATAAAAAGCCTTTTAGTATTAATACAATTCATACCTGGCCATTGCTTGCAAATAGCTATGATTGACTTATTGACGTTTTAATCCATACAAATAATTCATGGTCATTTTTTGAAATATTTTGAAGTACAGAAATGAATAAATATGAGATAAATTAAGAACAATCAATTTTATAATTTGTTTCTAAGTCTAGATAGCCTTTATGCAACCAAAAATAAATTTCAATTATTTCCCTTATTTCATTGCTTTCTGCAAAATATATTGAAATATATTTTGAGAAAAAGAGATTTCTTATTGCACCATTGTTATCAATCAGAGATTAATAGGTGAGGTGTAAGAAACAAAATCAGAAATTTTTAATACAAAAAAGAAGTTAACAGAACAGGAAATACAGCTTTTAGAGTCCAACAAAGAGACCGAAATTTTAACTGTGGCCTTGAAAAATTGCCTACCGATTTAAACCCATTCCTTCAATGGGTAAAGTGGGGATAATGATACATTTTAGAGTTCACGTGAGAAATAAATGGGATTATGTACAAACAGCACTAGTGCAGTGTACCTCACTGAAAATGCTCAATAAACAATTGCTTTTGTAAATATAGTATACTCAGAGTAAATTGTTTCCCAATAAAACAAAACTATGGTCAAAGCCTTACCTGAGAATCACATTGGCCTCCATCTGATTGACTTGGGTATGGCAAGATGGTGGCTCACAACAGGTAGACCAGGCTGTGATGAACCCACTGCTATTGTTTACCATTAGATGATGGGGAAGATGCTCAACTTCCAGAATCTTCAGTTTTCACATCCAGTCAATGGTAATAATAAATGTATATGCTTGTTAGAGTTGTTTTGAAAATTTAAAAGGAAAATCTAGGTAATTTTTTTTTTTTTTTTTGGTACTGGGGATTGAACCCAGGGACACTTTGCCACTGAGCTATATCCCAAGGCCTTTTTATTTTTTGAGACAGGGTTTCACTAAGTTACTTAGGGCTTCACTAAGTTAGATCCTCTTGTCTCAGTCTCCCAGGTCTCTGGGATTACAGGCCTGTGCCATGCTGGCCCAACAGTAAAACTCTTAATATTATACCTGCTCATGGCAAATGCTCAATAAATGTTATCCTGAAGTTACTAAAAATAATTGATTGAATCAATCACATAGAAATTTATTTCATGAAGAAGGAATTAGATTTTTTGCCAGCCTCCAGAAGATGCAAAACCAATTATGTAGCTGCCTTCACTTCAGAACAAACTTTGGTTATGTGGCAACCCTACCAGAATGCCTGATTACTCTGGGTACAACTCAAGAAACATCTGCAGTGACATCTCCCAAAGTGCACACCATCCAACAGATAAATGGTCCATTAACTCTGAAATGACAATCCCTGAAATGAGTTTATTAAGACACAAATGTCTCATGCCTTTCTTAGTGTAGAGAAGGAGCTTTCAGGAACATCAGGTTCCACTATTTATTTTTCAGATAATCTTACAGAGTTGAAGATATTATTTTCTAGAGGCATTCCCAAGCATTTTCGTACTTTGAATTATCGTGACTGTGAGCACAAAATGGTTGCTATAACCACAAGTTTATAATCTGTGCTTTTTATGCCACTGACCTTGAAATAACTAATTTAATATGTAATATTTATATCTTAAATTTACTTTAAATGTACACTAATAAGATTACTATGTCCAAATTTGCATGCAAATTATAAAAGATTTATGTTAATGTTTATACTTTTGATGTTCTGATCCTACAATATGCTTGCAGAAAGTTTGGTCTGCAAAAGATTCTTTCTCTCTGAACATTTCCTCAGACCTGAGAGAAAAGTAGCTTTATTTCAGAAACATTCCTTGGGCATAATTCACTATTATTGTCTGCTGACAAAGCAGGAAGGCAGAGACACTTATTGTGGTCAAAATCCACAGGTAATGGATTCAAGGAAGGTTCCTGGTTCTGTGTCTTTCCACCAACCCTGTGACTAACTAGGGAAAGCGGGGTGGGTCCACCATTGCAACTGTGGCTGGGGACCCACTGACATCTCTAGTAGTATGTCAATCTTGCTATAGCTTCTGGTTGAGACCTGCTAGTCACATGCTTTCACGTGTACCTCCTTCAACTTGCACAGGTTGGGATGCTCTTGAAATGGGAGGGGGTGTACTCGTGTCCCCTCTCTATGTATCATACTGGTTTGAAACTGTGCTCCAAAATGCTGACTAGCACAGTATTTTCATATCTCTCTCGTTCTCTCTTTCTCTCCCACAGCATGGAGCCAATAAGGTCTCCCTACTGTGGTCAACTTAGATCCAGACTCCATCCTCCCTCTTGCTACATTTGCTTTCATGGTGAGTTCTGGTTTTAATCATTTATCACCCCAGTTTGTAGGTTTTGATAGCTTGAATCCCAATGAGGTCAATATTCTTGTCTCTTTTCTTCACATGCAGGAAAATTTTCAGTTCTTCTATAAACTAATTCTTTCTAATAGACATTGAAGAAAGCAATCTGCTCCCACTCCACAGAATGTGAACTTAACATTCTCATGGATTTCCAGAAGGACAGGGGATTCCTAAATCTAATCAGCGTTTGACCATCTGTACTAGTTTGCTAGGGCTTCTGTAGCAAAATACCACAACCTAAGTGACTGAAGCCATCATTTTTTTGTCTCACAGTTATGGGGGCTGGAGGCCCAAGATCAAGGTGTAGCCTGGCCTCTGAAAACACAAGGGAAGGATCTGCTCCTGATCTGTCCCTTAGCTTCTGGTAGTTTCTTGATTTGGGCAACCCAGTCCCAATCTTCACAGGACATTCTCCCCGTGTGTTTGTGTCCAGATTTCTCCTTTGAGGCCACCATTCATATTAGATTCATGGCCCATCCTATTCTAGTATGAGCTCATCTTAATTACTTCTGAAATAATCTTATTTCCAAATAGGGTCACATTTGGAGGTTTTGGGAATTAGGACTCAAGCATTATCTTCTTTCTTTTTTGATGAGGAGAAACATGGTTCAGCCATAATACCATCCAAAATATCTTTTCAGATAAGCTTTGTATTATATGACATAGTGAAATTATATTCTCCACTCATGCCTAAACATTTCTTGTTTGGATTTACATTTTATCATTACTTCTTGTTAGTAGATTTTGTGGGCCATATATGGCAAGTTTTAATTACTACAACAGAAATTCAACCCAAAACCTAAAAGAAAGGGAAAATATACAATATAGAGCCCCCGGGTATCTGTATTATATGGAAATTCATGTCTTTCACAACAGGCATACTTTTTTAAGCAAAATTTTGTGTAGATGCCAAACTAGAAATAGTAAATACTTGTTAAGCTACACTCATGTACCCCATATCTTTAAATACACTTTGCTATAAATTTTTATTTTTCATGAAGTAATGTGTCTCTTGCCTATATCCTGTGTTTCATGAGTGTTTGTCATACATAATTATGAGAAATTCTTTTCATAATGAGGGCAAAGTTTTTCTATATATGTTAGAATATGACTTCCTGCTATCAGTGTATTAAATTTTCTTTGATCATTCCATAAAATAAAGCTCAAACTCTCTTTTTTTGTAGATAAAAAGTACTTTTTGTATAAAGCAAATATGAATTTAGTTTTGTATCAACTCATTGAATACGTGAAGAGAAACTCTTCTCTTTCAAACTGCTTTCTTAAGAGTCCAATATATTGGAACATCTTGACTTCAAAAACCAGACTTCTTTTTGAAGGAATTCTGAATTAACCCTTTATATAATTTTCCTTTGCCCTTCAAAGGCAAGAATAAAAGCATTAGAATTATACTGAAATGGTCCTGGGCAAAGTGTTAACCAAACTCCATGCTTGCTGTGGGTGCAAAATAAACGAGGTCATGAAAGGTCAGGGAAACTTAATGCATTGGTTATGATCACCCTGCCAGGCCCCATCAGGCTGGAGTTGTCTCTCCAGAGTTCCCAGTGCAGGGAAGCAGAACTCAGCAGTTCTCTGAGTACCACTGAACACTTACTGAACTGTGGAGAGAATAAAGTCAAATTTGGATGAAGAAGTATCTTAAAATAAGATTTCTGAGACAATAATGAATAGGTGAACCTAACAGGCAGACACCCTTTACACATTAGGCTAGAGACTATCTAATAGAGGGAGCAAAACAGCACACACAGCCCACAGGACAAAGACCGGAGGCCCATAGGGGAGAAGGGAGAAGTCAGTCCTCAGAGCTGCTTGGGTTCATCTGACAGTTCTGTTTCTGTCCCTTTTTGTGAATTCTTCACCTCCCCTTAAGATGGCTTGAGTTATTCTTTATTCCTTGTAATCTAAGTTTCTACACATATAACCAAAAGCACTTCACTTCCGTAAATGTTTATTGAGCCCCTTCTATTAAGTGTGTGTGTGTGTGTGTGTGTGTGTGTGCTGAGTTACAGAGGTTCAACTTTTCAGGAGTGTCCAGGAGAAATCTGTTATTTTTAATCCAAATGACCATCACAAAATAATGCATAAAATAACCATAAAAAGCCTTTTGTGAGAACTGAAGAAGATAGTGCATTTAAAAATGCTTAGCTTGCTTAGTGCTGGCACAGGGGTGATCAATAGTTGTCAGCCTCTTCCTTTTCCTCCCTCCCCTTCTTCCTTTCAATTTTTATTATCAATAACTTCACCTGCAGTCTGTAAGCCTACTTTAATATTTACATTAAGAATCACATCCCAAAACCTGAAGGGCAATATATTTTATTATTCTGAGTCAGTGTTCCTTCATGTGACATTTGTTTCCTACATCACATATATTTACTGATCTTAATTACAAACCAAAGAGAAGTCATTTTCTTGGTTTGTCATAGGAAATGTGACAAAATCACTTTTAGCTCTGCTCTTTCACAATAAGGTATGTGCTTGGGAAATGGAAATATTTCTCTTCTGGGAATGGGGCCCCAAAGGTATACAGCATAGGTTAATCCTCCCTGTGACCAGCATTGATCTCCTCAGTGACACAGTCTTTGCCTCATTTCAGCATTCTTTGGACCTTTCCAAGTTATCTAGGATTCCTAGGCCTCTTCTCCAAGAATTGGCCCTGAGCATCTCTCTATATGACTGTGGTAGTATTATTTTTTTGACAATTAAAGAAAAGATATCAAGACAATACTTAGAAAAAACGCTTTAGAAACAAATCAAAGCATCAAATATGTGGCTAAGAGCTCATCAGAACATCAGAGGTTCAAGGGAGGATCCTCAAGCTTGTGCACACTTGGCATGTTACAGCATCCAGGTCAGCTATAAATCCATGCCCTTGCTCACAGCAAATCTCAGGAGAGTTGTCTCTACTTGCTGACTCCAATTCCTCATTCCCTTCTCTCCTTGACTGACTTTAATCAACATTCTGACTGCACCAGACCAATGAAATGGTACTATTTAAGATCACAGAGACCCAAACACAAAGATAAAATGATGCAAACTTCCTTTTAGTCCTGATATTACTTGACATCATGATGCATTGAGACTTTTTTTTTCTTCTTCTTTAATATGTTTTTCTGCTGATTTCAAGGACTAGTTTTCCTCTACGTTTGCTTCTATTTCATGTTAACCTCCTTGGTTGACTCCTCTTTCTCTACCAGACCTCTGATTGATGGAGTGCCCCACAGACTTGTCTTAAGATAAGATTCTACTTATATTTCCTACCTTAGTGATCCAGAATGACAGCAATAATAGTTACATGCATGTCTAGGACACCTTATTTATTTATTTATTTATTGTTGTGGTCTAGAGATCAAACTCATGGCCCCACACATGCTAAACAAGTGCTCTACACTGAGTACCACTTCCAGCCCAAGGCTCCCAAATTTTTATCTCTACTGCAGATCTGTACCTTGAACCAGAGCCTCTTGTGCCCTAGTGCATATCCCACTTTGCCACCTGGATGTCTAAGAAGCACATTAAACTTGAATGTGACCAAAAAGCCCACCTGAGCTTGTCTCTGTAATCTCCATTCTCAGCTTTCTCTAGATCAATAAATGGCATCCCGTCCCACAGTGGCTTGAATCAAAAACTGAGAAATCACACTTGAGACCTCTTTCCCTAACACTCTTTATGCAACTCTCGTTCCAAATCATCATTGTGTCTACTGTTCACGACTGCAAAAGCATCTCCACACGTCTCCTTGCCTCTAGTCTGTGCTTCTTTTCCGCAGAGGACTCAGTTATTCATTTAAAACACAAACCGAGTCATATCCTTCCCTCTTCAAAATCCTTCAGTGGCTTCATATCAAGACCATTACATCACTCTGTCCTCAAGTTCCTGCAGGGCTTGCCTGAAGGCCTTCCCCTTTAAACTCATTGCCCCTTCTCTTCCATGGTATTATCCTCCCCTGCCCCTCAGGGGTTTTATACTTCCTTTTCCCTGGAATTTTCAGAGGGCTAGTAGGAGTTGTTGATGGTGTTTTCTGACTTCCAGTCCATAAGATCCTTCTTGTGTCACCAGCACTGAGCACAGTGCCTGGCATGTAGCAGGGGCTTCCTCCATCAGTGATTGACAGGCTGACCGCATGCTTTCATTCTCTGTAAAGGTGTGTCCAAAGCAAGACTGTCACATCTAGGTAGTGCTTTTCTCTACTCACAGAGAGGTACACAGTAAATGTTAGTTATCATTATTATTAAAATAAATTTTGGTACAGAAAAGTAGCTACTAATAAATGCTATTTAATGCTGGAAAGGGGGTTACATAGACATTCTCATACTGGAAGACATGTAAATTCTCTTGGAGAGCAGTTGGGCTCTATGGAGCAGAATTTAAATTTGTTGTGAAAGACCTTAGCAATTTTCATAGCATTTCACTCATAAATATACAAAGAAAATATATCTGTGTTTTCAGAGACTAAAACTTATGAAGAAATTCAAGATTTAGTCATCATCATTTATAATAATATAAATATAGAAGAAACCTTAAAATGATAATAGTGAAATACACAAAACATACAATAATATGGGAAATTGTAAGTATATACACTTTTTTATTTTCTGTGGTATTGGGGATTAAATCCAATGGTACCATAACACTGAACTTCATCCTCAGCACCACCCCCGCCACCACACACATTTTTTAAAAAAAATGTGAGACAGAGTCTCTGTAAGTTGAAAAGGCTATCATTGTACTTATTTTGTTTTGTTTTGTTCTGGTACCAGGGATTGAACCCAGGGGTGCTTAACCACTAAGCCATATTGCCAGTCCTTGTTTGTATTTTGTTTAGAGACAGGGTCTTGCTGAGTTGCTAAGTGCCTCACTAACTTGCTGAGGCTGGCTTTGAACTTGCAATCCTCCTGCCTCAGCCTCCCAAATCTCTGGGATTACAGGGATCCATCACCCACCTGGCCAGATATACTCTTGAAGTCAAAACTATGTATACCTTGTACTATGATAAATGCTGTCCCCTCCAATAAAAATCCATTTAAAAAGTGGAATAGAGGGGCTGGGATTATAGCTCAGCTGTAGAACACTTGCTTTGCACACATGAAACCCTGAGTTTGATCCTTAGCACCACATAAAAATAATTAAAATAAAGATATTGTGTCCATCTTTAAAAAAATCTTTAAAAAAAAGTGGAATAGAAATACACAAACAGTGCTGGCAGTATTATGGCATTTTGGCAGATATTTATTTAATTTTTTATGTAGTTATTATAAATATATAATAAAAAGCAGAAGTGCATATAATAATATTAATTAAGACACTTTAGTTCAGCTTTGTTAAAAAATACTTATTTTTTAGTTGTAGTTGGACACAATTTATTTATTTATATGTGGTGCTGAGGATCGAACTCAGGGTCTCACACTTGCTACGTGAGCGCTCTGCCGCTGAGCCACAACCCCAGCCCTTAGTTCAGCTTTTTATCTTGAGAAACTGATGTGACTCCATTTTTGAGAAACCAGCTCCTACCTCAAGGCCTGTCCAGAGGGAGGGGGCGTGACCCTTGTCCTTGGAAAAACCCATAGAATGTACCTAGGCTCTTATCCACCCTGCTAAGTTGTTTAAAAGGGGAGATCTTCGGAGCCAGGTGTCCCTGACTCAGTTACCCTAGGTGAGGACCCATAGCAACCCCCTAGCAACCACCAATCAGCATGAGACAGGGAAAATATCTGAAATACCAAGCGACCCTCCCAGTAGTTTCCGTGATTGATAACGTTAGCAAACTGTGTAGTTCAGCACATACACCCCTCGCAGCTTAAATCAATCAGTTCAAACGAATCCCCTTCTTGTACTAACCAATCACTCCTACCCAACTTGTTCCCTCCAGTGAATGTGCTAATCAATGTTAAGAGTTGTTGTTTGATTTTCCTGCGGTATGGAGTGATTTGCTGTGTGATGCTGTGACGCATAGAGTATCCCCCCAAAAACCTATAAATCCTCACTGAACTAAGGGCCAGGACTCACTCCTCTGGACCATTGCGTTGGAAACGGTTGTGAGTCCAGGCTCCAGCTTGCAATAAAGACTCTTGTGTGATTGCATCAGATTCGGCTCCTGGAGGTCTATTGGGGTCCTACAAATCTGGCATTACAATCTCTAGTAATCTAGCTTTCATTTGACAATTATTTGAAAAGATTTTAAGGATAGTACAAAAATGTATAAAAGTACCAAAAATATAATAACAAATCCCCATTGTCTCACTATAATCTATTAACAGCTGTTAATATTTGATTATTTTTTGCTGTCTGTCTTCCTCGTTTATTAATTTAAAATACACCACCAGCAAGCTCTGTATATATGCAAGTCGATTTTTTGGTCAATTCATAGGTGTTTTTTCACCATCAGTAAGCATACTCCTGTTGCCTACTTCAAAAATGACCGATATTTTTACTTATCTCTACTGCCATCTTTTGTCTTAGAGAAGTAAATTTCACTTTCAGTCAAAAATTACCCTCAGTATTCTACCTCGTCATCTTTTGCACTCATAATTATTCTGCTTTCCCTTCTTTCTTCAGCCTTTTTCTTTCATTTCATTTGTGACATACTCAGGCTTTTATACTACAAACAAACAAAATAAACCCATGAAGGCTTTACAGCTAACTTCCATTATTTAAAAAACAAAACGAAACATGGAAGTAGAGGAAGTGATTAGTTTTATCAGAAAAGCTAAGATATTGAAAAAAGCAAAAACAGAAACAAAAGCAGAATAGATTGTTTTTGATTGCAGGAAACTGAGACAAAATCAATACATTTAAAATGTGTTTGGATCCTGATTCCAACAAGTAATTCTAAAAGGTCATTTTTTTGAGACAATGGAAGAATTTTCAATATCTTCAAGTAATGGATGAAGTTGTTGTTCATTTTGTTGGCTAGAATAATGGCATTGTATTTATATAAGAAAATATGCAGTTCTATTGGAGCATAGGGAAGAATATAGGGATTATGTTAAATCTCATGATGTCTTGAGATTTGCAAGAAAGTAATTTGGGGAAAGAGAGGAAGTGAAAGAATAAGTGTAGTAAAAGTGACAATGTGATTGATGATAATTGTTCCAGATGATTCATTTTGCTCTTACTTCTACTTTACTGGGTATTTGAGCTTTTTTTTTTTCTTCTTCAAAAATGTTTTAAAAAGCCTTATGAACTAGTATGTTTCCTTTAACCTCATTTCCTTTCAGGGTACATCCTCTTGTCTCTCTATCTCCCTCCCTTTCTCTTGATAATTTTAGAAGTAACTGGTTAACCACCTCCACTTCCTTATTTACCTGCAGCAATCTGATTGTTATGCACAAAATTTTCCTGAAACTGACTTATCCTATCGAAGGCATCTTACATTTCTGTCTTATGCTTTCTTCTCTGCCCCAGTGGGGAGAGACTATTTACCTGCAGAGGAAAGAAGACAGGAAGTGTAGTGGGGGAGGGTGGGTGCTACTCAAAGAACTGTCACATGAACTGCCCACTTGCTTGCTCACATATATCACCAAGAAGGAGGTTATAATCTCTTTGAAGAAGCAATGGTCAGTATGAGGCCCACAAAAGCCTGCACTGGAGTGAAGGATGAAGTCCTTTTCCATGTTTGCTAACCCATCTGTCAATCAGAACAAATAGGATGTGTTGTGGTTTCCGCACTTGCCTTGAGGGATACTTTGAGGATTCTTCACAGGAACAAAACACCCTTAAACAAAGACTAACCCCCCCATGTGACCTCTAAGGGCTGGTGTGACTAGCTCCAGTTTTCTGCTATGTGACACAGGCTCACAGTGCTTTGTTCTCCCACCCTGCACAACATTTTCCAGTTCTTCTTACCACTGACCATTCCACCTACAGTCCCTTTACCCCAGGCCCTGCCAACTCCCTGCCAGGCATCAGCATCTTCAGAGCTCAACACAGTCATTACTTTGTCAGAAAAGTCTGATCTCCTAAAGTGGACCAGTCCTTCCTATAACCAGCTTTCCCACTCCATGTTCTACTATATCTTATTCTTTATTAAGTTAGAACCTTCCATTACCAAGTCTTTGATAAAATTTGTTCCCATGAGAATGGAGACCTCATGAGGGTTGGCATCACAAATTTAATTTTTTCCCCTCACTTATCTCTACTGTCTTGCAAGTGGTAGGCTCTTAAATAGTCCTCAGTCTCTCAAATATAAGCCTCAAGAGTCATTTGACTTCTCTCTTATCTCAACCTATCCTGCTCTGTGCTTCCTATTTATGACCCAACTTTCACCTCTTCCTCTTCAGTTTAATCCTAAACCTATATAATTTGAGATTAAAAAGTAGAGTCACTGTCCTTCTAAATCTCAATTGCTGTATCAAAATTCAATCGCTTCTCCTTCCCTGTGTAAAATCTCATTGTCTTGGTTTAACTTCTCCAATTAGTCTTATGCTCACTTCTCAACATGAAAGATTTTGAAAACTGTCTTTTTCTGAACTTCATATTCTGCCAGCATATCAGGTCATGTGGATGGGTGACCTCAGAGTCCCTTGGTTTCCTTATCTCTAAAAATTGTTACCTCTACTCTACCTTGTTACCAATCTAGACTCATTCCTTTTGGATAACTTAAATTCTATTTCCTACCCTGATGATAGTTTCCAATGTGTCCATCCTTGCTGCAAAATATGGGTAATTTTTCAGCCCTCAACTTACACCACTTTGTGGCATTTAAAATTGTTGCTCAATTTTACTATGTACATACTATGCAATATCTTATCATGAGAATCATCTCTTCTGGTCATCCTCTGTTTCTGTTCTCAGTTACATCAGCATTTCCTCCTGCCTCCCATACCATGGCTTCTCCAGTTTCTGTCCTTACCCACTGCTTTTCTCATTCAAAATGCATATCCAGGCAATTCACATGGCTTAAGGGACTTCCATATTGAGATAACTCTGTGTATCTATACATCCATCCATCCATTTATTTTTGCTATCTTGACTTTTCTTCTGAGATATAAACTTGAATAACCAAATATTTTTTGAATATCTCTACTTGGATATGCTATCCTCAACTTCAAACTTCAAACTTCACATGCTACACCCTCCCCTCCTTACCTCTTCCTATCCTGATCTGCTCTTCCTACTAGCTTTCTTGTTCATTTAATGACACAATCAACCCAATAAGACATTTGTGAATCATCCTGAATGCTTCCTACTCCTTCTCCTCCACATATCCAACTAATTGCTAAATAAATATTCAATTTCTTAAAGTGATTTGAGTCGATGTCATTTTTTTTCTATCTTATATGACTATCCTCTTTCATTTGCTCATTGTTTCTCTCACTTGGAATATTACAATAGCCTCCTAACTTTGTTTACCTCCCACGGATCTCACTTATTCCTTATTTCTCATGAGAATATTAAATAGTCTTCTACCTTCCTTTCATCCTGAGGAGTTTTTAAATTCATCTTCCATACTGTCACAGAATGGTCTATCTAAAATGAAATTCCAAGCAGTTAGTTACTATTCCCCTGCTTAGAACACTTCAAACCATATCTGCCTTCTTCAAGATAAAGTTCAAGCAACATACACAAGCCTGCCAATACCACTGTGGCCAAGGTAGACTTTCATAGCAGGACTATCAAGCTGGCTGTCATTTTCATTCAAGCCACTTCATTAGTCCTCTCTCATCATCCCTGTCTTAGACTACAGTCTGAGAATTTCTAATACTGCACTATTGCGAAAGTACCTAATTGGTTATCACTTGCTGGTAGTCTCCCGCCTGCCAACTCATTTGCCAGCTGGCTGTACAACTGCTTTTCCTGAAGTGTTGATATAAGCATGTCATTTTTCTGCTCTATACCTTTGTTAACTAATTGGTCTTTTCAAAATGTATTCACTCATTTACTCATTTAGTCAACAAATATTGAGCATCTGGCATGTATCAAGCATTTCATTGAAGTTCTCAGCAACTAGAATATGTATTCTGAGACCCACTTGTACTTCCAGCTCCAGATCCCTGCCTCTTATCTCTCTGCTTTTCATTCTCTACCCTAGTTCGATGTCACCGGTTCCTTCTTTCCTTTCAGGACTCAGCTAAAGCATCTCTTTTGTAGAGATGCATCTTTTATCTAAATCCTTTTGTTTTGGATTGCTATAGCATCCAGAGATGCTATAGCAGCATCTTCATTTCCTTCAGAGCATTTTGCATTTTACAAGCACTTGTTTATGTCATTTATCTTTTTGTCTCTTAATACTGCAAATTCTGTAAGGACTAAGAACTGCCTTCTTCTGCTCACCAATGGGTATCCAGTGCTCACCATAGTGCTTGACACATGGATATTATAAGTGAAGAGAAAGCATGAAATCTGCATAAATGAAATCATACAATTCATGATTCTTTGTACTCTCTATTAATATAAATTTTCAATTTTTTAACGACATAGATGTACTATGCTTCAGTAGTCAATGCCCTGATCCACCATTTCAGATATTTTTATCCCTGAGTCTTTTTCCCCACCTAGTGCTTTTTTTTAAAAGTTGTAGATGGACACAATATCTTTATTTTGTTTATTTATTTATATGTGGTGCTGAGCCACAACCCCAGCACCCTGCCCCCCCCCCCCCTAGTGCTTTTTCCTCATTCTCCATTCCTTTTTTTGGTACTGGGAATTGAACTCAGGAGCTTTCAACCACTGAGCCACATCCTCAGCCCTATTTTGTATTTTATTTAGAGACAAGGTCTTACTGAGTTGCTCAGCACCTTGCCGTTCCCTGAGGCTGACTTCAAACTTAAGATTCTCCTGCCTTAGCCTCCCTAACCACTGGGATTACAGATGTGTGCCACCACACCAGGCCCTCATTCTCCATTCTTTAATTTTTCTCCATAAGTAATACAAGATTTTGGTTGTGTGCTATCATATCATTAGAATATGTCTGTCCTTCAGCATTTGCAGGTTGATACACATGCTCTTACTGAATTATGAGCTTCTTAAAGCTAAGGTTCTGTCTCCACATTTAGGGTAAACAAAAACTTCTTGGATACTCAGGACTATGCTAAGTGACTGAATACAAGGTATCTTACTTAATCTTTTAAAGGAAACTTTAAAGGCAGAAAACATTACCTGTTGAGGTACATGAAGCTGAAAGTCACTAGGGTAACCAATTTTCCAGGGTCAAAATAAATTAAAAAGCTAATAATAAAATTTATTGGTTAATAAATGCTAACGCTAGGGCTCAAAAAAAAAGTTGGTGTTGATTTTAAGGAAAAGTATTGCTATAATTGCTTCTTGCTCGTCTTTGTATCCCAAGCATTAACTCTTTATCTTCCACATAATAAACATCAAATTATCTGTAAGCTCAGATTAAACTAGATGGGCACTTACCTCTTCTGAGGTTTGCTGTGTGTTGGGGAAATTCCTATGCCTCATAGTTTTGTTCATAAGTTTTAATATACACATCAAAAACAGATTCATTACCACTCCTTATTTTGTCCAGCTTATGATAACTTTTTTTATGTCCTTACCTCCAAAGGAAATCAAGGTATGCTTTAATAAGAAAAATTGTGATTATCCCACCATGCACATCTTCTCTGAGACCATCAATTTCGTGATATGAGAAAGGTAGCTACAGATGTCCTAATTGACTTCTAAGATCTAATCTATTCTGGCATCCTGTGAATCTGTTATTGTGAGCAAGCGGATCATGAGCATATATGTCTAACAGGGTAGAAATTTACCTAAGACCTTCTCAGATTGAAAAGAATGCTAAACACTTATTATGAACCACTACTTCACATGAGAGTCCTACGTAAAGCATTTATCATCCAATTTCCAGTAGCGTCAAAAAATTTTAGAGTAAAATAAATAATAAAAGTTTTGATGCTGTAATGAAAATTCCTTTATTATTATTATTTTATTTTATTTTACCAACTGTACTGCAGTATCACTCATTTACAGTCCAGCTGCTTTTGAGTGAAGTTGGTACTTATAGAAAGCAGTGGTTCATATGTGTACAGGATTCAGCAAAGTTTTTTTTTTTTTTTAATTCCCAATGATATTTAAAGTCCACATCCCAGAGGAAACAAAGTACAACAGGACTCTAGCAGAAAAAAATTGAGTGAGTCCATTGTTTTTACCTTGATAAATTTAGCACAAAGTTTTGGAAGATAGCCAGGGTAAGAATTGCCATAAGTAACAAACATTTCCTTTAAATGTCAAAGTGGAAGTGATTACAGCAATTGTTATTTTCTTTTTTTTTTTTTTTAATTTTTTATTGTTGGCTGTTCAAAACATTACATAGTTCTTGATATATCATATTTCACAATTTGATTCAAGTGGGTTATGAGCTCCCATTTTTACCCCATATACAGATTGCAGAATCACATCAGTTACACATCCATTGATTTACATATTGCCATACTAGTGTCTGTTGTATTCTGCTGCCTTTCCTATCCTCTACTATCACCCCTCCCCTCCCCTCCCCTCCCCTCCCCTCTTCTCTCTCTGCCCCCTCTACTGACATTCGTTTGTCCCCCTTGTATTATTTTTCCCCTTCCCCTCACTTCCTCTTGTATGTACTTTTGTATAACTCTGAGGGTCTCCTTCCGTTTCCATGCATTTTCCCTTCTCTCTCCCTTTCCCTCCCACCTCTCATCCCTGTTTAATGTTAATCTTCTTCTCATGCTCTTCGACCCTACTCTGTTCTTAATTACTCTCCTTATATCAAAGAAGACATTTGGCATTTGTTTTTTAGGGATTGGCTAGCTTCACTTAGCATAATCTGCTCTAATGCCATCCATTTCCCTGTAAATTCTATGATTTTGTCATTTTTTAATGCAGAGTAATACTCCATTGTGTATAAATGCCACATTTTTTTTATCCATTCATCCATTGAAGGGCATCTAGGTTGGTTCCACAGTCTAGCTATTGTGAATTGTGCTGCTATGAACATCGATGTAGCAGTGTCCCTGTAGCATGCTCTTTTTAGGTCTTTAGGGAATAGACCGAGAAGGGGAATAGCTGGGTCAAATGGTGGCTCCATTCCCAGCTTTCCAAGAAATCTCCATACTGCTTTCCAAATTGGCTGCACCAATTTGCAGTCCCACCAGCAATGTACAAGTGTACCCTTTTCCCCACATCCTCGCCAGCACTTGTTGTTGTTTGACTTCATAATGGCTGCCAATCTAACTGGAGTGAGATGGTATCTTAGGGTGGTTTTGATTTGCATTTCTCTGACTGCTAGAGATGGTGAGCATTTTTTCATGTACTTGTTGATTGATTGTATGTCCTCCTCTGAGAAGTGTCTGTTCAGGTCCTTGGCCCATTTGTTGATTGGGTTGTTTGTTCTCTTATTGTCTAATTTTTTGAGTTCTTTGTATACTCTGGATATTAGGGCTCTATCTGAAGTGTGAGGAGTAAAGATTTGTTCCCAGGATGTAGGCTCTCTATTTACCTCTCTTACTGTATCTTTTGCTGAGAAAAAACTTTTTAGTTTGAGTAAGTCCCATTTGTTGATTCTAGTTATTAACTTTTGTGCTATGGGTGTCCTATTGAGGAATTTGGAGCCCGACCCCACAGTATGTAGATCGGAGCCAACTTTTTCTTCTATCAGACGGCGTGTCTCTGATTTGATATCAAGCTCCTTGATCCATTTTGAATTAACTTTTGTGCATGGCGAGAGAAAGGGATTCAGTTTCATTTTGTTGCATATGGATTTCCAGTTTTCCCAGCACCATTTGTTGAAGATGCTATCCTTCCTCCATTGCATGCTTTTAGACCCTTTATCAAATATAAGATAGTTGTAGTTTTGTGGATTGGTTTCTGTGTCCTCTATTCTGTACCATTGGTCCACCCGCCTGTTTTGGTACCAGTACCATGCTGTTTTTGTTACTATTGCTCTGTAATATAGTTTGAAGTCTGGTATCGCTATACCGTCTGATTCACATTTCCTGCTTAGCATTGTTTTTGCTATTCTGGGTCTTTTATTTTTCCATATGAATTTCATGATTGCTTTCTCTATTTCTACAAGAAATGCCGTTGGGATTTTGATTGGCATTGCATTAAACCTATAGAGAACTTTTGGTAATATCGCCATTTTGATGATGTTAGTTCTGCCTATCCATGAACAGGGTATATTTTTCCATCTTCTAAGATCTTCTTCTATTTCTCTCTTTAGGGTTCTGTAGTTTTCATTGTATAAGTCTTTCACCTCTTTTGTTAGGTTGATTCCCAAGTATTTTATTTTTTTTGAAGATATTGTGAATGGAGTGGTTGTCCTCATTTCCATTTCAGAGGATTTGTCGCTGATATACAGGAATGCCTTTGATTTATGCGTGTTGATTTTATATCCTGCCACTTTGCTGAATTCATTTATTAGCTCTAATAGTTTCTTTGTAGACCCTTTTGGGTCTGCTAGGTATAGAATCATGTCATCTGCAAATAGTGATAATTTAAGTTCTTCTTTTCCTATTTTGATGCCTTTAATTTCATTCGTCTGTCTAATTGCTCTGGCCAGTGTTTCGAGAACTATGTTGAACAGAAGTGGTGAGAGAGGGCATCCCTGTCTTGTTCCAGATTTTAGAGGGAATGCCTTCGATTTTTCTCCATTCAGAATGATGCTAGCCTGAGGCTTAGCATAGATTGCTTTTACAATATTGAGGTATGTTCCTGTTATCCCTAGTTTTTCTAGAGTTTTGAACATAAAGGGATGCTGTACTTTGTCGAATGCTTTTTCCGCATCTATCGAGATGATCATATGGTTCTTATTTTTAAGTCTATTGATGTGGTGAATAACATTTATTGATTTCCGTATATTGAACCAGCCTTGCATCCCAGGGATGAATCCTACTTGATCATGGTGCACAATTTTTTTGATATGTTTTTGTATCCGAGTGGCCAGAATTTTATTGAGGATTTTTGCATCTAGGTTCATTAGAGATATTGGTCTGTAGTTTTCTTTCTTTGAAGTGTCTTTGTCTGGTTTAGGTATCAGGGTGATGTTGGCCTCGTAGAATGAATTTGGAAGTTCTCCCTCTTTTTCTATTTCCCGAAGTAGCTTGAAAAGTATTGGTATTAGTTCCTCTTTAAAGGTTTTGTAAAACTCTGCTGTATACCCATCCGGTCCTGGGCTTTTCTTAGTTGGTAGTCTTTTGATGGTTTCTTCTATTTCCTCAATTGATATTGGTCTGTTTAGGTTGTCTATATCCTCCTGACTCAATCTGGGCAGATCATATGACTTAAGAAATTTATCTATGCCTTCACTATCTTCTAATTTATTGGAGTATAAGGATTCAAAATAATTTTTGATTATCTTCTGTATTTCTGAAGTGTCTGTTGTGATATTGCCTCTTTCATCCCGTATGTTAGTGATTTGAGTTCTCTCTCTTCTTCTCTTCGCTAGCATGGCTAAGGGTCTGTCGATTTTGTTTATTTTTTCAAAGAACCAACTTTTAGTTTTGTCAATTTTTTCAATTGTTTCTTTTGTTTCGATTTCATTAATTTCAGCTCTGATTTTAATTATTTCTTGCCTTCTACTTCTTTTGCTGTTGTTTTGCTCTTCTTTTTCTAGGATTTTGAGATGAAGTATGAGATCATTTATTTGTTGGTTTTTTCTTTTTTTAAGGAATGAACTCCAAGCAATGAATTTTCCTCTTAGAACTGCTTTCAATGTGTCCCATAGATTCCGATATGTTGTGTCTGTGTTTTCATTAATCTCTAAGAATTTTTTAATTTCCTCCTTGATGTCTTCTATAACCCATTGATCATTCAGTAAGCTATTGTTCATTCTCCAAGTGATGTATTCTTTTTCCTTCCTTCTTTTATCGTTGATTTTGAGTTCCATTCCATTATGATCAGATAGGATGCATGGTATTATCTCTACTCCTTTGTATTGTCTAAGAGTTTCCCTGTGACATAATATATGATCTATTTTTGAGAAGGATCCATGTGCTGCTGAGAAAAAAGTGTAACTGCTTGATGTTGGGTGGTATATTCTATATATGTCAATTAAGTCTAGGTTATTAATTGTGTTATTGAGTTCTATAGTTTCCTTATTCAACTTTTGTTTGGAAGATCTGTCCAGTGGTGATAGAGGTGTGTTGAAGTCTCCCATGATTATTGTATGGTGGTCTATTAGACTCTTGAACTTGAGAAGAGTTTGTTTGATGAAGATAGCTGCACCATTTTTGGGGCATATATATTTATGATTGTTATGTCTTGTTGGTGTATGGTTCCCTTGAGCAGTATGTAGTGTCCCTCTTTATCCCTTTTGATTAACTTTGGCTTAAAATCTATTTTATTTGATATGAGTATGGATACTCCTGCTTGTTTCCGAAGTCCATATGAGTGATATGATTTTTCCCAACCTTTCACCTTCAGCCTATGTATGTCTTTTCCTATCAAATGCGTCTCCTGTAGGCAGCATATTGTTGGGTCTTGTTTTGTGATCCATTCTACTAGCCTGTGTCTCTTGATTGGTGAGTTTAAGCCATTAACATTTAGGGTTATTATTGAGATATGGGTTGTTCTTCCAGCCATATTTGTTTATTTATGTTACTAAACATGGTTTGTTTTCCACTTTGATTATTTTCCCCCCTTTAGTGTCCTACCTCCCACTGTTGGTTTTCATTGTTATTTTCCATTTCCTCTTCCTGTAATGTTTTGCCAAGGATGTTTTGAAGAGATGGTTTTCTAGCTGCAAATTCTTTTAACTTTTGTTTATCGTGGAAGGTTTTAATTTCATCTTCCATCCTGAAGCTTAATTTCGCTGGAAACACAATTCTTGGTTGGAACCCATTTTCTTTCAGTGTTTGAAATATGTTATTCCAGGATCTTCTAGCTTTCAGAGTCTGTGTTGAAAGATCAGCTGTTATCCTGATTGGCTTACCCCTAAATGTGATCTGCTTCCTTTCTCTTGTAGCTTTTAATATTCTCTCCTTATTCTGTATGTTGGGCATCTTCATTATAATGTGTCTAGGTGTGGGTCTCTTATGATTTTGCACATTCGGCATCCTGTAGGCTTCTAGGATTTGGGGTTCTGTCTCATTCTTCAAGTCTGGGAAGTTTTCTCGAATTATTTCATTGAATAGATTGCTCATTCCTTTGGTTTGAAACTCTGTTCCTTCCTGTATCCCAATGACTCTTAAATTTGGTCTCTTGATGTTATCCCATATTTCTTGGATGTTCTGCTCATGGTTTCTTAACAGTCTTGCTGAGCTGTCTATGTTCTTTTCAAGTTGAAATACTTTATCTTCATTGTCTGATGTTCTGTCTTCTAAGTGTTCTACTCTGCTGGTAGTATTCTCAATTGAGTTTTTAAGTTGGCTTATTGCTTCCTGCATTTCTAGAATTTCTGTTTGTTTGTTTTTTATAACCTCTATTTCCCTGTATAGTTGATCTTTTGCTTCTTGGATTTGTTTATGTAATTCATTGTTGAAGTGATCTTTCATTGTCTGATTTTGCTGTCTGATGTCTTCCTTGAGACTCCAGATCATCTGAAGCATGTATATCCTGAATTCTTTATCTGACATTCCATCAGCTGCAGCTATTACCTCTTCTAACGTTGAGTTGACCTGCAATGCTTGTGGTCCTTTCTTTCCTTGTCTCTTCATACTGTTCGCTTTCCTTTCTTCTTGGTGAAACTGTTGTGCTATTGAATTTTCCCCCTATATATTTATATTGGTCTTGTATAGTTGCAAAGTCTCCCTCGCAGGCACGGGCGGCGGCTCTGCCCCTCCTCCAATTGGGGCAATGTGCCTACCACGCCGGCAGGCCGCTGGGCCTGCTCTGCCAGTCGGTAGCAGGTCCGCCGACCTTGCAGGCGCGGGCGGCGGCTCTGTCCCTCTGCGGGCCGCTAGGCTTGTTCTGTCGGTGGTCGCAGTTCTGCCTACTTTGCAGGCGCAGGCAGCGGCACTGCCCCTCTGCAGGCCTCTGGGGCTGTACTGCCAGTGGGTCGCAGGTCCGCCTACTTTGCAGGCGTGGGGGGGGGGCGGCTCTACCCTTCCTCAGGCCACTGGGCCTGTTCTGTCTCTCGGTTGCAGGTCTGACCTGTTCTGATGGTGGTCTCAGTTCCGACTACCTTGCAGGCGCGGGGGGGAGGGGCGGCTCTGCCTCTCAGCAGGCCGCTGCTCCTCTTCTGCCGGTGGGTCGCAGGCCCGCCTACCTTGCAGGAGTGATTGGAAGCTCTGTCCCGCCGCGGGCCACTGGGCCTTTTTTGTCGGTGGTCACAGTTCCCCTACCTGGCAGGCGCGGGGGGTGGGGGGCGGCTCTGCCCCTCAGCAGGCCGCTGGGCCTGCTCTGTCTTTGGTCCCAGTTCCCTCTACTATGCCGGCGCAGGGGGAGGGGGCGGCTCAGCCTCTCAGCAGGCGGCTGCTCCTCTTCTGCCGGTGGGTCGCAGGCCCGCCTACCTTGCAGGAGTGATTGGAAGCTCTGTCCCGCCGCGGGCCACTGGGCCTTTTCTGTCGGTGGTCACCCTTCCCCTACCTGGCAGGCGAGGGGGGTGGGGGGCGGCTCTGCCCCTCAGCAGGCCGCTGGGCCTGCTCTGTGTTTGGTCCCAGTTCCCTCTACTATGCCGGCGCAGGGGGAGGGGGCGGCTCAGCCTCTCAGCAGGCGGCTGCTCCTCTTCTGCCGGTGGGTCGCAGGCCCGCCTACCTTGCAGGAGTGATTGGAAGCTCTGTCCCGCCGCGGGCCACTGGGCCTTTTCTGTCGGTGGTCACCCTTCCCCTACCTGGCAGGCGAGGGGGGTGGGGGGCGGCTCTGCCCCTCAGCAGGCCGCTGGGCCTGCTCTGTGTTTGGTCCCAGTTCCCTCTACTATGCCGGCGCAGGGGGAGGGGGCGGCTCAGCCTCTCAGCAGGCGGCTGCTCCTCTTCTGCCGGTGGGTCGCAGGCCCGCCTACCTTGCAGGAGTGATTGGAAGCTCTGTCCCGCCGCGGGCCACTGGGCCTTTTCTGTCGGTGGTCACCCTTCCCCTACCTGGCAGGCGAGGGGGGTGGGGGGCGGCTCTGCCCCTCAGCAGGCCGCTGGGCCTGCTCTGTGTTTGGTCCCAGTTCCCTCTACTATGCCGGCGCAGGGGGAGGGGGCGGCTCAGCCTCTCAGCAGGCGGCTGCTCCTCTTCTGCAGGTGGGTCGCAGGCCCGCCTACCTTGCAGGAGTGATTGGAAGCTCTGTCCCGCCGCGGGCCACTGGGCCTTTTCAGCAATTGTTATTTTCGAGGCTCCAAAGAGATATTAATATTGCTACTGATAATAGATTTGTCCCATGAAATTTTAAATTTTCTGATATGATCTCATTAAGTCACAGCTGAATTTTTTGTTCGTCAACTAAATGAAAGATTCAGAACTGCAATCTGTTGCACTTTAAGGGATGTTTGTTTGATACTAACGAACTTATATAGTTTGAGGTAAGTAGGAGAATTACATCTACATCATACAATTGCATTTTAGCTCAGACATGATGAACGAGTTTGTTTTGAAGTGGCCAGAGGCAGGGTTTTCTCATTTGAACAGAAAATTTTAGCTCTCTGTGAAGGAGACCTTAAGTACTACTCTGGATATCCACAGAACTGCAAGGAGATAGTAGTTTGTTGGACTCAAGTATTACCATACTTTCTATCAGATTAAGTTTCCTGGGGAAATTTTACTGTAGATAAAGAAACTGGGTTGACATTTCTCTTGTTTCTCTTGCTTTAAAACAGTGGAAATAAATAAAGCATTCATTCTGAATTATATTTTTTATTAAATTTTCTATTAGAAGGCATTCCCTCCTGGACCTCACTTTCAAGAGTAATCAGGAGCACCAAAAGCTAAGTTCACGAAGATATAATTACCAGCTGAGATTTAACTGTGCTGGTATTTCCATTAGGATTGTTAATTGTTCTTATTAATGCTCTGGCTGCAAAGTCCCTGCTTTTGTGCAATCTTTCCCAATTCTCTTCTCCCCATAAGCTTTCTTATTTTAGTGTCCAATTTTGTAGACAGAGAACATGCATTGTGGTAGAAATACCTGAATCATTTCAGCGTCATGAACAGGAGAAGATCTAAATGTGTGAGATATTGAAACCTTGTCACAATGCAATGCAGAGTCAGCACGAAATTAGGACTTACAATTCTTAATTCTTGCATTTTGTTTTAAGAAGTATTTTTCATCTGTATTTAACACTGAAGATATGTGGTTGGATAACATACACATCTATCAAAATATCACATTATGTCCATATATATACACAGTTATTATTTGTTAGTTAAAAATAAAACATTTTTTAAAAAGAAAAAAAATCAGAACCTTTCAACTGACTTTATTTTCCTTTTATTTTTTAATGATTTGTTTCCCCAAACATTGATATATCACTGTAGAGACACACCAAACTTCTTTACTTTTTTGGAACCTTCTTGTTATAAATTTTGAGATATGATTTAAGTTGCATAGTTGTACAGTTGAAAAATACCACACAGCTTTCAGACTGCTCTCCATAACTTTTTAAAAGATAAATGTCAACATTCCAAAGACTTTCCTCGAGTGGTGAAGGGCGGAGACACACAGTTAGCACCTGACAGCATGCTAAGCTGGTAGTGAATGGTACTTGCATGGTAAATAAGGATGTGGAAGGTGGTGGTGGTGGAAGCCACCATCCTGCATCACAGAGTGAGACATGTTCAGGCAATGGGTGCATGCCACACCAAACACCTACCCTGGGGCCATTTCACTATGTATGTATATGTTGCTGAATACTTTTGCAAATGTCATTTAGCAACATGAATTAATCATTCATGGGATCCAAGAAACATATTGCACATTTACTTTTTTCCAGGTTCTATGCTCAGTACTCAGTACTACAAGGGAGAAATGAAAAATAAGCAATCTCTCCTCTTAAGCCAACCCCCAACTACAGTGCAATGCAGTAAAGAGCATGAGAAACAGTGGAGGCAGACAAGGCATTTCTAGCTAAGAATGTGGTTTTTAAAAAAAGTTTAAAAATGTGAAGATAATGCTTGAGTTTAGAATCCAGGAAAACCTGGGAGCCTTCCAGGTAAATAAAGGGGAGGAGAATGGAATGTGGAGAGGCATGAAACAAAAACTATCAGAGTTTTGATAAATCCAAGTGGATATGGCTACAGCATACCTTGTGTGTGTGTGGTGTGGTGTGTGGGTGTGTGTGTGTGGGGGGGGTGTGCGCGCGCATGCGCACTTGTGCATCTGGGAATGAACACAATGTTTGGGCACTGGGAATGAAGGGGAAAGAAACGTGGGTTGGAGGCTGAAAATGATGTCACACAGGCAAAATCCAAGTCATAAAAGGTTTTGTTTGTCAACAGTTTTAACCGTGCTATTTGACAACGTATTCATTTCCAGTTGCCTCCATTATCTATTCTCCATTGTAGCATTTTCAGATCTCCCTGAACATTTTGGCTCTGGAAGGATAGTAGCCATGACTGTGTGAGCCACGGTTGTAACTCTGGGAAAAAGCAGTCATTGACCCATAGGAGATGTTCAACCATTACAAATGGCTGAATGAATGAGGAAGTTCACCTGTCTTCCCAAGCTTTCAGCCCTATGCCATCTCCTTCCTCCCTGCTGACCTTAAACTTCTGTTTAATTGAGGGAATAACTCTTGCTCTGGTGTGGCATTAGCTTCCTTTTGCTTTCATGACAAAATGCCAAAAACTAAGTGTCTTAAACAATAGAAATCCATTGTCTTATAATTCTGGAGACTCAAAGTCCAAGATCAAGGTGTCAGCAGAGTTGATTCCCCCTCAAGGCTGTCAGGAAGAACCTGTTCTTTGACTCTCTTGGCATGGGTTGGTTTTCTGGCAACCTGTGGTGATCATTGGCATGTAGAATCATTACTCCAGTTTCTGCCTTCATCTTTGCATGGCGTTCTCTGTGTGTGTATTTGTGTCCACACTTTTTTTTTCACACTCTTGAGAATAACAGCAGGCACACTGGATTAAGGCCCATTTTAATAACCCTGTTTTAACTTCATTATCCCCTTTAAGACAGACTTCATCTTATGAATTTTTGGTGGAGGCGAAGGAGACACAATTTAATCCATAAAAGTGCAAACTTCAAGAACTACTTTCTATCAACATTAGTACTTGAGTCTGTGGAGAGAGGTTATTGTTGCCATTTTAAAAATGAGCAAACAGTCGTATATAATTGGATCAATTTCTCACAGCAGGTAGTAAAGTGTCTCTAGCCAGACTAGATTCAATCCAAAAAAAGCAGTTCAGGAAGAAATTACTTGTTTTATATGTGTATGGCATTTAATGTAAAAAATTATTCATCTATCCTTTAACTTATTTGATATTTATTAAGATCGTTGATATACTAGACATTCTGTTAAGTGTTGGGGTATGAAAATTAGTAAGATATAAAGGATAATCTTAAAGAAAATTGCCATTTGCATACTCCAAATGCCAATGCTTCACATATAAGCCTCCATTAATTGTAGGTGTTGGACTTCCAGATTGATAAGTAAAATCTCAAACTATTTCACCTCTAAGAATTTCTCTTAGATCCTTTAATAAGACAATAAGGGAGAAAATATTCTGAGACAATAATACAATATAATTCAGAAAGTTTTATTTAAAACATGTCGAATAGTTAAAAAAAACTTGACAGTTTAATAACCTGTTCAGATAAAATAATAGAACATTTATAAAAATGAATACATAAATAAGCCAAAATGGTTGCCACATCCCAAGATTACTCATTTGTGTTAAGTCATAAGATTGCTGAAAAGAAGACATGATTTTCTTAAAACACATGGTACTTCCAGGTTGCCTGGGCGTTCTGGAATGCCTACTGCATGCCATACTGTTCCTTGGGCATTTTCCATTCTATCTGTGTGATGGTGGTTAGTTAGCCTTTTGTCATTGTGACAATGACTCACATACTCAAGTCATTAAGAAAATAGTCTTATTTAGGTTTATAGTTTTTGAGTTCCAATCCATGTTTGATTGGCCCCATTGCTTTTGGGCCTGTGGCAAGGAAGCAATTCATGGTGGGGAGCATGTGGTGGAACAAAACTGCTCATCTCAAGAACTGGATGCAAGAAAGAAAGAAAGAAAGAAAGAGGAAGAGGACAGACCCCACTTTCCCCTTTGAAGACCTACAGCCAATGATTTAAACACCTTTCTCTAAGGCCCACCTCTTAAAAGTTCTATTACCTCTTAATAGTGCTTTGGGCTGGAGACCAAGACTTATCACATGGGTCTTTTAGAGAATGTTCCAAATCCAGTGATAGCAATAAGCTATTTAATTACCCACATAAGTCTCAGATGCTATCTGTAAAATAGAGATGGTAATAATACTGTGCTCACCACACCGTGATAAAGATCAAATGGGATATCATGAGAAAACCCTCGGCATGCTGGCTGGCTGGCAGGTAGCAGCTCTCTAGTAAATGTTGGCTGAGTCTATTAATTTGTCATATAATTTGTCTTATTATTCTTAGAAAAAGACTGGGGAACTTTTATAATATCTCATGTCCTTTAAGGCAGAAAGTTCTCCAATAGCTTTACTAAAACTATGCATTATTAGAGAATACACAATTTTTTTTTTGCAGAAGGTAAATAAAAAAGAAAACAATAAAGCTCTGAAAGTAAAAACAAATTGTAGCTTGAATTGTAACATTTGGTACAAACTTTTCTTAAAAGTACTTAAGAGAATTGTGTATTGTTCAGATATTAAAAGGAACAAATTTTAAACTCTTTTTCTTCTTTTATGCATTGTACTGGGTTAATATTAGAGCTATGAAGTGAAGCAGTTAATCACATTCTCATTTAACCTTAAAGTAATAAGTTTTCAATCTCTTGCAAATGAAATAAAGCAATGTATTAATATTGCAGGTAACAAAATCAATTTAATCCTATAAACAAAATAAATATACCAACATTTACACAGCGTGTTTGATGACTCTGTCATTGTTATATATATAGATTAAATTGCACCTTTATTTATTTTAGATTTATGCTCCATCTGTTTCTGAAGGGACTCTAGGTAACTGTGTAAAATACACATAGTTTAAATATGCACTAAGACACAAACATAACTCAAATAAATCAATGAATCCCACCAAAAAAATCCAAGTTATCTGATTTCAGTCTATTCTTTTGAGAGGAAACATAGACCTAACTTCTTATTCATTCTTGTTTCTGTGGAGCTCTTTTAAGGAATCTGGAGCTATTGGGTTTGTGACAAAGACATAAACAAGCCCATCTGAGATCAGGGTAGCAAGGACTTATTTTATCTCTCTTTGCTATTGAAATCCTGCTGAGGCATGTTGCTATGGATCAGTGAATAATAACATTTTGAGATTATAGACTTGCAATAGATCTATGTTAAAAAATAAATCTAGAATCCTATACTTACCTAGAAGTAAATTGCAACCTTAACTTGTATTAAATGACATTCCAAATGATGATTTTTTTTTTGAGAGGGACTAATATTCTTTTAATGCAAAAAGGCTGACTTGTGTATTTTTCATTTATTTTCTTGGCCATTCATCCTGCTTGGTAGATGCTGAGCAATGGAAAACACACCAAAGTGGGAAAGAAGAGTACAACACAGTCCCTGGATGTGGAGTTTTGCTCCTGGTTGGGAAATGAGGGTATCAACAGACATTAAAAACTTAACCTGGTCAGTGCTCTGGGAGGAAAAGAAGAACACTTCACATAGATGAGTTCGCAGGCCCCAGATGAAGGGATAATGTGAATAGCAAACAGAGGTGAAATTTGTTTTCACCTAATGGGGCACCTTGGACACATTCCAGTTCATGTAAAAGTTTGAGATATTTTGATGGCAGAGAAATAACTTGGAGTCAGATTTGTAGGGTTCACCCAAGTCATGATAAAGAGAAGGTCTCTATCCTAAAGCCAACGTGGCACCACTGGAGGATTTCAACATGTTCAAAATTGAGTTTTAGAAATGCCCAACTGAAGGTAGATAGTGTTGGAAAATGTACCCAGTTTGGGAGAGTCAGACAGAGGAAGTCATAAAACTTCCTCTGGGAGATAATATAAATTATATAATTATAATATAAATCCTAAATGAATTAATGGCTGTAAGAATGGAGATTTAGAAGAATGGGTTCTTCTGTAGGAGAGACGATTCTAAGATATCCATTAGTGCAAGTACACAAAGAAAATTGCATTCTTTTAAATGGTTTCCTGAGTTTGCTTTCTTGCCGTGAACGACCTCATGGTCTAAACTCATCAAGTATCATAGAGCAGTAAGTAATGACTGTTCTGTCCTTTTGGGCTATTATCTCACTCCTTTGGTCTTTTGCCAAACTCATCACTATGGTTCTGAGAAAGAAAATATGGAGACATCAAAACCTTCAGTACTCATCTCTTTCTGAATTTCCATAAGGCACTGAGAAATGTGATGTCATGTAAAAATACAATGATTACTGTATTCCATAATTTTGCCTAAGAAATTCAAATTATTTGCAATCAAAAATAGAAAAGACACAAAGAAACATAGTGTTAAGAAAGATAACAACCTTGTAGTCAATTTTGAAGTAAATAGCAGTTAATGCTTCTATTTTTTTCTATTCTCAAGCATGTTATCAGAAATTAAAGGGATAATAAAACAAAACAGACAAAATGCTGCTAATCACAAAAGGCAGATGGTGTACAAATGGGGGTTGACTATACTCTTTTCTCTTTACTTTTGGGTGTGTTTGAAATGTTTAGTAGTTTATAAGGATTTTTTTTTAAAATATTTTTTTTAATCTTTTTTTTTTTTGAGAGAGAGAGAGAGAGAGAGAGAGAGAATTTTTTAATATTTATTTTTTTTAGTTCTCTGCGGACACAACATCTCTGTTTGTATGTGGTGCTGAGGACCGAACCCGGGCCGCACGCATGCCAGGAGAGCGCAATACCACTTGAGCCACATCCCCAGCCCTATAAGGATTTTTAAAATGTTACCGGAATATTATATGTGATGAGTGCCTGTGATTGGAAAAGCTTATCTAAAAAATTTTATTAGATTATTTGAAAAATTTATTTAGCTTCTAGATTTGTAGGTCTTATCAAATTCCTATAATATATTTGTGTTATATTACTGTAATGTCTTGAAAACACTTCCAAGAATTTCTTCTTGTGAAAAGTAATTTATAGTAAGTACATAATCAGATTCTATTTAATGATAAAAAACATTATTATTTTCTAAGTACTTGCTTGGATGGAAAATAATTTTTTTGTGTGTGTACCAAATAGTCTTTAACTTACCTAAGACACCATTTTCCATATTTGTATTTCTTTAAGTTCCAATTTGTTTCAAATTATTTGATATGGTCCATGATGTATACTAATCTCTTAACCTAGAAGAAAGAACATATTTTCCAAAACAAATTAATCAAACTTTGGAGAACAGTTTTCACAAATGATTTAAAAATAATATAATGGCATTTCATGTTTTGTTTACTAAAGGAATTTTTAAAATGGTGATAATTTTTTTTTTATTATTTCTTAGGTTAAAATGTTTCTAGAAAATTTCAAAATGAAAGTCGCTTTAGACCGAGGAGAAGTTGGTGTGAATGAACTTTTCTCCTTTATCAGAAAACATTTTTTTAAAACAACATTAAATTGGTCTTTGGAATTGTAGAATCAGCAATAGTTTTAATGTGTATGACTACTCTAAAACAGGTTCTGCTAGTGATAAATTTGGATGCACATTAGAAGAGAGAGAAATGATAAGCCAAGTCCTTTTTTGAGGCTCAGAATATTCAAATAGCTTATAGTTCTCTTTTTTTTTTCCAAATTTTATCTTCAGGAGTAAAAGCAAAGTGGTATTAAGATATTGCCCAACTGCACTTGGAGGATTCCAGCTTAGATCACCAAAGGATCAGGATTAAGTGAATTGTTTGAAATTCAGAAAGTATTTTCTTATGGAAATAATCCTTCACATAGTGGTTTGGACCTCAGAAAAATCCATAACCTCTTTAACATTTAGTCTGTTTGCTGTATATACTGATAATGTAAGAAGAATACATGCCAGTGTCGTCCTCTAACTCATCAACTCCCTCTTGCCCTAAGAATAAAGCTGAAGCCCCTGCTCTGTCCTTCAATGTCTGTGGCTCTTTGCCCTCTGCCTCCTTTCAGACCCTCTCATACCACTCTCTCCTCTCTCTCCCTTCCAGTCACACTGATCCTCTTTCAGGTGTCTGAATAAGTAGGATTTGTTCCTATCATGGGGCATTTGCACTCTTTTCTTAGAATGCAATTCTGTCTGATCTTAGCAAAACTAATTCTTCATTGTCCTTCAGACATTCAGAAAAACACTCCTAGGCACACCTGCCTAGTGGACACAACTCAATTGTTAGACCTACTCTGTACCCCTAAATTAGCCACCTACTCATTCTAGTGAAGTCATTATCATGCATAGTTCAAAAAAAATCTGCCTGTTGATATTTTATTGTTAATTCTTCGTAAATTCTATGTATGTACATTTACTTATTCATCATAGGTGCCTCCCAGGGCCCAACAGTGAATGACAATATTAAGTCCTGGATGCAGGAATGAAATAATTACATTATACCTGCACAGGATTCCTGTGTGTGTGTGTGTGTGTGTGTGTGTGTGTGTGTATATATATATATATATATATATATATATATATATATATATATATATATATTAAAGACTCTAACAGATACTGCCAGAACATTCATTTAAATTTATACCTTAGGGATCCAGGACTATACCTTCTCATATTTCACCCCCCATGGTTTCAGGGCACCAGAGTTGTCTTCCAACGCTGGCCTAGGGGAACCAGTATTACAGATGAGGCACTAAACCTAGGAGGTGGGATGGTGGGAAGATTAAGAATGATAATGGGGCTTAATGAGTGCAGGTGGTAGGTAGCTCTCCTGGTGGACGGTGTTTCCTCTCCTCATCTTGTCCCTACCTCTTTACCCCTTTTGTCCTTTCTTTTCTTACTCAACAAAAACCATGCCAGGAAATAAGCCTGGCTAGTGACATTAACTGGCCAGCATTAGAAAATTTTCCCCCTTCTTCCTTCTCTCCTGTCTTCCTTCTCTTCTTTTCCATTCTTTCTTCCTTCTCTCCTGCTCCAAATTTCCTTCCTCCCTCACTCTCTTGCAACTTCCTGTTGCTGCTGGGGGTGGTAGAGTTTGCAATGAGGACTGTACCTTGCATGCAGAAGTGCAGAAGGTGTGCCTACTGGCTGGCTCAGTGACTAAGTGAAGGTAGAATTAATGAGTGAACAGATTCCCTTCTGCAGTCAGTGGAATTCTAGGGAGCAGGGTACCCTAGATTATTACAGCATATTCCAAAGAGGACAGAGTCTAAAGCTTTGCCTGAGTCAAAGCAGATTACTTCTCTGACTTTTAGGAACAAACAGACTTGCTGCTTGGCTACTGACAGGAATTTGATTCATTGGTTCTGATGTGCTTTATTTGTAAGGCAGAAAGTTTTTTTTTTTTTTTTTTTTTTTTGAGACTCCCTTTTAAGAGAAGTAAAATGAAAAGTTTCATGTGAAAACACTTTGGATTAGGTAGAGGGGAGTGAAGGGAGAGGAGGGCTGTGGGGGTAGGAAGGATACCAGAATGGATCTGACATTATTATCCTATGTACATATATGACTACATAACTGGTGTGATTCTACATCATGTAGAACCAGAAGAGTGAGAAGTTGTACTCATTTATGTATGATGTGTCAAGATGAATTCTACTGTCATGTATAACTAATTAGAACAACAACAAAAAAACACTCTGAATTCTATTGTTTTAAAAGAACAACTTCTCACACTAAATGGGTACCATTACGGCTTTTCTAACCAGTCACTAAAAGATATAAAATTCAGTGATAAAGTTTAGGGACACAGTTGCATTAGAACTGATTTGTCCCTATGGACTTATGACACTGGAGTTACTGATTTGTTTGGATGCATTCTTGCTGTTTTCCTGGGCTGTTGAAGATGAGGAGTTGCTCTATTAGCAGGGTTCCTTATCTCCAGAGCTCTGACAGGATGTATTGCCTAACTCTGGGCCAGAAAGAAGGTCCAGCTTACTCGACCAAGCTTTTTCTTTGCTTTTGAATTCTCACATGATGACATCACTGCACAGCAGCTGCCTTCTAGATAGCTGTCAGAAGGTGGGAATCCTCAACTTGCCCATTTTTTCCAAATAACACACAAACTGACAGATAGTTGCGGTGAAGTCTTGTTGGCAAAGTCCCTTTGGAGAACTGTCAGAAAATCCTCTGGAATAGTTTCCTTTACTTTGATAAAGAATTAAGCAAATATCAATGTTTGCATCTTTTATAAAATCACACAATTGGGAAGTTGGGACTTAAATGATTTTTAGGCCTCTATCCATTACAATTATTTTAACTTTTTTTTGTGTATGTTTAGATTTCACATTATGCACCGCCAACTCTCTTGCTGCGAATAAAGTAGAATGAAAGAACTGAGAAAGAAGTTTAGGAATTGAAGTAGTCATTGTAGATGCCTGTGCATTGTAGCTGTCTGTCCATTCTGCTTCTGTGCTATGCAGCAGCCGCTGGTCTGGGTGGGATGCACTCCTCTTCCTGTCCAGTGGGGAGCTATGATTGGTCCAAGGCAGTCAGGAAAGTCCCACTCCCATGGGTATGTGGCACAATTCAAACTAATGAGATGTGTGTTTTTAAGGTGGGGGTTTGCTTGCTATCTTCAGATAAAGCTATTTGGAGAAGTGACCTCTCCCTGGATGTTGTGGTACACAAATGTGATGCCTGGGATGTCAGATCTGTTTTGCCTCAATGTTGTAGGTTCCATCTGAGGGCACAGTGAAATGAGCACAGGAAAGCAGAATGGAAACACTGAGGTCATTGTCACCTGCAGACCCCAGTTATATGAGCTGATAGCCTCCTGTTACTGTTTAAGCCAGTTCAGCGAGAGGTGTTAGTGACCTGCAACAGAAAACACCCTAACAGACACATGCCTTAACTGATTAAAACACTTCTTTCAATTTTCCTTTGTTAACAACATTGATCCAGAAGAGTGGCCCAAATAATTCCACACAAAGGAAATTTTTTATTTTTAACATTTGATTTGATTTGAACTGTACCTTGAGTGGAACATTAGCAGGATTGTTATTTAAAATTTGAAAGCTTGACACAGAATTCTGTACATCAGAAAAAATATTTTAATTTGATTCCTTTTGCATATATATCTCAGGTTTCTTATTAGCATAAATATATAGCTTATGTAATTCTCAAGTCATTGTACTAGGCAATCACATATAAAGTTAAAACATTTTAATAATTATTGAAAACATGACCAGAGAAAGTCAATAGTTCTAATATTAAATTATTATTCTCATTGTCCCTTCTCAAAAGCTTTAAAAACTCTATTTTGCCCTTATAGACTTAAATAGCAATATTTTCTGGAAATAACTCTGAAAAAAATCAATGTTCATTAATTGGGGGAGTCTGTATTCATAGAAGAGTGGATTAGAGTTACTGTGGTAAAACACATACACATATACATTTCACAAGAGAATAGTCAAAAAGTACAATACTTCTATAATTCTCCTTTTGTATAAAAATAAAAGTTAGCTGGAACAACAAATCTTAAGTCCATACTTTGCTGATGTGCAGTCAATAATTGAAATCAATTGAAGGTTTAATTGTTTCCTACTCTGATGCATTTGTTTGCATCAGTGCTTTTAGGGTGAGAAGAAAAAGCTGACTGAAGTAGTTTTTATAGAAATTGCTTAATAATTAATTCACCTTCTCAAAGGTGACCAGAGCCTTCAGTGATATAAACTCTAAAGATCCCGAAGTGGTATTACGCATGTCTGTTTTGTATAATCTTGACTAATATCTTGGCTCATCTCTTCATTTTGCTGTGGATTATGATTAGCAGTCATAACAGGCAACTGTCTTGCATTTGAATTCTGCTAATACTTTCATTTCGTCTAATGGAAAAAAATTTATTTTAAAATGCATAATGCATTCAGTTTTACTGGTCTAGACATGCTGGAGAATTACTTAGCTGAGAAAAATATTTTTTGAGGATTAATTAATGTCTATAAAGATGTTGAAGAAACTATTGGCGCTTTGCTCTACTGTAGCTTAATTTGTAAATGTGATTTGGTTGTAGTTGATGTGCATGCTTCACGTATTAAGCTCTTCAACCTGACAATATTTAATAAATTTCAAAAATCTATCTTATGTTACAGTATAAGAAAGTAAAACTCTAATCCGAGCAACTTGGGAGGCTGAGGAAGGAGGATTGCAAGTTCAAAGCCAGCCTCTGCAGCTTAGTGAGGGCCTAAGTAATTTAGTAAGACCTGGTCTCAAAATAAAAAATAAAAAAGGGCTGAGGATATTTCTCAGTAGTTGATCACCCCTGGGTTCAATCCCCAGTAACTGCCCCCGACCCCATACACACACGCCAAAAAAAAAAAAAAAAAAAGAAGAAGAAGAACAAAAAGAAAACAAAATACCACTGTCAGTATGTTCCCATGAGTCTTAGCTTTATGGTTTGTTCTAGACACTTATTGGTGAGTAAAAAAAAAATAGAATAAGAAATTATATTTTAAACATAAGAATAAAATATGAATTAGGTTTTTTATTTTGGGGATTTCAGTATACATGTAGTACTTAGAATAGTTCTGGCAATATAATAAGCACTTAATAAATTATTAGCCCATAAATGAATTAGAATCACATTGACTATATTGTATTTACTTTCTTGATATATTTTCTCTATTTTCACCAAGGAATTGAGTAGGCTTAAAAAATATATACTGTGAAAAGTAACTAAAATAAATAAATGAGGGTAGTGCAAAGGGAAAGTGTGAGTGGGAAAATACCAAATCTACGGTAAAATCAGCATGCATAAATGCATACATATGGATGCTAGAGGTTGGCCTCCACTGTCTCTGAAGTTCCTTTTTGGCCAAAGAAAAAAAGAAAATAGGATCAATTACATGATGCATTTGTAGTATTCAGTGTCTTCGATATAAAGTAGTAACACTTCATAAGAACATGAGAATATCAGATTTTTTTTTTTTTTTTTTTGTATCAAGAGACCTGAGAACAATTTCTGATGTGTCCTCGTCTATGCACTGGGCACTGTCAGCATTGCTGTTTTGTATGGAGATGTCTTCGAGCACTTTGCACATCTGGCAAAGCAGGACTAAAGCATATTTAAGCAAAAATAAAGTTCTGAAGAAATTCAGTTTAAGAATGAAGTTTTCTGATAAGGCACATGTAACTAGATATCAGACAGAGGATGTGAATACTGGCCCACTTAATAGCTGTATAACCTCAGGCTAATGATTTCACTTCTCTGTGCTTCATCTGCAAAATGAAGATAATTTACAGCTGCAAATGACACTGTTAGGAACACACAGTTAGGTAAATGTCTTAGCACAGAAACATGGAAAAAGAGCTCCAAGGATGGTTGTTTTTATTTTTCTTGCCCATTTTGGTCCACAGAAAACACTTAGAATAACTGGAAAATTGACCATATGTCCTTTGGGCATCTCTTCTGACAAGGCTCTTATTGAGGAGTTGTATAATAGGCAGCTGAAGTTGTTGTTTCTGTCAAGAACTTGAAGTGCTGATCTGTATCTGATACTGAGCAAGATGCAGAGGGTGGGGGTAAAGTTTTCTTACTTACACCATGCCTAAAAGGTATGGCTGTTATGCAACAGCAGAAGGATGGGCAACGGGAGTTCCTACAGGCAGAGACAGAGTCCTCCCCAGGAAACAATTCTCTTGCTGCTCCTAATTCTAGATCAATAGTGACTGAGTTTCCAAAGTTCTGGGCCATAAGTCATAACCTCAGACAATTTGGCCTAGAAAATTTTCAAAGTTAAAAATACACCATTTATTTATATAGCCACTGAAATAATTTTAAAAGGATAGCCAAAGAATATATGAAATAAAAAAAATATAACTAAATGACAAATCCTACCTAATGAATTTATTGCAAATGTTATGCCCTGGGAACCTAAAATTATAGGAATATCTGACACTAGCGTTTTTTAAAAATTTTCAATAGCTACACATAATTTGAAAGGATCAATGTGAAACAATTTTTAAAACTAAGATACTTTAGACAAAGAAAGCAAAAAAAAAAAAAAAAAAAAAACTACAGTTGCTTTGCTGTCTCAAAAAAAATAAAAGGAGAAAAGAAGTATTGATTGGTTAGCTTAGTTACTAGAAAGAAGCCCTTATAGTTAATATCTCTGTCTCCTGCCTTCTCATTGGATTTCTTTTTTGTGGTCCCTTTTCCTGGTATCTGTAGTGGAGGAAAGATGATCCTTTAGTATATAAACTCCAGGAGGATCACATTTTCATTGTCTTTTCTATTTTGTGATTTTTATGTCTACAACAGGTAGAACAGTTCCTAGCATATTGTAGGTACTAATGAGCCTTTGAATGAACTAGATCCTTTGGAGTGCCAGCTTCACCACTTGATAACTCTATGCATGAGGAGCAAGAATTTAATGTCTTGGAGCCTGTTTCCTGTAATCATATCAGGAAAGAGCTGCCCAGTACTTAGAGTAGGTCTAATCATTAATTTGTATCTATGAAGGAAATGTTTTGATGATAATAAACTATTTAAATGTGCATTATTCTACCATAGCAAGTGTTTTTTTTTTTTTTTTTTAACCTTTGCTGGGCCACAGATTCCTTTGAGTCAATAAACCTCAGGACCTCTTCAAACAATAATGCTTTAGAGCATAAAATAAAATGTATAGGATTATCAGAGATAGCATTGAAAATAGTAAATGTAGTTATCAGAACATTAAAAAACAAACTTGTACTTGTACTATAGTAGCATATTGTGCTTTTGTTAATACATTAGTGAAAAAAACCCCAAAACATTAAAATGTAAGCAAGTTGCCCAGCGCTATGGTGCCTACCTGTAATCCCAGCGGCTCTGGAGGCTAAGGCAGGAGATCGTGAGTTCAAAGCCAACCTCAGCAAAATCGAAGTGTTAAACAACTCAGTGAGACCCTGTCTCTAAATAAAATACAAAATAGGGCTGGGGATGTGGCTCAGTGCCAAAAAAAAAAAAAAAAAGTAGGCAATTTGTTTTTCTTTTCATCTGTGTGTGTGTGTGTGTGTGTGTGTGTGTGCTGCTAAGGATCAGACCCAGGGCCCCACACTTATCAGGCAAGTGCTCTACCACTGAGCTATACCTCCAACCCCAATTCTGTTTTTTAAAACATTAGCAGCAGCTGAGCTAAAACAGGAATATTAAACTGAAGGGTAGTCTTTGACTCACCTCCTTCCACACACAGGTTAGTAAGAAATGGTAGACGGAGAACACTGGAAAGAAATGGAGGTGCCCAGATCACCAGTGTATTACATATGACTTCATTGTTAGGTGACTGATCCATATGAGATCTAGAATTGCCCAGTTGTTGGCTAGCTTACATCACAAAAGCATTAGTGGATACAAAGACAGAAATCATTTGAGGCCTCGTGATAGTACATTAATGAGTGTGACTCCAAAGGAGTGATGAATGTGATAGATATTTGCAACAATAACAATGTAATATGAAGATATCAATGATTTCTACTGATGATGAAGTTATAGCTTCTACTAATAGTTGATGATGGTCACTTTTATAACAGAAGACAATACTAAATTTCAGTTTAAGGTAAGTGACGTTGAGATAGAAGTTTTCTTTTTCCCCCTTCATGCTAAGCCATAAGCTCCTTAAGACTACAAAGCTCTAATAAACCTTCTTATTCTTAGAAATATCATACCGTGTCTTCTTAGTAGTCCAGGCAAAAATATTTTTTACTTAACAAATGATCTTTCCATTTGTCTTGCTTCTTTTTCTAATCCATTTTATTGAGTTTTCTGGCAGCAAAAGTGGATAAACTTGTCAAGATAACAAATGGCATCCTGACACGGTGGCACATGCCTGTAATCCCAGCAACTCTAGAGACTGTGGTCACAAGTCTGAGGCCAGTCTCAGCAACTAAGGGAGACTCTGACTCAAAAATAAAAAATAAAAATAAAAATAAATAGAAAGGCCTGGGGATGTAGCTCAGTGGTACTGTGCCCCTGGATCAATCCCAGTACTGTAAATAAATAAGTAAGTAAGTAAGTAAATAAATAAATAAATAAATAAGCCAAAGTGACCACAACAATCAAGTCAATTCCAAAGTCCCAGGGAGAAAGACTTTTACAATTTCCCATTCTTAGGGCTTCCTACTGGGCACCAGTGCTATGGAAAAACAGTGTAGAGGGATTCATCATTGTGTAAGTCATTGACACTAATGTGTCAATGAGATGGAGAGGCAAGAGGTCTTGTGGAACATCATTGTTCTTTTAGACATAAAGAATCCAAGGTCTCACCACTCTAACCTACCCAGGTGAGTTGTAGCACTCAGGAAAAACACTACTTTGGACAGATCATGTCTTTCCTCATGATCTCATCTTTCACCCTCTGCACACTTCTTCCTATAACTTCCCTTAAGCAAAGTTTATTTTGTTTGTTTGTGACCTTATCATTATACCATCATTAAGATCAAGAGGGACTCAGTAGCCAGAGCAGGAGAAGCACTAGTGCCTTGAATTTAGTTGGAACCTCTCTCTCTTTGGAGTAATTCCAACTGTGTACTTGGCCTGCTTCACTTTGGTTGTTCACAAGGATATAAACATTCTGCAAGCTCTTTGTATTTCTCTAGCTTGTCTCAACACCATGCTGAAAAGATGTTCTTCAGAATTCACGGACAACACATATTAATCTAGTATGTTGTCTTTAATATAACAAATTCCCTTTTGATCAGACTACCCACAAATTTCTCACTGGTTGGCGTTTTTTCTAAACTTGTTTTCCTGTAAAAAGTTAAACTCTGGGCTTCCCCACACATTCTGTACTGTCTCTCCTTTTGTAGGTCTCTTGAATGAGACTCTGTTGTTAAGACCAACATTCCCAGTTCACACATGAGTACTTTGCAAAAGTTTGTCTTGAAAACTTTTATTTGGAATCAAAATGCAAATTCTAATGAAGTTATAGAAGTGGTAGTTGATTTTCCAAAATTACAAAACTTTAATATAGTTGTGGTAGTGTTCATTTACAATGAAATATATAACAAAGCGATATCATTGAAATACTAATGACTAAATAAAAGAAAAATTAATGACATTGAATAAGAAGTCATGCATTTTAAGTTTGGCTTAATTAAAGGACCATAGGAGAGTAGCATTTTTGGAAATCACAAGGTACTTTTAATTATTATAAATAATTTCATGGAAAATAAATTGATTCTCTATTTCTGGACATAAATATATTCAAGCCCCACTGGATGTCACTCAGGCCACCTGGTTCCTTGGAGATCTGAATGGTTGGGGGGGCGGGGGGGGGGAGGGAAGAAGTCCTCTTCATGATTTTTGTGAATTTCTGATATTATTTTCTTTTATTTCTATTTCTTTGGATTCTTAACCTGCTTAGATCAGTTCTATTCTGCTTTCCCTTAAAAAAAAAAGTACAACTATAAAGAACTTTTTAGCAAGCATCTCATAGTGTCTGTGACTTTACTAAGATCAGCACTTGGGAGGAATCAAATCACACACTGACCTCATAGGCTCCTTCATCACACTGCTCTCTCTGCAGAACCTTCTTTCTCTGGACATATGGTTCTCCAGGAAATTCCCTCCCAGTGTCCCTTTCTGTTCTGCCACAGCATCTCTCGAGTACTGCCAGAAACCTACCTTTCTGGCTTTCAGATTGTCTCCTGACATCCAGTTCCTTTTAGGTGACTGGCTCCATGCCTCCCTCCTTCTCTCTCTCTCTCTCTCTCTCTCTCACTATCTTTCTCAGGTCTAATCACTTCTTCTACCTTGCCTCTTTTGCCTTGGGGGAGTAAGAGCCTCTTTCTTGTACAAACTGTAAGGCACTGCACTGTCCATGTAGATTCCATATCTTGCCCATATTTTCTGAAGTGTCAAGTCTTTTTATTAAATTGTCATCAAATGGTGAGTGCCTCTGTTTCTGGCCTGGTAGAAGTAGGATTATACTTTCCGAATTGTCTTGTGTACAAACCAGAAATAGAGCAAACCACACCAAGCTAATGTGAAGAGATTTCTCTAGGGCCTGAACATTTAACAGACAGATTTCCTTAGGCCATTTAGTCTGATCTTCTCAGTTCAGCAATTTAGCAATAAAAAAGAATGAAGTACTAAATACTGAAGGAGAAAAGAATTACATAAAAAAACCTCGAAAACATGATATGAAGTGAATGAAGTCAGTCACAAGAGTCCAAATATTATATGATTCCATTTATGAAAAATGCCCAGAATAGGCAAATACATGAAGAAGGAAGATTCGTGTTTTGTGAGAAACTTGGGGGAGGGAAGAATGGGGAACAATTGCTAATGGGTACAGAGTTACTTCTTGGAGTGGTGAAAATTTTCTAAATGAGATAGTAGTGATGGTGACACAATTCTTAGAATGTGTAAAGCCACTGAGTTGCACACTGTTTAAGTGTGAATTTTATGATATGTAAATTATAGTCACCCCTCCATCTCTACAGGTTGTACATCTATGGATTTAAGCAAACATGAATCAAAAAAGTTGAAAAAAATTCCACCTATATTGAATATGCACAGACTGATTTTCTTGCCATTGTTCCTTAAATCTGAACGTAGTAACTTGTATTTTGTGGTTATGCAGCACAGCATCTGTTTACAGTGTATTATGTATTATAAGTAATCTTGAGATGATTTAATATATGCAGGGGGTGTTTGTAGATTATGTGCCAATACTGTGCCATTTTGCATAAAGGAGTGGAGTATCTGTATATTTTGCAGGGTTTCCTGAAGCCAATATACCAATGATATCAAGGGATGACTGTGTATCTAAAAAGGTCTGCTGTTTTTTTTTTTTTTTTTTTTTTTTTAATTTAAGTCTTGGAAGAGTTAGAGAATCTGGATAGTATACTTCTTTCATAATATAGCCTGAAAATTTTCAGTTTTATTAAATTACATTCTAAAATGGAGCCAAGATGAGTATGTCGAATGAGCTTGAAGATAATAGTGACTAAAACAAAGTCCAGGAGAAAATTTTGGTAAGAACAGAGTCAAAAATGAAAGTTCTCCCTTCCTGAAAAATCCCAGAGTAGGATTCTGGATTGAGCTAACTATAGTCACTGCCGATTTATATTTGATCAAGATGAAAATATACTCTTAAGTTTTGTTTAATATTCTATTGGTTCTATAGAGAATTATTCCTTAGGTTGTTTCAGATGAATAAAGAAAATGGAATAATGTTTTATTTTTTAAAAAAGAATTTATAAAAAGAATCTCGATCATGCAAAATACATTTATACTTTTAATTTCTGCTTTTAATATCATTTTATAAACAAACTGACTGTAGAATACTTTTCAGGAAGTATGGATAAAATGTCATCCTAATGAATATTTATCCATAATATTTCCCTCACACCTCCTTTTTTTTTTGGTCTGGTACCAGGGAATGAAAAAATATATATATACATATGTATATATATATATATATTTTTTTTTTTTTTTTTTTTTTTGAGACAGATTCTTGCTACATTGCCCAGGCTGTTCTCGAATTTGCGATCCTCCTGCTTCAGCCTCTCTAGGGGCTAAGATTACAGGCCTGTACCACTGTTCAGCTGACATTTTAAAACAGCAATTGGTGCTCATTCAATTCCTAATATTATGGAAAACTTAGGGTATGAATCAAAAGTTTAATATCCATGGGGAAAATTATTAGATTAAGGTGAGCCTCACATTTTTTAGTGTGTTTTAAGCTACACAGAATATCTTCTTGTGATGTGTAAACTTAGTGCCTCAGGTTCTGTATTCCTTTGGCAAATATAAACATTTTATGTTTTGGGTTGATTTTAGAATCTTTAAAATATTTGAGTAGGTATTAGTTCAGCTAACAATAATGCCATTAACTTTAGGCATTGTATGCTAAATTTAAACTATGAACTTTCAATTTAAGACGTATTTTAGGGGCTGGGGTTTTGGCTCAGTGGTAGAGCACTTGCCTGGCATGCATGAGGCACTGGGCTCAATCCCCAGCACCACATTAAATTAAAAAAAAAGAAAACTAAATAAAATAAAATAAAGGTATGGTGTCCATCTGCAACTAAAATATTTAAAAAATAATTTAAAAAGATATAAAACATAATTTATCCCAAGCAGGTGGCCGCCTCCACAATTTCCGAAGGAAATTTCCTATGTGATTGTGACCCTTTTCTCTTCACCGTATTGTTGGCATGTTTGGTTGGAAACAGTCTCTTAGCCATTTTGGAGTACTTATCAACTTTCTCTCCTGGAAAAGCTGGAGCAGTGCCTGGATCCTTGGTGTGATCTAGTATTGTTTACTTTTGGTCACATTCCAGGGGGAAACAGTCACTTAGCCAAACTTACATCAGCCCTTCCTATGGTAGCTATTGGAAACTAAGAGCAAGTAAAAATGTTGCTATCTATTGCATTTGTTGTGCTTCTGTAGCTTATAATAAATAAATAGATGTATTTTGACTCTTCTTTTCCACACTTCTCCCCTGTTTAAAAATATTTTGAGCAAATAACAAAGTGTTGGCATTTGATCATTCTTAGGAACTCACTAAGTAAAAGACATAATATCATACTGTGTTAGTTTCCAGGCCTGCTGGAGCAAAGCACCCTATACTAGGTAACTTAGAATGACAGAAATTAGTTTTCTCACAGTATTTTAGGCTGAAAGTCAGAAATCAAGGTGTTGATTTTGCCATGCTCCCTTTGAACCTGAAGAGAGACTCCTTTGCCTCTTCCTAGCTCCTGGTGGTGTGACAGTTTGCAAACATCAACAGAGCTCCTTGGCTTGCCAATGCTTTATCCCAGCCCTGACGTCACATGGTTTTCTCCCTGTGTCTCCCTAACATCTTTGCTCTCTGTGTGTCTGACTTTCTCCTTTTTATAATGACACCTGTGATACTAGATTAGGGCCACTCGAAATTACCTCATTTTAACTTATTTATCTCTGTGGATATTCTGTTTTCCAATACCGTGACATTCGGAATGCTGGGTGTCAGGAATTCAGCCCACCACATATGCCATCTACACATAGTTCTGCATAACCACAAAATACAAATTACTAAGTTCAGATTTAAGGAATATAACCCTTTGATTGATAGCTTCAAACTGTTGTATACTATGGAAGCAGGCTGCAGGACATCAACAGGAATAGTATGAGTGGTGGCAGAGCTGCCCGGTAGATGCTGTGTGTCCTCTTGGTGATGACACTGATAATGGTTCATGTTTCAGATGTCTATGATTCCAAATCTTTCAATTGCTCTTCTGTCAGCCAGTGATCTTCAAGCTACATTATTCTTTTTGAGAAGTTGAGCAGAACCTTCTCTAAATGACCTGTGGTTTGAGGCCAGGTGAGAATATTTGAGTTGAGGAAGTGGTTGGAGTGTTAATATGTTTAGCTCTGCACACATATCAAATATGAAAGAGACTGTGGGGTCCACACTGGCTGGAGGCTGTGTAGAAAGCTCTAACCACCAGAACACACTCTGCTTCTTCCTTATTTGCTGCACTAGTGCCTGGCCAGTAAATGAGGGCTGTACTCTGAACATTGTGTTATAACACTTTATACTTCTTAAATACCTGGGAATTAAGGAAGCATATTTCATTGCATACAATATTACTGTATAATATTTTTGCATGGAGAAACAGGACCACAGGATTTGAAACTAAGGAAATTCATCTTTACTCTTTATTTTAGAAGGAACCTAAAGCAACATTAAGTATTCTCTTTCTGCACTGAAGACTTAGAGCATTTATTGTCTGTGGCAATTCTTTGAAAGTTATGTAAGTCACTGACTTATGGTTATCCTATTATATATCTAAGTCTTATTTTCAAATTCTGATACATGGACATTTGGAAGACAGGGGTTGACACTTATACTATGTTTCATCTACTCCAGATGCACTCCCTGGCCCTCATATTTTAATATCTTTGAAGGCAGGATGTGTCTTATAATCCATGGGTTATTGTCATCACCATTGTGGCAGAGTTGCCTACACCTGGATGAACTTATTTGCAGCTCTTGATGACATGAACACATCAGTTGAACTATGGGATAATCTATATGATGCATTTACCTGCTACTTAAAATGTCCATAGAAAGAATACATGATAATTCAGCAATAAAATAAATGGTATTTGCACATAGCAATGCACAGAAGTAGAGAAATGGATCATAAAGCAGACCTGTAGTAAAGCAAATATTAGTGATTGGAAGAATGACCCCAATTCCATATTTTTTTTTCAAAGCAATAGCTAAGTATAGCACTTAAGAAAAAAAAGGGAATTACCTAAGGAAAAAAAGGGAGCCCTATATGGTTGAAGCCCTGTTAAATTTTGCATTAAAATGTGGGCAAAAAGACTACTTATCATATGCCCAGTACAATGACTAAAGAGGGAAAAATTTGCCAGTTACCTCTGAATAGATGAAAAAAGCTGTAAGGCAATGAGAATTGGAATGACTGACTTTCATGTTCATATACTCAGAACATCACTGCACCATCAAGTAGCTGCAAGTGTTACTCCTTTCTCAGTTGACATGGCATATCTTACAACTGATGGCATCATTGATTCAATATGATATAGTATTTCTTTGCCATCTTCAACAGTCCTGGTCCTTAACTTCTTGGGAACAGTAAATATTTATCATTTGATTTCTTGAGTTTTATTAATTAAAAAAATCATTGTGGCTGGCAGGATTGCAAGTTACCTAAATATGGAAGAGAATTAGATAGTATTTATCTTATTCTGTTTAATTGCTGGTGTCTTAAAAGCAAGGTATAAGGAAGGAAATTGAATAGTTGCTGTGAGAAAGACCGAGGCACAGGAATGGAACAGGTTTGGCAATAATTAGTCACCACTCTCCCAACACATGGTAGAAGCTGTTGTCACTCATGGGACACTCAGTGACAGTGTGGGGAAACTTTGTCATAATTGTTCCTTTTCCGACTCAGATCCCACTTAAAAACTCTGCTTTAAGACTAATCATGTCATAAATGCATACATTGGTTCAGTTCAATAGATAATTTTATGCCATTGACAAGATTGCTATTTCTTAATATATTTGTTGGATCATGGTTAATATTTCTTTATGACCCCTAATTTTAGTTACCTCTCTGTCATTTAGCTTTGTATCTAATGAGAGTTCTCCTCTTCAACTGAACATTCTGAGTTTCATATTGTTATTCTCATTGCTTTGGTGTGGATATGATTTTTGTCTTCCAAAGGTTCATATGTTGGAAGCTTGGTCCTCAGTGGGGCTCGGTTAAGAGATGGATGAACTGTTAAGAGGTGAAGGCTAATGGAAGGTTGTTTGGTCTTTGAGGGGACTGCCCTTGGAAAGGATTAAGGTAGTTCTCATGGAACCCTGAGTTAGTTCTCAAGAGAGTGAGTAGTTATGAAATGACCACTCTATGGCTTCCTGACTCACCATGTGATCTCTTCCATAATGCCATCCACCATGATGTGATGCAGCCAGGGTCCCTTCCCAGACTGAGCACCATGCTTTTTGGAATTTCCAACGTCCTCTTCTCTTTAAAATATACCAGGCTTGTTTATTATATAGCAACAGGAAACTGACTAAGACATTTGTCTTTTCATTAAACATGTCTCTGTGGCTAGCAATAACCCCAGTTTTACAGGTGGCTATAATAATACTTTCCATTTTGCTTTTAAGAAAATACCTTCATGTGTCTTCTTGTAGGACTCATAAAAAAAAAAAAAAAAAAAAACCACATGTGCTTTATTCTTTACATTCACTCCTCTGTAAATAGTAAGCATTTATAGTTGCACAAAAGGGGAATGCAATTGATATTTATTTCACATCTAATATGTGTATCAGATATCTATATTATGTGTTCTAAGGTCTTAAATACTCCATTTTATTTAATCCTGAAACAATTATATAAATTACATATAGGTATCTGCACTTTGGTATTATAAATTATAAGGTGCAAAATGTTTACATAGCTATAATGTGGTAGTTTAGCTCCCAACTCTGTTTCTTTCTCTAAACCCAAGCTAAATTGTTTTAAAGTATAAATTAAGTAGCAAATATTTTAGATGACTGTAAAGATGACTCATCTGAGATTCAAGATGAGTCTTTATAGTAAAAAGAACAACTACAATCAAAATACACATTCACTGTGTATTTTGGCAAGGTTCTAAGTTTTTGTTTTGTTTTGTTGTTTTTTTTTTTTAGTATTTAGTAAACCAGAAAACATAAACACAGAACGTGTTATCTTCCTAAATATCTTAATCAGCTTTTTCACTGCTGTGACAAAAAGACCTGACAATAATAATTAGAGGAAAAGTTTATTTTAGGCTCACAGCTTCAGAAATCTGAGCCCACAGATGGCCAGGTCCATAGCTCTGGGCCTGAGGTGACACAGGACCTCGGGGCAGAAGAGTGGGGGGAGGAAAGTGGCTCAGGACACCCCACCATGGAGCAGAGAGAGAGAGACCCCCACTCACCAAGAACAAAATGTGTATCCCAAAGGCACACCACCAATGACCCACCTCCTCCACACTCTACTTGCTTACAGTTACCACCTAGTTAATCCCTATCAGGGGATTAATGCACTGATGAGGTTAAGGCTCTCACAACCCAATCGCTTCATCTCTAAATCTTCTTGCATTGAATCACACGGAAGCTTTGGGGGGATACTTTGTATCTAAACCACAACACTAAACAAGGAAACTGGGTACAAAGAGTGAAGTAACTGGTATCAGCTTACCAAACTTGCACTTGGAATCAGGATACAGAACCTCACACATAAGCCCTCCAGAGGCCCAGGCTCACACCTGAAGAACCTAAGCCCCAGAGAAGCCTTTGGGGAAGAGCAGCAGAAGAGCACCTAACCTGAAATGATGGGTCACATGCCATTGCAGGCTACCAGTCATTATTTTCAGGCATTAGGAAGTTAGGTCTCCATACACCTCAGAATTTCTGACAGGTAAATAACAAAATAATAATAATAATAATAATAATAATAATAATAATAATAGCAGCTCTGAATGTAGACTCTCATTTTATACTTTCCTGTTCTGCCCCCTGAAGACCACAATGACCTCAGTGACTATTCCTAGAACACAGGGAAGCCCTCACTTCCTACCTTTCCAGCCTCATCTGCTGCTCCCCACCTCACCCTCTCCATGCCCAATATGCAGAGCTACAAGAGACCTTCCCTCTGCCCCAGCACACACCCTCACACACATGCCCTCCCTCCCCTACACATCCGCACATACTCAACATACACACTCAGGTGTGAATTTCTTCTTCAAAGTCTCAGCTCACCGATGTCCCTATTGTTTAGAATGTCCCACAAGTCTCCATTTACTATCTTCACCCACTCCCCACACTCATCCCATCAGAATAAACTAAGGGAACTCTCCCCAGGAAATTCTCCCCACCTTCTCCACCATGTAACCCTCTCCTGGTACCTTCCCATCTCCCCATCCTAGGGCTGGGATAGGTGAACCTCTGTGGTCCCCCATTGTATATGCCTCTATCAAGCCACTATTATAAACCCCAACTTTTGTCACTCCTTGGGGGCAGAAAGCAGATAACTAATGAGCCCTAAGGCTTAACAGGGTGATTGGTACACTGCTGCCCTTAAAAGGCATGTCTTAAAGGAATGAATGAACCAATGAAAATGGAACAAAGATGGGAAATGGCCTCAATCACTAAGCCACCTGATCTCTACAAAGATTTCTTAAAGTGGGTCAGAAATGCTGTCCTATCTGTTAAGGAGATTTTTTCCCCAGTCTTGTTCAGAAAGAGACTTAATGGAAAGGCTTTAAATGAAGAGAGACAAAAAGCTTGGAGCAGGTGTCCGCAGCAGCAGCTATGGTAAGAGAAGCTACTGGGTACAGGATGCAAATGTTTTCCTTCCTCCTGGCAGCCACCTGAGCCAGCTGAGAAGAGCACCTAACCTGAAATGATGGGTCACATGCCACTGCAGGCTAAGGAGGGGCACCCAACAGCTGCATAAGTCTTATGGGGAAAAATACATTTCCAAGTATATGAAAAATGATCAAATGAGATGAAAAAATATGTAATGATGTTTGAAACTATAAAGCAGAATGCGCAAAACTGTGGGAAGAAAGCTCGTATAACTTTCAAGCTAGCCTCTTTTCCAGCACTTGGCAAAGTGATAAAGACATTTTTTGTTTTCTAAGGACTTTTGTAAGTGGATTGACGTTTGACTAAATCAGACCCTGGCCTGTGCTGCCAATTTTCACTGCCTATTCACTCTGTGGGCAGTGAAGTGCTTCTAAGACAAAAGACTTTGAAAGAGTAGGGCTACCAAAAATGTTATGATAAATTGATAATACATTAAAAAAACCTCTATTAAATATATTTTTCACTGTAGAAGAGAGAAATACACCCCCCCCTTACTAATAGGTGAGGGGAAAACAGCTCTGAACAGTCAGAAGTCTGGATGTGAACCTGAGCCCAGCCTTTTACAGGCCATGATCTTGAATGAGTTGCTCAACTGTTTTGCATGTTGGTTTCCCAACCAACAAAAATGGTAAAATAATGTCTACCTCATAGGATTACCATGAAAAGTAAATTTACTATTAGAGGGGGGAAATAATCTTATGTCAAAGTAGTTGCTCAGCAATGGTAGTATTTTCATTATTTAGTAGAAAAGAGTAATTTGACTACTTTGTTTAAAGTGTTTGCCAAAAGGTGTGTTTTTTAAAATCAATGATTTTTTAATTTTTTTTTTAGTTGTAGGTGGACACAACACCTTTATTTTATTTATTTATATGTGGTACTGAGGATTGAACCCAGGGCCTCACACGTGTTAGGCAAGTATTCTACTGCTGAGCCACAACCCTAGCCCATGAATCAATGATTTTAACTATAGTTTTAGTTACTGGCAAAATGAAATATTAAGTTCCAGTATACTTCTAATAAGGTACTTTAAAAACATTTAATATTTAGTAACCCCAGGAAAAGGGGCTAAATATGTTTTGCAGGGAATTTTGGAAGACGGGAAGAGCAATCCTACAAGGGACAGTTAGATTCCAGAGAAATCTCTGATTTCTGCTGGAGTTCTTCAAAAAGTTGGGTCAGGAAGGGAGTATAGTGTGGCTAACTGGAGTGGAATTCTCTTAAATGAGAGACTTCCAGATTGAAAAGAAAAAACATCAACATAATAGCATACCAATTGCAAATTTCTTGATCCCACATCAGTTCTAAGAAATCAGATTCTCTTGGGGAAGATGAAGAAATATATTATTTAAAAAAAAAAAACCCAAAAGTTATTATTATGTCCAGACACTTTGAGGTGCTACTGTTAGAGGTAGTTTGAAAAATCAGGTTTTTTTAAAAAAATTCCATTTATCATAATTCTAAATCACAAATTATAGCAGAGGATAACACTTGTCCAATATGTAAAATTCTACTTATTACCAAATAGCAAAGATAGACATCTATTATGTAAAATTTCAAAGATTTCATTCTTGTCTTTTAATCATTGACATGGGATTTTCTTTAGAATCTTTTTTTTTTTTTTGTACTAGGGATTAAACTCAGGGGCACTCAACAACTGAGCAACATTCCCAGCCCTATTTTGTATTTTATTTAGACACAGGATCTCATGAGTTGCTTAGCACCTCGCTTTTGCTGAGGCTGGCTTTGAACTCGCAATTCTCCTGCCTGAGCCTCCCTAGCTACTGGGATTACAGGTGTACACCATCACACCAGGCTTCTTTTGAATCTTAATAGATCATTTTAAATAATGGAACTCCTTTTATTTCTGTAATATCAGAGTATAGTCTTCATTAAAGAAAAAAGTGTGAATTCCTCATTAGTTTGTTTCCTTTGTGCCAAATACTGTTTTAATCTCTTTCTGACATTTACTCTGTACAGAATACTATGAAGCAGGAATTACTACCGAGGAAAAAGTACCAAGAGGTCAGAAATTTGCCTATGGCTACAAAGCAAGTAAGTATCCACCCCAAGATTTGAACCCAGACAGTCTGGTTCTTAAAATTCTTCATTTATAGTGTCATTAGAAGGAAAATTATTCACTTAAAATAATGTTTCTCTTTCATGCATTATATGACAGGCAATGCTCTGGACACGGAGAATACAACTATGACTAAGAAATGTTCATTCCTTCAAGTTGCTTGAGAGAGATGATTAAAAACTAAGCACAGTGACATTTTAAAAGTTCAAGGATGGCCTGCCAGGTAGGGGAAGGGTGACCACCGACAGAAAAGGCCCAGTGGCCCACGGCGGGACAGAGCTTCCAATCACTCCTGCAAGGTAGGCGGGCCTGCGACCCACCGGCAGAAGAGGAGCAGCGGCCTGCTGAGAGGCAGAGCCGCCCCCTCCCCCCCGCGCCTGCAAGGTAGTCGGAACTGAGACCACCATCAGAACAGGTCAGACCTGCAACCGAGAGACAGAACAGGCCCAGTGGCCTGAGGAAGGGTAGAGCCGCCCCCCCCCCCACGCCTGCAAAGTAGGCGGACCTGCGACCCACTGGCAGTACAGCCCCAGAGGCCTGCAGAGGGGCAGTGCCGCTGCCTGCGCCTGCAAAGTAGGCAGAACTGCGACCACCGACAGAACAAGCCTAGCGGCCCGCAGAGGGACAGAGCCGCCGCCCGCGCCTGCAAGGTCGGCGGACCTGCTACCGACTGGCAGAGCAGGCCCAGCGGCCTGCCGGCGTGGTAGGCACATTGCCCCAATTGGAGGAGGGGCAGAGCCGCCGCCCGCGCCTGCGAGGGAGACTTTGCAACTATACAAGACCAATATAAATATATAGGGGGAAAATTCAATAGCACAACAGTTTCACCAAGAAGAAAGGAACGCGAACAGTATGAAGAGACAAGGAAAGAAAGGACCACAAGCATTGCAGGTCAACTCAACGTTAGAAGAGGTAATAGCTGCAGCTGATGGAATGTCAGATAAAGAATTCAGGATATACATGCTTCAGATGATCTGGAGTCTCAAGGAAGACATCAGACAGCAAAATCAGACAATGAAAGATCACTTCAACAATGAACTACATAAACAAATCCAAGAAGCAAAAGATCAACTATACAGGGAAATAGAGGTTATAAAAAACAAACAAACAGAAATCCTAGAAATGCAGGAAGCAATAAGCCAACATAAAAACTCAATTGAGAATACTACCAGCAGAGTAGAACACTTAGAAGACAGAACATCAGACAATGAAGATAAAGTATTTCAACTTGAAAAGAACATAGACAGCTCAGCAAGACTGTTAAGAAACCATGAGCAGAACATCCAAGAAATATGGGATAACATCAAGAGGCCAAATTTAAGAGTCATTGGGATACAGGAAGGAACAGAGTTTCAAACCAAAGGAATGAGCAATCTATTCAATGAAATAATTCGAGAAAACTTCCCAGACTTGAAGAATGAGACAGAACCCCAAATCCTAGAAGCCTACAGGACACCGAATGTGCAAAATCATAAGAGACCCACACCTAGACACATTATAATGAAGATGCCCAACATAGAGAATAAGGAGAGAATTTTAAAAGCTACAAGAGAAAGGAAGCAGATCACATTTAGGGGTAAGCCAATCAGGATAACAGCTGATCTTTCAACACAGACTCTGAAAGCTAGAAGATCCTGGAATAACATATTTCAAACACTGAAAGAAAATGGGTTCCAACCAAGAATTGTGTTTCCAGCGAAATTAAGCTTCAGGATGGAAGATGAAATTAAAACCTTCCACGATAAACAAAAGTTAAAAGAATTTGCAGCTAGAAAACCATCTCTTCAAAACATCCTTGGCAAAACATTACAGGAAGAGGAAATGGAAAATAACAATGAAAACCAACAGTGGGAGGTAGGACACTAAAGGGGGGAAAATAATCAAAGTGGAAAACAAACCATGTTTAGTAACATAAATAAACAAATATGGCTGGAAGAACAACCCATATCTCAATAATAACCCTAAATGTTAATGGCTTAAACTCACCAATTAAGAGACACAGGCTAGTAGAATGGATCACAAAACAAGACCCAACAATATGCTGCCTACAGGAGACGCATTTGATAGGAAAAGACATACATAGGCTGAAGGTGAAAGGTTGGGAAAAATCATATCACTCATATGGACTTTGGAAACAAGCAGGAGTATCCATACTCATATCAAATAAAATAGATTTTAAGCCAAAGTTAATCAAAAGGGATAAAGAGGGACACTACATACTGCTCAAGGGAACCATACACCAACAAGACATAACAATCATAAATATATATGCCCCAAACAATGGTGCAGCTATGTTCATCAAACAAACTCTTCTCAAGTTCAAGAGTCTAATAGACCACCATACAATAATCATGGGAGACTTCAACACACCTCTATCACCACTGGACAGATCTTCCAAACAAAAGTTGAATAAGGAAACTATAGAACTCAATAACACAATTAATAACCTAGACTTAATTGACATATATAGAATATACCACCCAACATCAAGCAGTTACACTTTTTTCTCAGCAGCACATGGATCCTTCTCAAAAATAGATCATATATTATGTCACAGGGAAACTCTTAGACAATACAAAGGAGTAGAGATAATACCATGCATCCTATCTGATCATAATGGAATGGAACTGAAAATCAACGATAAAAGAAGGAAGGAAAAAGAATACATCACTTGGAGAATGAACAATAGGTTACTGAATGATCAATGGGTTATAGAAGACATCAAGGAGGAAATTAAAAAATTCTTAGAGATTAATGAAAACACAGACACAACATATCGGAATCTATGGGACACATTGAAAGCAGTTCTAAGAGGAAAATTCATTGCTTGGAGTTCATTCCTTAAAAAAAGAAAAAACCAACAAATAAATGATCTCATACTTCATCTCAAAATCCTAGAAAAAGAAGAGCAAAACAACAGCAAAAGAAGTAGAAGGCAAGAAATAATTAAAATCAGAGCTGAAATTAATGAAATCGAAACAAAAGAAACAATTGAAAAAATTGACAAAACTAAAAGTTGGTTCTTTGAAAAAATAAACAAAATCGACAGACCCTTAGCCATGCTAGCGAAGAGAAGAAGAGAGAGAACTCAAATCACTAACATACGGGATGAAAGAGGCAATATCACAACAGACACTTCAGAAATACAGAAGATAATCAAAAATTATTTTGAATCCTTATACTCCAATAAATTAGAAGATAGTGAAGGCATAGATAAATTTCTTAAGTCATATGATCTGCCCAGATTGAGTCAGGAGGATATAGACAACCTAAACAGACCAATATCAATTGAGGAAATAGAAGAAACCATCAAAAGACTACCAACTAAGAAAAGCCCAGGACCGGATGGGTATACAGCAGAGTTTTACAAAACCTGTAAAGAGGAACTAATACCAATACTTTTCAAGCTACTTCAGGAAATAGAAAAAGAGGGAGAACTTCCAAATTCATTCTACGAGGCCAACATCACCCTGATACCTAAACCAGATAAAGACACTTCAAAGAAAGAAAACTACAGATCAATATCTCTAATGAACCTAGATGCAAAAATCCTCAATAAAATTCTGGCGAATCAGATACAAAAACATATCAAAAAAATTGTGCACCATGATCAAGTAGGATTCATCCCTGGGATGCAAGGCTGGTTCAATATACGGAAATCAATAAATGTTATTCACCACATCAATAGACTTAAAAATAAGAACCATATGATCATCTCGATAGATGCGGAAAAAGCATTCGACAAAGTACAGCATCCCTTTATGTTCAAAACTCTAGAAAAACTAGGGATAACAGGAACATACCTCAATATTATAAAAGCAATCTATGCTAAGCCTCAGGCTAGCATCATTCTGAATGGAGAAAAATTGAAGGCATTCCCTCTAAAATCTGGAACAAGACAGGGATGCCCTCTCTCACCACTTCTGTTCAACATAGTTCTCGAAACACTGGCCAGAGCAATTAGACAGACTAAAGAAATTAAAGGCATCAAAATAGGAAAAGAAGAACTTAAATTATCACTATTTGCAGATGACATGATTCTATACCTAGCAGACCCAAAAGGGTCTACAAAGAAACTATTAGAGCTAATAAATGAATTCAGCAAAGTGGCAGGATATAAAATCAACACGCATAAATCAAAGGCATTCCTGTATATCAGCGACAAATCCTCTGAAATGGAAATGAGGACAACCACTCCATTCACAATATCTTCAAAAAAAATAAAATACTTGGGAATCAACCTAACAAAAGAGGTGAAAGACTTATACAATGAAAACTACAGAACCCTAAAGAGAGAAATAGAAGAAGATCTTAGAAGATGGAAAAATATACCCTGTTCATGGATAGGCAGAACTAACATCATCAAAATGGCGATATTACCAAAAGTTCTCTATAGGTTTAATGCAATGCCAATCAAAATCCCAACGGCATTTCTTGTAGAAATAGAGAAAGCAATCATGAAATTCATATGGAAAAATAAAAGACCCAGAATAGCAAAAACAATGCTAAGCAGGAAATGTGAATCAGGCGGTATAGCGATACCAGACTTCAAACTATATTACAGAGCAATAGTAACAAAAACAGCATGGTACTGGTACCAAAACAGGCGGGTGGACCAATGGTACAGAATAGAGGATACAGAAACCAATCCACAAAACTACAACTATCTTATATTTGATAAAGGGTCTAAAAGCATGCAATGGAGGAAGGATAGCATCTTCAACAAATGGTGCTGGGAAAACTGGAAATCCATATGCAACAAAATGAAACTGAATCCCTTTCTCTCGCCATGCACAAAAGTGAATTCAAAATGGATCAAGGAGCTTGATATCAAATCAGAGACACGCCGTCTGATAGAAGAAAAAGTTGGCTACGATCTACATACTGTGGGGTCGGGCTCCAAATTCCTCAATAGGACACCCATAGCACAAAAGTTAATAACTAGAATCAACAAATGGGACTTAATCAAACTAAAAAGTTTTTTCTCAGCAAAAGATACAATAAGAGAGGTAAATAGAGAGCCTACATCCTGGGAACAAATCTTTACTCCTCACACTTCAGATAGAGCCCTAATATCCAGAGTATACAAAGAACTCAAAAAATTAGACAATAAGAGAACAAACAACCCAATCAACAAATGGGCCAAGGACCTGAACAGACACTTCTCAGAGGAGGACAGACAATCAATGAACAAGTACATGAAAAAATGCTCACCATCTCTAGCAGTCAGAGAAATGCAAATCAAAACCACCCTAAGATACCATCTCACTCCAGTTAGATTGGCAGCCATTATGAAGTCAAACAACAACAAGTGCTGGCGAGGATGTGGGGAAAAGGGTACACTTGTACATTGCTGGTGGGACTGCAAATTGGTGCAGCCAATTTGGAAAGCAGTATGGAGATTTCTTGGAAAGCTGGGAATGGAGCCACCATTTGACCCAGCTATTCCCCTTCTCGGTCTATTCCCTAAAGACCTAAAAAGAGCATGCTACAGGGACACTGCTACATCGATGTTCATAGCAGCACAATTCACAATAGCTAGACTGTGGAACCAACCTAGATGCCCTTCAATGGATGAATGGATAAAAAAAATGTGGCATTTATACACAATGGAGTATTACTCTGCATTAAAAAATGACAAAATCATAGAATTTACAGGGAAATGGATGGCATTAGAGCAGATTATGCTAAGTGAAGCTAGCCAATCCCTAAAAAACAAATGCCAAATGTCTTCTTTGATATAAGGAGAGTAACTAAGAACAGAGTAGGGTCGAAGAGCATGAGAAGAAGATTAACATTAAACAGGGATGAGAGGTGGGAGGGAAAGGGAGAGAGAAGGGAAAATGCATGGAAACGGAAGGGGACCCTCAGAATTATACAAAAGTACATACAAGAGGAAGTGAGGGGAAGGGGAAAAATAATACAAGGGGGACAAACGAATGTCAGTAGAGGGGGCAGAGAGAGAAGAGGGGAGGGGAGGGGAGGGGAGGGGTGATAGTAGAGGATAGGAAAGGCAGCAGAATACAACAGACACTAGTATGGCAATATGTAAATCAATGGATGTGTTACTGATGTGATTCTGCAATCTGTATATGGGGTAAAAATGGGAGCTCATAACCCACTTGAATCAAACTGTGAAATATGATATATCAAGAACTATGTAATGTTTTGAACAGCCAACAATAAAAAATTAAAAAAAAAAAAAAAAAGTTCAAGGATGGGGTAGGCCTGAGGACCCATGGGTGCACATAGGAAGGAAGGAAGGCATTCAGGAAGGAAGGAAGGAATCCAGATCAGGATTAATTACACCATGGTTTTGCATAGGTCTTGGAGCCGGCCCACCTGCATTTTAAAACCATATATACAGTCTAACAATTTAGAACACATGGCTGTAGCACAATATGGTTCAATTTCCTCCTCTAAGATAGGATTAACACTGGTGTCCAAGTCATAAAATTGTTATGAGAACTCAACATGACTGCAAATATAAATTATAAGGCTCACAGTGAGTGCTCAGTAGGCATTGACATACATAACTACTGAATGTCACCTTCAGACCTGAATATCAGTAAGCCACAAGAACAGAAGGCCTCAACCAGGTCTGTGCCATCTGATGAAGATTTGTTCTGAATACCTTTTTGAAATGCTAAGGGCCTCCCTCACTAGGAGCACACAAACAACCCAAACCTGTGGTGAGCCGTTCCTATAGACCGTGGCCGCCATTAGAAGATGGTGCCGGCTTCCACTGTGGCCTGTGGTAAACAACTCCTTTTATGGAGAGATTGGCAAGCAATCCCTTACCACCCTATGAGAGAGATCCACGTGGCGGCTTAGGATTGGGCTGCGGGAGGCTTTATTAGGCTGTGCTTGGGCGCTCGGCGGGGGGTCACTAGAAGATGATACTTGAATCAAGGCCTGAATAAACTGCTGAAAGAAGAATCCTGTGTCGTGTTTTCCCTTGCCGGCGAGGGGTCGCGACACAAACCCAGAAAAAACTTTAAATTATTATCAGTAGAGCTATCATATATTCATCTGGTAACTATGAATTAGTTGCTTGACAAAGTGAAATGAGAATGAAAAATAATTGGTTCTCATATGGATTTTTCTTTTATTTATTTCACTAGTATTGATATTTTTTTCCTCTGATTATACATGTGTGTGTGTGTGTGTGTGCATGCATGACCTTTGCTATTTATTGACACATTATATTGTGTGGTCCTAAAAGTCTCAAGACTGGCTTTGAGGGTGCTTTGGGAATCTCTTTTTCCCTCCCGACTTTCTCTCCCGTGTATATATTTCCAAAATTATATTTAGATTAATATTTAAATCTTAAACTCACTGAAAAAAATTCCCAGATTTTGAATATCCCCTAGAAAAGCCCTTGGTAGAATTGTCCTTGTTTTTGTTACATGTCATTTCTTGGGAATTTTTAAAACCCAATGTCTACTAGGGTGGTATCCTATGATGGAGCCAGGGCTGTTCTACTCACCTGAACTGTCATGGGTGAAAAGGAAATGAAACGACAGTATCAACATCTCTGTGACAATATCTTGACATGATTTGATTCTTACCGATGCCTGGTAATGTAGCAGTCTTTGCACACGGACTAGGAGTAGGTAGAGCACTTAGGAGGATTTATATCACCTGTGCTCATAGGTTGTTAAGACAAAACCTGAGATGTAAAGAGTGAGTGATATTCACAGATAAAATCTGTCAAGTAGCTGAAGTTCTCTATGAACTCTGTCATCTCTAAATCCAGGCAAAATGAAGCAAGGAGATTTTATTTATATCTTTGGTGTCTAATCTTCCCGTTAGCCTTCTTATGTCTCCAAAGTTCAATTGAAATGGACCTTACATCTTCCTGCCAACCCTTTTTATATTAGCAGCTGATAACTACTTTTGCTAACAACATTGATGGTGATGAGTGGCGGAGGTGGATTTGATATCTACGGAGAGCACTTGCATTTAATGGAGGATAAATGTACTCAAGAACCCTGAAAATTTATTCAGTAAAAATTGCTGCTTCAGAGGTGACAGAGTTGATATTCTTCAGCCGGAAACCCTGTTCAAGCTATTCAAATTCCTATTCAACTTTCCATAGCGGGTTCATAAGACTACTTGTGGCATTCATTTTATGCAAAAATATAAAACTTTCTGAGAAAAATTGGCTCATGAGATTATCTCAAAGATAAACATACTGAAAATAAAGCATAGACTTACTTGATATGTAAATGTGAATTATTTGTTCAACAAAGATTTGTTGTGTAAATGAAATACATAGAGCAGACAAAAATCTCTGTCCTCAAGTAGCTCATTCTAGTAATTCAATGAATGGTTGGGACAGGTAATTCCTTATATCAACTAATCTTTTGAATTTTTACTTCCAGTTATCTTTTCTATAGAAACAGATATGTATACCAATAAGATTGTGAAAATTATCACTGAAGCATAATTTCTCTAGTAAAAAATGGAAACAACCTAAATATTCAAGAATATAGTAGCTATGACTTTTTGCAAACAAATGGGTAACATTCTTTATTTTTCTATAACTTAAGATAAAGACTATATCAAGGTCCCGTTCGTTTGGTCTGATGATAGAAAACTTAATCTAGTCACTCGAGGTATCAATTCAGGATTTTTTGTTTCTTCTCCCTAGGATGTCATGTAAAAATTCCCATGTGCTAAGGGAAACTCAGGCTTGAGGTAGAGGTGGTCAATGTCTCCTGGTGTCTTCCCACACTGGTGTCTACTGAGGACTATGACATCATTCTCAGGGCATGGGCCCTGAATATATTGGCTTCTCAGAACCACCCACCCAAGGCCTTCTGATTCATAGAAACAGTGAGAAAGGATAAAATATTTCTTTTTGTTTTTAGCCTTGAGAGTTTTGTGGGGATTTGTTAAGTGGTAATAGATTATTGGAAACCACCTTCATTAATTGGGCTAAGGGTTCTCTTCCTAGAGATCCAGTGGTCTGACCCCTACCAGCCTCAGCCTGGCAGCATTGTCTATTGTGCTGGTGGAAAGAGGATGAGGTTGGGCTGGCTATTCTGGCTCTTTAACTATTCTCTTTCCAAGCTATTGTTTACTGCATTTTTGTTTTCTCATTTTACTCAGCTCTACCCAAATTTTATTTCTTAGTTCCCAAACTAAAAGCAAAATCACCTTTTCTTTATGAGATCTGAAAAAATGTCTTGCAAGACTTTGGTATTTTTACGTTTTTTCAAAAATTACTTGGAAGCTTAACAATTAAAAAGTGGACAAACTCTTTTACTGAGGAGCATTAGCACTCATCTGAAGCAATGGATGCTGCTAACTAAATGGAGGCAAGGGTCGGAGAATAACTCTGTGATGGGGAATAAAGCTTTATTAATATCTTAATGCTTGATCTTATTATTATTTAAAAATAAAACACCACTACAGTTGAATCCATATGGTAAACTAGTATGCATTCAGTAAAAAGAATGACCTAAATCTATGTGGATCCTGGAAATATTATTAGGTGAGAAAAGCAAGTTGTAAGAAATAAATATTCAACCATACTGTTTAAGTAAAATATTTTAAATAAAGTAAATATATATGTATATTCATATGTATTTGTATATGTGTATACACAAAAGCATAAACTCTGGAACAATCATTTTCAACGATGGGGAGAGCACTGGTTTGTGGAAAAGTCAGGAGCTTTACCTATAGTTTTGAAGTCTCCATTTCTTAGAGTGAATAAATATTATTTTTTAATTAAATAATGTTTAATTAAAATAAATTTACAAATAAAATATTTTAAGAATTAAACCATTATTCTGCCATCAGTTTAAATGAACAAATGAACTCTCACACACATTCAAATATAATTTATAGAGAAACATAGCTTAAAATTCAAAGCAATTTTCGAAGAACTATATAAATCTTATACATGTAATTTTTTCATATAATAATATAAAAAGTTATCCTATGTCTCCCAAAATGTCATGTTCCTTAGATCTTGTCTGAGTTTATAAATACAACTATTGTTTCACATTCAGAATAGTCATTTTTCTTATGAAATGTGATGTGTCCAACTAATTAATCCTGGGCTGTTTAGAATATTTACAACAGTTCATAAAACATTGGATAGTCTTTAAAGCAATATATTTTTAATATGTGGCTATGTATAAGGAACAGAAGTGGGGCAATATTTTAAAATAGAAATAGTCCTTATGCCTGTGAAATTTGCAGCTTAGTAGAAGAGAGTAATTACTTATGATCACATAAATAAACATGTAATTACAAATTTATTAGGTTCTCTAGAGTACTGGTTTTCAATAGCAAACAGGGTGGCTTTGTTTCCCAGCGGACGTCTGGCAGTGTCGGAACACATTTTTGGTTGTTACAACTGAATGGAGGAAGTGGGGGTGGATAATGGCATCTGGTGTTTAGAGGCCAGGGATGCTGCAAAGTATCCTATAATGCACATCCTTTTTAATGCCCATCCCTCAACAAAGGATCACCAAGGCTGAAATGTTAAAAGCACCAAGATGGAGAAACTGGTCTAAAAGAAAAATGTAAAGGGTTTGGGAATTAGATAAGGCCAACTATTATCCAGTACGGAAGTTCATGTTAAAGAGAGATAAATTACACATTAAAGACAAAGGACACACTTGTCCTATTTCTTTACTTGTCAATATATGCAAAAGAGAAGACTTCAAATTAGGAAAACTCTGCACTCCTTTCTTACTCTGCATTCAGTAAAAATAATAACCTAAATCTATGTGGATCCTGGAAATATTTAGGAAATCAGAAAATGAGGAGCTATTTAGTGAGGGTCTACTTGAGGAAAGAAGGCAGAGATGGAACTAGACACCATGTCAGTAACACTATCAGCACGGTAGAGTTAAGATGATGATTAGCAGGCACTCAACTTTGCTCCTGATTTGTTTGTTCTGTTATGCCAAATTTTCTCTTGATGCAAAACAAAATAAACCTTTATAAACTAAAAGAGGCCATGTGATTTTCTTTGAAAGTAACATAGCCCCTCAGCCCCTCTTGGAGAGGAGCAAGACAATGAAGAGGTGCAACTCTAAAAATGCAAAGAAAGTTGGCCAATTTCAGAGGTATCTGGCAAAAGAAAGGCCTAGAAAATGACCTAGAACTAACAAAGTAAAGATTAGCCTGTGAGCCTGATGGGATTATCAGGTCTGCCTATCAACTTTGTCTCTTTGTAGCTGGTTTGGTGAGATTGCAGCAGTTAATGATTAATGGGTTCACCAAGTCCCTTAAGAAAAATGTGTTTTGTACCTTTCTGGAATTTTCCATCTGCACAAGAGGAGATATACAGAGGATTATGTTAGGTCGGTGGCTGACAGATTAGAGTCAGAAGAGGTCTCTAATAGGAGAATAAGGTATAAATCTATTCAGAAAATACTAGGTCTTCTCCAGTTCAGAAAAATATGACATGAAACAACAGATTGTATAGCACTCTATTTGTCCCTACATAGTCAAAATTAAGACCAGTAGGATTTTGTGATTCTTCCCTCCTTTCTGTGTGGTTGGTCAATCACCAATCTATCTTTGGGGAAAGGAAAATATAATCTTTCTCCCTTCAGCTCCTCTTTATATACAAACATACCGTTTAGACCCTTTTTGCCTTGAATCCTGTGCACTTTGGCTTCCAAACCAAAGACATAAATATCCCTGGCAAAGGCAAAAGAAGCTAACTTAGTGTGTAGCTAAATTGTTAAGAAATTTTCATGGTGATAGGAAGTTTTCTATATACATGAGCCAATTTTTCATGAAAAGCACCTTGGGCCACATTCGAATTAAAAAATACATCAAAGTATTTTCTTTTTAATTTTACTTTATAAAATGTCTAGTGTAGGATTGCTTTTTTGTTTTGTTTATTTATTTACTTATTTTTAATGTGGTGCTGAGGATCGAACCCAGGATCTTGCACATGTGAGGGGAGCGCTGTACTGCTGAGCCACAATCCCAGCCCCTAGGATTGCTTTTTATACACAAAAAAATTTGTACTTAAGAATTACAGACTATCTGGGAAATTCTAATAACACAAGAAAAAATAAAAATTCCTTGAATCCCAACATTAAGGAGTAACTATGGCTAATAGACTAAATTATATCCTATCCCTACCTTTAATCTATGGATATATTAACACACATTGTAAAATGAAACAAAATAGATATAAAGAGGTCATGTCTCAAAAATATGTGAGAGCTTTCAGTTTTGAAAGTTACAGATTATCCTGTCATATTTCTTAATACCCTAATTCATAACTAAGCAAAGATGGTTGAGAACTGACAAAGAATAAAGATTAGTGAAAATGTCAGCCACACAATTTCAAAGTTCCTAACAAATGAATTCAATTATTTTCTGCATGATTAATTTTGGGCCCAGAGTTTTAAATATTTTACATTTCTATAAATGGACTACAGTAGAAATAAAGGATTTTTCCCCTTTCTGGAGAGAATAATTTATTGATCAGCCCTAGTTTTGCAACCAAATGCCTAGCACTTAGTTGCAACAAATGAGTCACTAAATAGGACCACCTACGGATAATTCAATTATCTTTGTTTTCTGCAGCAAAAATCTATAGCTTATTTCTTGTACTTGATACTTGTTGTGAGTCTAAAAATCTTTGTGAAGAGCATTCTATTTCTAAATTATTTCATTTCCTGGTGATGGGTGTTTTAGAAGGCTCTGATGTCTACAGACTTCAACTCAAATAACAGTGGGAGGGAGGTCCATGTATGGGCTTTCTGTCCTTGCTTTCTATCCTTCAGCTCCCAGGTTCTAGTAGGATCTTGCTCAGTTCACATGGACAGTTTACAACACTGAGGGAGTTCAAATCCCCAAGGACAACTCTCAACCAATGGGGCCTGATTCGGATGGAAAATTCCCCTTTCATCCTTCAGATAGCAACTCTAGGTGACACCCACTACTCTTAGGAGGCAGAATTGAGCCCCCATTGCCATAGCATTGACATCACACACACTTATTTTACTTGACTGTTCTTTCTTTCCTGCCCCATATTCTTCCCCCATCCTGCTTCCTGGAATCACCTCCCACATAAACACTTTGCACACAAGTCCTTTTTCAGATTCTGCCTTCAGGAGAACCCAACTAAAATAACAGAAAAGATGCTCTAATGATTTATATGCAAGTAACATTCTAATGAAATGGAACCATGTTGTTCTGTATATAAGATCAGAAATATGTTCAGTGGGGCTCCAGGATGCTTACCCTCTTAGGCAAAAATAAATTCAAACTTCTATATGTGAATCAAATTTATGAATACTTTATTCAAACTTACAAGATAAATTCAGTTTTAACACCACCAATTCCTGCCATGCAACCCTAGTCAGGATTTTCAACATCATGGAAACTTAATTTGAAAATCTCTGTATTAAGGGTGATGATATGTACCTCAGAGAGTGGGGAGAACCTGTAAAGTAAAGGGTCATGAAGGACCTTATAAGTCATGATAAAAAGGCTGAATTATGTCCTGAAGGCATGAAGAATGATGGATAGGTAAAGGTGAAGAATGACTGATGATTCACATTTTAGGAGAATGGTCAGCAGCAGAGTAGAGGATGGATATCATGGGGACAATTATGAGAAACCTGCTAGGAAACCTTCATAAAGCAAGATGAGAGATGAGGACGACCCAAACCAGAAGAATTGGGTTATGGATGATGAAAAGAGGGCAGGTCTGGCCCAAAAACTTGGTGACCACATTGATGATGGAACAAGAGCAGAAAAACCAGAGATGGCATTGACTTTTCATCTTGGGCCACTGCCATGATGCACAGATCCACTGCTTGGATATGGAGCCATTCAGTGAGGTGGGAACACAGAAGGAGGACATGCAGTTTGGGTGAGGTTTGGAGGCCTGATTTCTGTGCATGTTGAGTTTGAGTGGTCTGTGACGTTGTGTAGTGAAGAAATAGTTGGAAGAACCATCTCCTAAACCATCAAGGTTTCTTATAGTAAATAACTGATAACAGTAAAACCTGAAGACTGAGGAGGGTTATGCAGATGAAGATGGAAACTTGTGTGGAACTTGCCACCACAGGATCCAGCAATCCCTCTTTTGGGTATTTACCCAAAAAAATTAAAATCAGGATTTTGCAGAGGTATTTCATGTCCATGTTCATTACAACACTGTTCACAAAAGCCAAGATATGGACACAACCTAAATGTCCATCAATAGATGAATGGATAAAGAAAATGGGGGTAAGTATGTATGCAAATGAAACATGTTTCAGCTTTTATAAAGAAGAAAATCCATCATATGTGACAACATGGATGAAACTTGAGGACATTGCTAAGTAAAATAAGCCAGATACAGAGGGACAAATACTGCATAATTCTACTTATCTGAGGTCCCTGAAAAATAGTCAAACTCATAGAAGCAGAGTATAGAATGGTGGTTGCTAGGGGCTGGGAGGAGGGAGAAATTGGGGGTTACTCATCAGTGGAGATGAAGTGTGGCTCAAGCAGATGATTAAGCTCTAGAGATCAGCTGTACAACATCATACCTGTAATTAATGATGCTGAATTATACACTTAAAAATTTACTAAAAGGGTATATCTCTTGTTAAATTTTGTTGCTACAATAAAAAAGCTTTAAAGGTCTGGTAATGGCAACGAGGAAGCACATGAAGTGAATAAGGAAGTAGATCACTAGAGTGAGAAAAATGTGAAAACTGGCAGACACCCAGAATCCTAAGAAATGTCCTTCATCTGAAATACTCAAGCAGGAGACTTAACTTGGTGACGTTCTCTTTATTTTCTCAAATAACTGTGAACAAGTTATTCCTCCTAGATCAAGCCTCTTCTTTTCTAAAATAATGGCTTTAAAAATATTCTTTTCTTCCCAAACACTGGCATTATAATCCTTTTTAATGTCTTTCACTTTGTGGCCATATGTGCTCTTGATCTGTCAAACAGAATATGCCAAGGTGGAAATGACATTCAGGGCACCGAATAGTGGCAAAGATAGTGATGCCTTTCACCTAGAAATTTTATTAGAAGTTATATACCAACATGAGTAGAGGTGAGCAACACTGAGAGGCATACTCTTTAAGTTAAAATTAGAGTAGGTTATGAAGTGGCTCTCATTTAGAAACCACATCCTTGCAGAAAGACTCATAGGAAACCAAAAGCTTCTACCATTTTCTTCACAAATATAAAATATTTATAGCATATTCATTTATTTAGATTTCTTTTATTATGCTGCCCACATTGTTGAAACCTACTATCGACTTTAAAACATTTTGACCCTCAGTGACTTAATGAATCATGTAATAATAACACTGCAGTTAAGTTGCTGGAACAAATGCAATCAGATTCTTGGAGAGTGGGTAACAGAAATCTCTTAGATGGTAAAAATAAATAATGAACTAAGGATTAGTTGCCAGTGAAAGATTTGCTGATAAAGAAAGTCATCCAACAATAAGAGGAACTCTTATTCCTTGTTGGTTTCATTTAGCTAAAAATATTTGGATGCTGACATGTGGTGTGTAGGGGGGAGGGTACAGGGGATTGAACCCAGGGATACTTTACCACTGAGCTATATCCCCAGCACTTTTTATTTTTTAATTTGAGACCAGTCTCATTAAGTTGCTTAGGACCTCACTAAGTTGCTGAGGCTGGCCTTGAGCTTAGGATCCCACTGTCCCAGCTGCACAAATTGCTGGGATTAGAGGCATGTGCCACTACAAACAGCTTTTTCTTGCATGTGCTCTTTTAAACTATAGAGCATTAATTAACATAATAAGGTTTGGGAGCCTGGATTTAATTTTAAGCTCTGGGTTTGGCTTTTTTGTTGCAATGTTTTTACTTAAAGATACTGACTTTAACTGGGAATATTTCATATAAATATGTAATTCATATAGCCATACATACACACATGAATATATATACACATCTATACACACATATAATTCTATGTTTTCCAGGTAAGTACTTGGAGTGGCTTCAACACATTTTAATAAAACATTTTAATGCTCAGCAACTTTCATACATGTTTGCAAAAGAACTAGCTGAGCTAATTCCTAGGTATAGTGATCTCTTTAAAATTAGCTTAAGACAATTCAGGAGATCTAACAAAAAATGTTAACTCTCTAAGACATTTTTTTTCATAGAGGCATGGTTTCCAATTCATAGGGATTTAGTCAAGTCATAAACAAGGTTAGCCTGGTTGATTTAAATATACAGTATGATCCCTTGGAATTTCTTATCTACTTGTCCTATCAAAATGTTCAAAAGAGTTCCTTGATTTTGTTAACATTGGCACAGTGTAAAAGGTCATTTGGAAACACTGGTGGTTTCATTACTGCTTGAGCTTACTATTGTGAAACCCATTCCCAACCAACAGTTTCAGATGGACACATTCTCGACCCATGTCATTGTATTTCAACATATTTTCAGTTAAAATATGTGATTGTCCTGAGATATTACTATAGATAACAGGATCATGGGGGGTATTTGTTGTCTCTATATCTATATGACACACACACACATACACACACACTTGTTTTTATTTATTTTGGGTGATCAGAAACTTTCCTATTTAAATAAATTATTTCCACAAGGATGCTCTTTCTTGACTCAATCCCACTCCTCCCTATCTTCCAGGTAGTAAATGATTCTAAAGAGTGAATGTCTGGCATACTTTTATCAACTCAGTTATCATTTCAGAAGAATGATATCTGATCCAGCAAGATTTCACAACTCTCTCTTTGATTAGGAAACTCTGTTGTCATACATTTACAGCACGTAGGCTTCAGGGAAGGGAAGGCAAATAAGCTCTCTTGTCAGTGTGGGTCTGGGGGATGGAGAGATGGTTCAATAGATACTGGAGGAATGCAACCAAGTAAAAGAGGAAATGAAATCAGACAACGAGATGCAGAGTTTACATTTTAAAATGGAAATGATTTTAAAAATTAGATTCCATTCATTAAAAAAAATATGCATTTTGCATTTTCAGCTCATACGCATTTTTAAATACAGAGATACAAAACTGACACAAATCCCTTCCCCACTGGTATGGTTAGGCTGGATTAATGTTATTTATTCAGGCAACACTCTGCCTCTCTTTTGAGATCATTTTATAGGGATGTATCATTATATCCTGTATGCTTTCCCCCCTGCTAGTCAACATTTAAATCAATAAAAGGAAACTTGGCCCAGGAGAAAAGACTACATTATTGAACTTAAAATTCATGATTAAATTTTTCAATACATATATTTGTTGGACATATATTTGAAAGAGATTCAGTGGCTTTCTTGGAGACTTTTTAAGGAAAGGAGCTCTTCATAGGTTTCTAGATTTTACAATTTATTGTTTATAAGAGTGAGTTTTTGTCCATTTGCCTATCTGGAGAGGTTAGTTATGAGAATTTAAATCCAGCAGGTTGATTTGCTTATTGGTTGAATAGCATGTTGAGACCTAAGTGAGAATATGTACATTAGCTTCTGAGAGTCTAGAAACTACATTTGTGCTAACTACAGACAGGAAGACAGTAAGACAGGAAGCCCATAATTCTAAGACAATATCCAGCTGTTAGTAACCCACTAATAAATGACACAAGGTGTACATTTTGGGCCTCCTCTCCTTCCACCTAACCTATCTACCTACCAGATTTCAGACTGAACTGGTATAAAATATTTTACATTTCATATAGAATTTGTTTTCAGAACCTGGGCCATTAAAAATACATTGCTCATCCCAGAACCTGAATAGGTTTTCCCTGAGAATAGGCCATCCTGCTGGTTTATACAAATACTCCCTCTCTACATAATGGAGTAAAAGTTTCCATATTTCATACTCTCTAACATCTGGTGGCAAATTCTGTAGGCCAAGGCCTAACATCTTAGCTTTAAAACTGGGAAGTAAAAGGCAAATGATAACTTTATAAATACAAGACTTGTATTTATAGTTAACTTTATAGATACCAAGACACATTAGGGGTGGATAAAGTATAGTAGAATTCACCAAGAGATCCAAATTCCAAATTTTAAAATCTTCATTGTTTTACTTATTCCATTACTTAGCTTTTACACACACAAACACAACTCCAGTGTACATTGTGTCTTATTTGTGTAGTTTTCATGGATTGAAGAAAAGCAGATACCAAGGTCCCCTTGGATTTAAATGTTGTTATAGTATGACTTAGAGCTTTACTTTCAAGAGTGTAGAAGTATTCCGTGAACCTAGGCAGCAATCACAACTTCACTAGAATTATGCAGTGTCTTCTTTCCAGTAATCTATTTTCCTTTCAGCCTCTTTCATCTGTGATGATTCTTTTTTTTTATCAGTGGTACTATAGTTTTGCTTAGTTGTATCATTTGGTATCATTTCCATCTGATTTATCTAAACTAGATGGATCCTTGCTTGGATCATTTATCACGGATGAGCTGATTTCAGCTTTTTTGGAGCCAAATTTAGTTTTGCATTTTCTCATTCTTAATTCATCCATGATACTACATTTAATCTCTTTCCTTACTGACACACTAGTATAAATCCAATAGTGAAGAATCCAATTACAACCTCAGTTGTTGGCTTATCATTACAGAGGTTGCAAGGACATTGACAATTTTTCTTTTTCTCTTTAAACAACTGGGCTCATACTCTCCTTCCTGATAGTCTCTTATATTCCTGGATTTGCCCTTCTAGGAAGTGGGGATATTGGAGGAGGTGACTATGATGTTAAGAACCTTGGGAGGCAGGCAAGTTGAGAAAAGAGTAATGAGAGATTTTATGGAACAGGAATCCCCAAAAGCCCTAGCCCAAGATTATGAAGTAGAGGAAAGTGGTTGGGAGCACAAAGAATCCTAGTGTGTGGGATGTGGATGGATCTAGGACCTTTACCTTTAGTGAATGGAAATTTGATGCTAAATAACAGATTGATGATTCAGTATGTTAGATACAACATGAGGATAAAGATTATGTCTCACTCAGTGTGGCAAAACTAGCACAAACCCCAGAAAGTTGGCACATGGTTACAATAACAATAGCAAAAACACCCTGAGTAGCAAGTTTATGAATTAATTATCACATGAAATTTATGATATTGTTACTGTCATTTTCTCCAATTTATCCCTGAGGAAACAGAAACAGAATGGTTGAGTAGTTTACCCAAGAGGACACAGGTAGTAAGTGGTGGAGATAGTACTTCAACTGTCATCTGTTTTTAGGTTCTTGCTTAACTGTAACAGTGGAGAGTGAGAATCATTTCCTTCCCCTTTAGGTAAAAGTATCTGCTCTTCTTCAACACTTGGAAGTCAAAAAGTGGTAGTGTGACTAATGCTGGTACCATGCCACAATACAGACATGATGAATAAAAGGGCTGGCCACTCTGAAAACTACATTTGTGATAACTACAGACAACCAAAGTGGAGTAACTGCAAGAAAACCCTCGTTTGCCAATAGCAGGATGGTCATTCTGAAAGAGAGACAGCTTGTCTAGAAGGGAAGAGAGGCTGATTACACATTAGAAGAACTGAGGTTGGTCAGGAGAACAAAGAAACCGAAAATATAGCATAGAATGGATATGGATAGACAAATAAACAAGTTCATTCTGTAGGAGGTTAGCAAGGAAAACAGATTGCAGCAGATTTGAGCAAGTTCATTTGTGTTTTGCGGTTTAACAAGAAAAAGTAGGAGTTTGCAACTTTTACTAGAGGGTGTTGTGCCAAAGATCTCACACACACTGCTGAGATGTGTTGGTCACGGGTATTGAAGCTGAACCCACCACATCTTCTCTATCTCAAGTCTTATTATTGAGATCTACCACACTCCACACTCAAAACTGAACAATTTTTTTTTCTAAATAATTGAGTGAAATAATTATTATTATATATTAGAAATAGTGAAAGTGCTTACCATGGTAAACACTTTGCAGTTAAAAATTGAAGGTGAGCCGGGTGCCATGGTGCATGCCTGTAATCCCAGCGGCTCGGGAGGCTGAGGCAGGAGGATTGCAAGTTCAAATCCTCAGCAAAAACAAGGAGCTAAGCAACTCAGTGAGACCCTGTATCTCAAAATACAAAATAAAATACAAAAAAGGGCTGGGGAGGTGGCTCAGTGGTTGAGTGCTTCTGAGTTCAATTCCTGGTACTCCCCCCCTCCATACAAAATTGAAGGAATGCTAATCAATATCTAAGTAATCATGTTGCTCATGTTTTCTTGAATATGTTCAGCACTCATAGAAAGCATCAGTGTTAGGGTTTCCCTTATATTGTGTTTATATTTAAAGAAAATTCTTATTAACACTAGCAATGTTATAACAACAAAGGAAAAATGTACCAATATTTTCATCAAACATCAAGATGTCTTTCTATTTCCTTGTATGTCTGCATATCTGCATAGTTCTTAGTTATGATTTTTAATCATTTCTCCCTTTGAAACTCACAAGTCAGGCTGATCACTGGCTCAGCTTATGATGAGTCATCATTGTCAGTGCCATTGAGACCATCTCTTGTGCGTAATTTACCCCCTTTATTCTTGATCCCCTTTCTCTGATAATCACACACTTTTTGGATCTGTATGTACATTTTTAAAACATAATATTTGCAAGAATTTTAAATGTCTATATGTGGTATTTTATTGCATGAATTGTCTCCAATTTCTAGGAAACACAAGCAACTTTGCAATGAATATCCTTGGAAATGTCACATGGAGGACTTTGAGAGATTTTTCTCTAGATTTACACCCACAAGCAGCACTGCTGGGTCATGGGCTTTATTATGCAGTGAGTTTCTCTAGGAATGGTAGTACTGTGAGACTGTTCTTCAGATTGTTCTCCAATCTTTTCCTTTCATCAGTAGTTCATGAGGCTTCCAGTTTAATCACATTCTCATCAGTATAGGGCAATATTCAGCTTTAAAAAAATTTAATTAATGGTATCTTTCTGACATTCTGTCATCTCTTTGTTAACTTTGTATATAATATTATTTGTAAAAGAGAAATCTCTAGGGCTGGGGTTGTGGCTCAGCGGTAGAGCGCTCGCCTTGCACATGTGAGGCCCTGGGTATGATCCTCAGCACCACATAAACATAAATAAATAAAATAAAAAGATGTTGTGTTCAACTACAACTAAAAAATAAATATTTTTTAAAAAGAGAAATCTCTAATTCTGATATAATCACATCTGTCCCTTTGTCTGTCTTGTTTAAATACTTCTTTTTTTCCACTACAAGGTTATAAAGATATTCCCCCACATTTACCATATTGACTTCAGGATTTTAAATTTATATCTTTAATTTGGTGTTCATCTTGTCATATAAAGCAAGGATCTCATTTTCTTTTTTTGCTCCACCTTCTGAAAGAGATTTTCCAATAAAATTTACTAAATGTCAAATTGTCTCCAGATTGACTTTTTTTGGGGGGAGGGAGGGACTGGGGATTGAATTTAGGGGCACTCTACCACTAAGCCACATCCCCAGCCCTATTTTGTAGTTTATATTTAAAGATAGGATCTCATTGAGTTGCTTAGCTCCTTGCTTTTGCTGGGACTGGCTTTGAACTTGCCATCTTCCTGCCTCAGTCTCCTGAGCCAGATTACAGGTGTGCACCACTGTGCCCAGCCTGATTGATTCTAATATTCCTTTGTATTAGTCTGGGTTCTCTAGAGGAACAGAATCAACAGGAAGTATAATTATAAAAAGGGGATTTATTAGGTTTGCTTACCAGATCAGACGCTGGATAGTCCACAATGGCCATCTGCAGGCTGGAGAGCTGCAAGAACCAGTAGCTGTGCAGTCCAGGAGGCTGAAGCCCCAGAACAAGAGAGATCAATGGTGCTATCCTAGTTGGAGACCAAAGGCATCTGGAGAATCACTGGCAGAGTCCACTTTGGAAGAGCAAAGAAGCTAGAGTCTGATTTTCTCAGAAGATCGAAAAAGCTAGAGCCAATCCCCCATGCATACTGAGTGAAAACTGTATGTGCGTGCACACACACACACACAGACACACACACACAGACACATGCATGCACACACACTTTGAAGTATAACCGATGTGATTCTGCAATCTGTATACGGGGTAAAAATGGGAGTTCATAACCCACTTGACTCAAAATGTGAAATATAATATATCAAGAACTATGTAATGTTTTGAACAACCAACAATAAAAATTAAAAAAAAAGAAAAGAAATTTCATTAGTTTATCTGTTCTGTATCTATATAATTTTGTTTTTATTCCTAAATCTTTGTAGCTTTAATCTAGAAACATCCTACTTTGTCTTATTTTTGCCTGAGTTATTCATAGGTTTTTATATTTCATATCAATTCTAGAATAATTTTTTTCATATTTTTGAAAAATGTTGCTAAAACTTTAATTTGGATTATAACTAATTTAGATATTAATCTGGAAATATTGATATACTCACAATGAAAATTACTCATTTTTGAGCATGCCATTCTTCACTTGTTCAGGATCTTTTAAATGTCCTTCAAGCATTTAAAAATGCTCTCTGTAAAAGTATCAGGTCATATTTGCTGATTTGCTGCCATTAATTCCTAAATGTATTATAGTTTTTGTTGGTGAAAGGTGTTTAATTTTATTTTTTCTTTCTTTTTTTTTTGGGGGGGGGGTGTACCAGGGACTGAACCCAGGGGCACTTAACCACTGAAGTGCATCCCCAACCTTTTTAAAATATTTTAGTTAGAGAGAGGGTCACACTGAGTTGCTCAAGGCCTCGATAAATTGCTGAGGCTGGTTTTGAACTCATGATCCTCCTGCCTCATCCTCCTGAGCTGCTGGAAATACAGGTATGGTAATTCATTTTCTATTCCCTTTTCTAGCTGGTAATGTTGGTGTAGAGCAGAAGTTCACAAACTATGCCCCATCTGGCCCTCCATTTGCTTTTACAAATAAGAGTTTTATTGGAACTCAGGTATGTCCATTCATTTATATATTGTCTATATCTGCTTTCAGGCCACAATAGCAAAGCTGAGTAGTTGTGATAGGGACCTTATTGTTTACAAAGGTGAAAATGCTTTTTGACTCTTCTTTTACAGGAAGTATGCCAATAATAGAGTAAAGCTATTGATCTTGTATCCTCCAATTATTCTGAAGTCTTATTAGCTCTAACCAGTTACATCTTACTTTTTAATTTGTACACCATCTGCTTCTTTTTTTAATTATTGGCATAATCTCTGGTACAATGTCCCCGACCCCCATCAAAGAGTAAGCATTTGTGTTGCAGTGTAGAAATTTAAAGGAACGAATATAATGATTGTATTTGTAATAGGTTTGGGGTATGTGTTATTTTCAAGTTAATACTTTTCTATTCTTAAATTTCTTTAAAAATGTCCCTCATAGGTGCTTTATGAAATACTTTTTTTGCATTTATTGAGATTATCGAGTGATTTTCTTCTTTCGTTCTATATTGTACTAGACTACATTAACAAATATTCTAAAAACTTACTTAATCTCTGCATTTGGATATCAACTTTGCAGCAAAAAACATCATGTCCAAAAAGAAATTCCTCATTTCCTCCAAGCTCCTCAAGACCTCTACCCCACTTTTGTTCTTGAAATCAGATCATTTAAGAGCTGTCTTTCCAGAATTGGAATTCTGTTGCCTTTCATTTGTTCCTTCCCTTCCTTGGACACAAATCTCCAGCCAACTCTCTCTTTCACAGCTCACACCTGGTCTATCAGGAAAACTTGAAATTTAAAGCATCCTAAATTGGTTCCCTCTTATGGTTTTTACCACCTTCTTTATGGGCCACCCTCATTTCTATTAAAGTTTTGAAACTTCTCTTCCTGCTCCTGCTTTTGTTCCGTGGAGTCTGTTCTTCACATTCTACATTCTACTGTCCACATGCAAAAACACAGATTTTAAGACAAAGTTGGATCAAATCATTTGTCTACTTAGAAACTTTAAATGATTTCCCATCTCATTTAGAGTAGAAGCTAATATTGTTACGATGACCTGTAATACTCTGCAAGATCAATCTCTGATCTCCACACTTTTCTTTGCTTCTACCCCTTTGCTCAGCACATTTCCTACTGGCTTTCCCCTCTGTGGGGCATGTCCTCCCTCTTCTACCAACAGTAGCCTGGCTCACATGTCACTCAGTAGCAAGGCTTTCCTGGATAGCGCCCCTTCCCAACTCTCAGGTCCTATTATGGTTTAGAAGTGGTGTCCCACAAAAGCTCACATGGGAGACAATGCAAGAAGGTTTGGAGAAGAAATGATTGGGCTATAGCCTTAACCTAATCAGTGAATTAATCCCTGATGGGATTGAGTGGTAACTGGAGGCAGGTGGGGTGTGGCTGGGGGTAGTTCATTGGTGGCGTGGCTATGGGGTATATATTTTGTATCTCCAGTGTTCTCTGCTTCCTTATGCCACCATGTTCTGCCTCACCTTGAGCCCTGAGGAACCGAGCCAGCTGTTTGTGGAGTGAGACCTCTGAAACAGTGAGCCCTCAAATAAAACTTTCCTCCTCTACAGTTATTCTGGTTGGGTCCTTTAGTCACAGCAGCGAAAAAGCTGACTAATACAGATCCCATACTCTACTTTCTTTGGTATTCGACACTATCCTACTGAGTGTATTTACATTATCTTTTCATCATTTATCTCCACAATGGAATATTAAAAATGGAGGTTTTTTTTTTTAATAGAATACACAAATTCCATGAGAGCAGGGGTTTTGGCTTATATTGTTCAATTGTAGATCTCTAGAACCTTGAAGAATTCCTTGCATGTAGTAAGTGCTTTATAAATACTGAATAAGTGAATTTAATTGATCTAAAATATTGCTCATGGTTATTATTGTTTTACAAATCGTGATTCTATTTGCTACTTTTTAAATATGAATTTCCTGTTCATATGCTCCAATTGGTATCCTGATTACTTGTTTTAAAATAAATCTATACATTTCACATATTTTCTTCAAATTCTTTCATTCTCTTGCATTACTTTTCTATATATTTTATTTGTTGTATCTGAATTCTTTCCTTTATAATTTATCATTATTAGAAAATAATTAACCCTCTGAAAATATAAGAACTCATTTATTTTCTAATTTTTCTTTTTTACTTTTAAACAGAATTCTTTAAACTCTTTGCATTTTGCTTTTATGTAGTGTGAAAAGGTGTTGAACATAAAAAAAAATTATTTCCCCACTTTCTTAAATAGTTATCCTAACACTATCAAATGTTATCCTTTCTCTGTAAAGATGACTACATTTTAATTATTACAATCAACTTGTAAGTTTTTCTACTCCATTAAATTTCTGTATTTCTACTAGTGCTTTATTTTTTTCAAATGTTTTTGAGATTCTTTACAAATTTTAGAAAAATTTCAGGATTTTTGAATTTTATGTTTTTTTTTTTAACTTAGATTTTGATTTGGATAATTTTGGAATTTCATTATCCAATATAATAGTCTTTAGCCATGGGTAATTACTGAGGACTTGAAATATAACTAGTACAATTTGAGAGGCATTGCAATTGTAAGTTACATACCTAATAGCCACCAATTAGAACAAAGATAAGGATACAAAAATATCACTGATTTTTTTTGTATTGATTACATATGAAATGATAATACTGCAGATATATTAGGTTAAATAAAATATTCTATTAAAATTAATTCTACCTGTTTCTTTTTAACTGTTCTGATGTGACCCTTAAAAATTTTAAAGTTACACATGTGGTTGGCATTTTATTTTTATTGGATAGTGCTATTAAACAGTTTGAGTTATTTTGGAGAAAATTTACATATTTTTATGTCTTTTCAAGAATATAATATTAACCTTCATGTAAACCTTCTTGCATCAAAACAAGTAAAATTTCCTATGTTTAGTTTTATCATCACCACATAAATGTAGTTACAAAGCCTAAGGATTCTTGATTTGGACACCTGAGTAATTACCATCATGTGATTTCAGTACAGCAGGGGAGAGAGAAGTGTTGAAGAGCTCAGGAGCTCAGCGTGTGGTGTAGGAAGGTCTGGGCAACACCCAGGAGGAAATACCAAGCTGATGGTTGAATTCATAAGTCCAAAGCTCAGGAGAGAAATATGAGCTTAACCTACTGATGGGAGCCTCATTAGCCCATTATTGGCATCAAGCATCCGTAGAGCTTTGTTTCAACTGTTTGTTGATTAAGATGTTTGCTAACAGGTCTTCATGATTTTCAGGAGTATATGGATGTTATTGAGAAAAAAACTTAGACCAAAAAACTCCCTTAAAAAAAAAAAAAGAAAACCCTAATAGTGAAAAGATGAGCCATGAACTGGAAACTATTTTAAGACTAACCTTCTCCCAAGAGGGATGTGTTTGAGGAATGCTCCGCAAAGCCCTCCTTATTATTGATTTTCACCCAGGAGGAATTTAAGGGTAGCCAGGAGAAGAATTCAGCCCAAGACAGTCAGTCATTCCACTAACATACTTGTATTTATTTGATGGAAATATTTTTATATTTGTAGGTGGAGTGGGGCAGATGAGAGGGTCAGGACGCAGGCAGCACATGAGCCAAGGATATCCAGCTTCTGACAGGGATAAAAATAGAGAAGATAGTTGAGAATAGTAGATTGCACAGTGGACTATTACTAAATAAAGAACAAACAGGTGCCTGTGGCTCTAGAGCTAGCCTCCTTCCCTGCGGCAGAGGGTGCTCCCACTCTGCCACAGCAGCACAGCAGAGAAGGCCAAGTTCTAGGCTGGCTGGAAAGTTCAGGCTTCTTTTCTGGGGCTTTTCCACCAAGGTCCTTTTTGACTTACTTTGTAGGAGTTGTTAATTATTGTCCAACATCTCAAGCCCAATTACATTACAGCCCAAACATTATCATGCAAAATACAAGGCTGTGTGTGAACTTCTTGCCAGATTCCTTCACTGGTGAAGGTCACTAGAGGTTAAGGTCAGTGAATCTCAGGCAAATAGCTGCTGATTCTCTAAGTGGTTTTCACGTAAGAACCCACACACTTGCTGAGGACATGTTCAGAAATATATCCTCATACTGAGACTCTTCCTTTCCTCTTGGCTGGATTTGGTTGCTTTATGGATGATCTCAAGTTACAAATGGGAACCAACAATGTTTAAAAACTTTGAGAAGATTCTAATAAAGCAGGATAATTAGGAACCAACTTTTAATGCTTTAGTTTTTCTTTTTTGGTTAAAGACTACGTCATCCTTAGCTTCGTCACCCCTTGGCTTTATGTTTCTTGAAGGTGAGAGACTGTGAGTCACTTGTCAGCAAGTGGCAAAAGTTGAGCTAAAAGCAGACAGTTTGATTTTCACACTTATTTTAATTATGGATAGTTTTATTCCCTCTGCCCCCTTTGGGAACTTTCACATGAGAAAATTTGTGAATAAAAAGTTGTTATATAGAAACTTCTCAATAGAATATGTAGACATAAACATAGATGGATGGATGGATAGATAGACTGATAGAGAGATACTACTCCTTTTCAGTCTGTGAAGTGACTGGTTGAGAAGTCTTGACTGGCCCAGAATACCCTTGCTGGGAGTCACATTTTGGCATCTGAAAAAGTCCAGGTCCTTCTGGTCAGTTACCAGCAGTGTGACCCTCCCTTGAATTTTCATTCTCTCTTACTCCACAGTGGCTGTTGCTTTCTAACCTTCAGTGAAGCTAAAATAATTGTGATTCAAATAAAATTGTCCTACTTTGGGACCAATCACAGCTTGGTATGACATTCAAAGAAAGACATGCAATTCCGGCTCCAAAAATAATTGAAAAGTCATTCAGCCCTCTACTATACAGCTCTTGAAGGCAACCAGTGGGGGTCAGATACAGTGGATTTTACACAGTAGGCTATACATTAAGCTTCCTAAAAACCCTTATCCCACAATCCTTCTTCTCCTACAATTCTCTGTTATACAAATCTCCACACACTCCCAACTCCATTCCCAGCCTGTCTCTTCAGATGACATTCTTTATGCAGAACAATCTATTCCCTCCCCCCAAAGGTATAATTTTGTGTGTGTGTGTGTGTGTGTGTGTGTGTAGGGTTCTAATAGCTTGTAATTTAATGTTTATTTTTGTTGTACCGAGATCAACTTTTTTTCTCATTGGAACAAAAATTATAGTAACAGAAATAGAAAATTGTCTTTGTAGCATTATGAATTTCTTTCAAAAGTTATAAAGTTTGGCCTAGCCAGTTGTTTTCCTTTTAGGTCTGAGGGTCAGCATCTCCTTAGAAATGAGAGGAGCAGACAGGAGAAGGAAACCAGGAGTTTTCCTGGGGCTGCAGAGGAAGTGTACACCCCTCTCATGGAGCAGGGAAAATCTCAGGGGCCCCAGATTCTGAAAACCTGGCTTCCAGCCCTGGCAGGCTGCTTCCTGATGTGGGGACCTTGGGTAGGTCACCTAGTCACATGGTGCCTCAGTCTCCCTATCAGCAAAAATGAAACGACGGCACATCTGTCCTAATCAAACTTAGCAGCTGTCCCTGCAAGTGAGCCAGGAGGCTTTAGGGTGGTACTTCATCTCTCACTGAGCAGGACATTGCTCTCCTGTTAGCCTCCATCTCTTCACCCATTAAAAGGTGTTACCATGAGGCACACAGGAGACAGTAGATATGGTGCTACCTTGAAAATTACAAGCACAATCCAAGTATAAAAGAGACTATTTTAACCCCAGCTTCCAAGAAAAAGAATCATGGTTCTTCCTCCCTTGTGCGAACCTCCTTTTTTAGTGTAAAAGATTGTATGTGTCTGCTAGGGCTGCCATGACAAATACTGTGACAGAGAGGTTTAAACAACAGAAATTCATTTTCACAGTTATGACAACTAGGTCACGGTGTTGGCAAGGCTGTTTTCATCCTGAGGCCTCCCTTCTTGGCTGGCAGATGGTAATCTTCTCTCTAGGCCTTCACATGGTCTTTCCTCCTAGTCTGACTGTGTCCTGATCTCCCTTTCTTATAAGGATACCAGTCAAGTGGATTAGGACCCCATTTGACCTCATTTTACCTTAATAGTCTCCTTAAAGGCCCTCTCTCCAAAAACAATCACATACTGATGTTCTGGAGGTTAGGGTTTATATGAATTCAACCTGTAACAGGGGCTGTCATCTTTCTCTTTTGATATGTTGATTTTTTTTCTTTTATGATTTTGTTCTATTGGTAATTTGTAACCACTTTAGTTGTTTAGTGAACAGCCAGTCTCATATCCTGATTTCTTCTGCATTTTCTCCCTAACAATTTGAACAAACATTAGAATTCTGTGTTCTGCATCTTTGGGTTTTGATTTGATTACTGTTCAAGAGACAGCAGTATGATCCTCAGGACTTTATTCCTCAATCTCCTTTGAGATTTGTTTATTGTTTTCTTGCCAATGCACAGAGAAGTAAACATGACTAGTGATTCATCTTGGTGGATAACTAGTTTCTAAAAAGGAAAGGACATTTCTATTATACATGATCTGCTTTAAAGTAGTAATTCATTGTTAATTGTAAATCCCCAAACCGTTTTCTGGTGACCACCTAAACCTACTACTTTTCTGTACCTTTGTAGATCAAAGATTAAAAAAATAAAAACTATAATTTTCACTCATTTCAACAAAAATTATATACAGGGATGAAGCAGAGGATATATATACAGAGGATAATTTCTTCGGAAAGGCTTGCCTTTTATATTGGTTAGGGTAGCAAATGTAGAATATAATTAATATGACCTATGTGTAAAAGTAATTATATACAAACATGTATATACATGTAGATTTCCATTTATATATTCTATGGTATATGGAGTCACCTTAACATAAATAATTCAAATTCCACTAGCCTTTTAAAGCTTGCCCCATAAAGAAAAAAATGCAGCCTCCTCAATAGATATGTAAGGAGACCTGAGCCTAGTTGGGAGGAAAGCATACAATGAGAGAAATCATCATCTTGAATTGAAAACCCACCCACCCTTCTGTAGACTGAGGTTTCTTCACCGAGTCAAGTGCTTTGTGTCTGAATCCTCCAGTTAAGACTCACTCTCTCCCAGAAGGTCCTTTAGATTTTTATTGGCCCAGATGGCAAGTTCCCCAAATACATACATGTCTTCCTCAATCTGGTTGTAGGTCAAGTGAGGATTCATGCCACACATAAAATGCCTTCTTTGAGAACTTTTTATAAGGAGCTTCTCTTTCTTTCAAATATCAAAGTAATAATGTTTGTTAAGTATAATTGTTCTAATCTTGGAGATGGGAACACTGAGCTTCAATAAGGTTAAGTAATTTGCCCAGGTTATAGCTATTGTAAGTGGGAGCCCTAAGATTATAGCATTTCAGAACCAAATCTAGGGAGTTGAGAGTCTCTAGGGTATGGAGTTAAATGAGAGCTTCTTCTCTCCATTGTCTAGTTGCATTGGCTGATTTTACAATAGCTGAGGTATCACCTATGAGAAGAATCAGAACATTACATGTAGTGGGATCTAAATATGTACTTGTACTTAATAAACTAAGATAGGGAAAAATGGTAGAAGATAAAGTATAAGAGAGAATTGCTGGATCCCTTGAAAGAATTTATCCTAAGTGAGAAGAACCAGAGAAGAGTAGTCAATCTGGAGCCAGTGTGGATTTTGAAGTCTACTAATGCCATAGAGAAGAAGGCTTGTATTTAAACTCAGTGAGCTCCTGTTGCTGACTGACTGTTTTGAAAGAACTAATCTGGAGAGTTTCTCCTTTTCCAAAAGTGAAGGATTGCAGTGAATAGCAGCATGAGAAAAGAGCTAATGGTCTTGAGGACTTTGAAGGGGCACCAGCATTTGCCAAAGTAAACATCATGAGCCCCTCTGGGGTACACTGTGGAGATGTATGCCCAGAGGGATTCATGACTAGGTGGAGATAATCCCTGCCTACTCCCAGAGGTGAGGGAGAGGGAGAGGGAGAGGGACCATTGAAATTTGCATGACAGGTGAGTATCATTAAGATGAAAGGTGTATCTAAATATATGCCACAATGATCTCATTTGAATCCATAGGCCAAAGAGGCCCAGAGGCATGTAGGTGACACTTGTTAAACTAAACTGAGTGACCCTAGGAAACACAGACCAAGCAAACATCTATGGACATTACAATATTTCTGACTTTAGGATAAACCATTGATTGTTTGTATCTGGTTAATGATTCTGAGGGTAAGGTTAGAATGTCTTTGATTTTCTAAATTTGAATTTCATTTACTCTAACTCTTAGCATGACCAACAGTTTCTATAATTGTGTGCATAAATTTCCTTTTTATTCTCTTTTCCCTATGACCAAGGCTAGGCTAGAAGCCTGGTCTAATGATAAAGTAATCTTTTCTTGGATGCTATTATTAGATCAGAAATACATATCAATGCATCTTTATTTTCAGCAAGAGTAATGCCTGTGAATTCAGAATGCCTATTTGAAAGAGCTACATTTCAGATGGCATGTAAGATAGACAGTTATCTATTAGAAATTTAGGTACTGAGCACTTTAACCTTTTCTTGTTTTCCTCAATGGTAACTGACACCAAACACCTGGGCCCAGAGCTCCAGACTTCACGTTTGTGTGAGGTGTTTGCTTTCGAGTTGCTGAATCACTGGAGAAATTGCCAAATATACGAGCCCTTGGCCCACAGAGTCTGGACATTTCTTTGAAGAAAAAAGAAAGGAAGAATGAATCTTATTCCTGTTGTCTCTCACTATGAACAGATACCCGATACTGGGTATCTTGACTTCCAAGAAGTTAAGATATGTTGAAGTTGGTGCTATAAATTATTTCTGTTTTCTTTCCTTATTGTCTAAGGGAGAGATAAAAGTTCTCCACATATCATATGTTCTGTGGATCTTTCTCCCCACTGTAAAACCATATTATTTGGATTGTAACATAACCCACTTCACCTTGAGCAAGGGGAAATTCAAGTTCAGGGTTAAATAAATCTCTATGCTTCCATTTAATGATAATAGTGGAGAATGAATGACCTAGAAAAAAAATATAATGTATATATAGAACTCCTTTTGAGTTCAGAAAAGAATTTTATTTCATTTTCAAAACACTTTAAATTGAGGAACTTCTTTATTGACATTATTACTATTTGTTTTTGTAGCTAAAGTTGTGGGAAGAAAAGAGAACTCAGACTTCAATTTTAAAAATCAAAGCTTTGTTACTTATGAGAACAATATTCAGGAAGGAAGGAGGAGATGCTCACCAGTAAAGGGTTAGGGACTTCTACATCCTTATTCCTTAATACTTTAAAAATACAAGCATTCCTTACACTAGGTGCTGAAGGTCCGATTCCTTCTATAACCATCAGCACATGTTAATTGCTTTTGATAAATAAGCTACAGTGAAGACAAATAATATACATTTGAAAATATAGGGAAGTTACAGTGTTTGTTTAAAAGAACAAAAGGATATGAGGTTCTGATGGATTTTCAGAGGAATACAAACTTAAGGGTATTTGTGCTGTTGGAGGGTTTGTAGAGTACACAATAGAAGGCTCTTCTGGTTCTGCAGGGACTGTGCTACTTCCCCAGTTACTGAGTCTTTGTTGTATTACATACACAAAGGACAATTGACACCTCATGTGATACTCTCGATAACCCTATGAGGTAGCAGGATTGTCATTCTGTTTTAAAAATTAGAAAACTAAATAACAGAGGGATTAAGAAACATGTTTAAGGCCACACAACTTGTAAGATGGCAGAAAGGATTTAGATAGGATTCCAATGCCACTGTATTACACCACCTTGAGACAACAGTAACATAAAGTTGGAAAACTCCTCTCATTATTGAAGATCATATAGTTTCAATAGCAGATGGATGGAATTCTACCCAACTAGTAATAGAACTGTCTCAAAATTAGAAAGATTAAAGAAGTCATGCAGTATATTTGATGAAGAGAATAACTATCTAAAACCAATTAATTATAATTAACCTAATGAAAGTTTCTAGTTGTACCAAATGTATTGCTTTATACTAAAAATCAAATATTAATTTTTTAAGATATTTAAGATTTATCTTCTATTATTCAATTTACATATATATATTTTGGTCAAAGTTTCAAGGAAAAATTATGGATTTTTAGTGCTTTGGAGGCTAAAGAATGACAAACATATATAAAATAATTCCATCTATTATGATAACAGTATTGAATACCTGCTTTAAAATAAGGAATCAGACCAATACCTGCTTTAAAATAAGGAATCAGACCAATCTCAGTGTCTTGAGAATTCACTGGACTAAGAGACTAACATTTTATGGTTCAGGTAAATTATGTAATGAGAACAAACAACACATGATTCATTATATCTTTTTCTCATTTTGTGTGCTTCATTTACATAGATAAATTTAAAAATTGTGTTCATTTTCTTTTTTCCTAAAATAAATTTATCTTTGAAATGGAAATACATGTGGTTTAGAATTAGGATGATACTAACTTGATGAAGAGATGAATTTTTAGAAGAAACTCAATAAGCTTAATGAGTCAGATACCAGTCAAAGAAAAATATCCAAGTGGCTCATTATTCCTTTAAAGAGATTCCATGAAGCTGCTATATCAAAACATGTTCACCCATATAAAGAGATAGATCATAAAACACAGCCCCATGAATTTGGGGACTAGTAATTCTACTTTTAGCATGCCAGATCTTTAGTGCAAAGCAGGACTTATTTTTGTAAAGTAGCAATTAATACAATGATGCTCCATTTTGAGGAGAAAAAAAACTGGTACAAAAAAAGAGAAAAAATCCACAAGGTGATTATCTATAAATATTCTTAGTTAAATTAATAGATTAGAAAAGAAAAAAAAATATTTGAATTAAAAAAGATGAATCAAAGAGAGTTCCAGAGTTAGTGATGTAGAGAACAGGGCTAATAAAATAATTAGAATATTCTGTTTATCATGGGAGGAGACAATGAGATTAAAGTCTTGAACTACAAAAACAAATATGGTTTTGAAGTATATTTTTAAGAGGATTTAAGCACTAGAATTTAATCCTTTTTAAAATACTAACATAAGCAAAAAAAAAATTTCATCATGAAAGAACTCACACTTCTAGAACTTATCCATTCATTTAAAACCATGAAAGGAAACATTTTAATTTGGAATTGTGATAATACATACACCCAAGAAGAGTGTGGATCTGATGATTTATGTTCAGTTGGAAGATACAAATTGTCTCTCGTAACTAATCCTCGGACCACCTCAGCTTGGACACAACACAACTTGAGTTTCTTCACCTATAAAGTCAACCACTAATTTTTAGAGTCTCCCTAGATTCCCAGCGATAGACATCTTTCAAATATAAAAGAAATGAGTAAGACATACAATTTTTGCCTCAAGGAACAAAATTGCTTGCATCTTATTTCCTCAGGCACTTTGAAAGAGACAGGAAGAAATATAGGCATTGTAAAGGACATAGGGAACATCTGGAACTGTCTCAACAAAGACTTCTTTCTTGTCCTTTTGAATAGAAAACATCAACTCTTAAGTTATTCTCTCATTACCAGGGTGCATATTTTCTATATTCGATTTTGGTTCATTGCAAACAGCTACCAAAGATTTTCCCAGGAATACTGTATATATTACTGTATATATACTGTAATATACAGTATTCCTGCAGTGTGTGTGTGTGTAGGAATACTGCACTGTAGGGTCATCAATGCTTTGGGTCATCACATCATGCCCTGGGTGAGCAGGGTTCAGGCTACTACTAAATATCCTGGCTCATGGATGAGCCAGGATGGCCCCATCATAGGCTTCATTTATTCTTGGACCATTACTCCAGTCTCTTGGGATCTCCTTTCTTTTCATTCCTGGATTTCAAATCTTGTCTTTTCTTTCACTCCCTCACTTCCTTCTGTCCTTCCTTCCTTCCAGGTTTTCCTTTAGCTTTATCCCTATCTTTGGTCCTTTATGATTAAACTTTTACTCTCAACACACTCTAGTACTCATACTTTAATTGCTTCTAAGTGAAGTCTAGCTATGTTCATACCCAGTGATAGCTGTATTTCCTTATAAAAGTCGTTCATTTTAAAAAAAAAGTCCATAAAACCTCATGCTTAACATTTTATATTTCTTTCTGATCTCCATAGCTGTTTTCTTTTTTCTTCCTCTACTCTCATATAGATACAAACTTTATTTCTAGAACCTCGTAATCACCCTGTTATAGGAGAAGGACGCTTTTCTCATAGCAGGTGACATGACATGGTCTGTGTGACTGTGCTTAAATACAGCAGAGCCTTGTATAATTACCTCTGTGTACAGTCTATGGAATTAATTCCACACAAAATCTTTCATTTCCTGAATTAGTATGTTCTCCATACTGGCTCCAACACCTGCCTGTTATATAAAAGAGAACAAATGCTAGGAGGAGACTCCAAGGTCAAGCTCTAATTCTGTTTTGCTCCTTCCGGAGAGAATCACAAGGTCTTTTAGTATGCAAGATAAAGAAATGTCTCTAGGTCTAAAAATAACCCCTGCAGAATGAAAGATGGTAGTCCATGAGGATGAGGTAGGAAGACTTCCCTTCAGTTCTGCATATCCCAGATCTGTCCTTGAAGGACATGTTCTACCTTCACATTGATCACCCCTCCCTAAGGGGGAACCACTCGGCTCTCATCTGGAAGACTAATACTCCTCTCTCCACTGAAATCCTGTGTTCTCAGTTATAGATCTTGAGTCATCAAGTCAAATCTGATATGGGGTTCAATCACTAGGGAATTGGCCTTTTCTTTGTTACTTTTTATGACCAGATTCCCAACTTCCTTGTCTCTTCAAGTCTGGGGCATAAAGTGGATTACCAAGACGTAGATTAATTTTCTCTATAATTAAGAATTTGTTGTGCTATAAAGTTTAAAGTTTGAAACAAACCTCCTAGGGACCAGAGTCCTATTCTTGAATGACAGACCTGTACTCCTTGCTTCTGTGTTCTGCTCCGCTCAGCAATAAGTGCTGAGACCCCCCCCACCCTTATTTGGTGTCTGATGCTACATTCCCCAAGTCACTTCCTTTTCCCTCCTGTCACTCCTATTTTGCCCTTGTTGCCTGTCCAGACTTTTCTGTCCTGGACCCCTGTATGCTCTGGTCTGACTCTACATTTCCCTATTCATTTGGGGCCTACTAAGGCCTGGTCAGTAAGTCATTGCACCTGTCACACATTATGAACTTTCAGAGACAAGGAAGAAATCAAGTCAGCCATTCTACAGGAGGTTATAATCGTAACGCATACACATCGCTATGCCAAAGGAAGTAATTTTTCTTTCTATTCTTAGAGCCAACTCATTTTCAATTGAATATCTTTAATGTTTTGGATATTCATTTGTCTGTTTTGTTTCATTTCCCTGGTTTAATGAAAGTAAGATTCATTTCTTTTTTTTTCCCAAAGAACCTTTTTCTTGCCCAAGTTAGAATGTTCAAGAAAGGCATTGTACCAGTTAATTGGATTTCATATGAAATGAGGGTGCAATAAAATACTTTCAGTCATTCCCTTGTTGAAACATATCTAAGATATATTTTCTTGCCTTGGTTAAAAAGAAAACACAACAAATGGATTAACTCTTATTTGGGGATTTGGGTTCCTGCCTTGCTTTAAGGCTTTTGATCATTAAGGACAAGTTTATTTGTTCTTATAATACTTACACGTACAAGGCCCGCAATGATGAATAACCTTAAGAATCCAACAGGAGAATATAGTCCTCAAATAGAATAATGCTAAAGAGTAGCAGAATACATTTGTGCTTTAGTAGGAACAGAATATATTTGTAGGTACCAGGAATTACAGAAGTTATAGGATATTGAGATAAATAGATGATGAAAGATGTCCATCCATTCATTCAACAAATAATCACTGACCAGGACTTTCTAGGCCTTGAAATATAACAGTGACATAAACAAACAAACAAAAAAACTCTGCTTTCATGGGATTCACTTTCTAGATAGGTGGAAGATGGACGATACAACAGATGGACCAAAATGTTCAGCAGGTTCTGTAGAAGGCCGGCTGGCTGCAAAATAACCGGGGGGTGACGAACAACTTGTGTGCATTGATACAGCAGGAGTAGGAGCCATTTATTGTAGGACAGGAGCGGTATTTATACATTCCACACAGCTTATCTAATTAACATAAACTAGATACAGCAGTCAACCAATCAGGAATCTCCACACTTAATGGCTCACTTTTGTTACTTCTCAAACCACTGCCTCTGGCATTTTGCCAGACACCATCCAGACTTGTTTACGAACTCTAACATTCCCCTGGCAAAATGCCAGGTGTTATTTTGACTTGTTTACAGACTCTAACAGGTTCCATGGTGTTAAGAGCTATAGAGAAAAATAAAGCTGAACGAGAGGAATAGGGACTGGGGGGTAAGGATGAGCTTGCGTTCGACACTGAATGTTCAGAGAGGACCTGGCATGGAATATGTGAATAAGGGAGGGGGAGCAATCTAGGAGGTGCAGATGTAAGCTTCTCAGAGCTTCTGCTGCTTGAAGAGGACCAAGGAGACCAGAGGGGCCGAGCAGGACCAGCCTGGAGCGCAGCGATAGGAGCGGTCAGAGCCTGGTGGAGGCAGATACTGACCCAGCAGGGCTTTGACGCTTTATGCTCTGCATGTTCTCCCTTCACTCCCCTGCAGAAAGCCTGCTTCCTGTTTCCGTGTTACTTGTCAGTCTCCTGTGAGGACAAATTGAAAGGAAAGAAAGGTTAATTAAGGGTTCTGGCTAACAGGAGTTCATTTCATTGAGGTGGAACCGTAATATATTATTTTGTCTTTAGATCTTAAGGGATTTCATGTGGGTATTTTTTTTCTCCTAAATTAGATAATAAACAATTGCAAGTAAAAAAAATGGCCTTTTATTTTCTATCCTAATCTCCCCAAACTCCTGGATTCTAGCAAAGCTCACATGGCATTACTTAAAGAATGAGTCAACTTTGTACATTGTGTTTTATCCAAGATGGGAATTACTGTGAAGTCGCTGATCTATACTACCTGTGAATCTTACCCATTTCTCTTGGGTTAGCTCTTGCATGCCATTGTAAACTGTCCAGGAACTGTAGTGAGATTTTAGTCACATATGGTCCAAAGGAGATATGAAAATCTCTCTTTCTTGAGATTAGTCTTTTGTCTTTCCTTGAGAGTGTTTGTTTATGGCATATCGCAAGGTCCAGGTAGTTATTTAGTTAAAACACTCTGTATAATATATAAAATATTACACAAGGGAATGAGTCACTTAAGGCTTGAAAACCTTTTTCCTTCAATTGGGAGTGGCCTACTTACCAAGTAACCAAAGCTAGATTTTTTTTTTTTCTCCCCAGAATAGAAGCACCCATGTTGCCGTGTCAATAGTAAATGTACTCAGAGTAAATCAAAACCTAGTGTAAGGAATGGCAATCTCCTTTTTTTTTTCTTTTTTTGTTTTACATATTTTTCTTTTGTTTTGTTTTACTTTTAGGTTGAAATAATTTTAGGTTTACACAAAACCTTCAAAAATAATTTAGAGAGCTAGTTCCTTGTACCTCTCACCCAGCTTCACCAAATGGTAACACCTTCTGTGACTATAGTACAATGATTGAAACCAGAAAATCAAGACTATTAACTAAACACAACACTATTATCTCATATGCAGACTTTATTAGAAATTCTTCAGCATTTACACTAGTGTCCTAATTCTATTTCAGAAATCTAATCCAGAATCTTCACCTTGCATTTAGTTGCTGGGTCTGCTTCATGTCTATAACTATTTCTTTGTCTTTCATCACTTGACAGTTTTTTTAAAGGATACCAGAAAATTCTTTTGTAAAATGACCATCAACTTAGGATTGTCTGATACTTTTCATGAAGATTGAACTTCTGCACTTTTGGCAACATTATCATAGAAGTGAGATTATACCCATCTCATTGTATAAACTAAATTTTAAGCTATTTTGAGATTGGGTTAGGTTTATGATAATTATTGTGCTCACTGGCATTACATTTAAATTTTTTTGCAGTTTTATATATATTTTAAATGAAAAATGAACACAAATAATGAAATGTAATAAAAAATATATAATAAAAAGCAAACCTACCTCTTACCTTGTCTTTTAAGCTCCTGGTCTTCTGAATCTATCAGAGACAACCATTGTTGCCCATTTCTTATGTATCATCCGAGAGAAAGTCTATACATAACAAATGCATGTGTATGTCCATAAATCTTTATACACGTATGAGTAGAATACATTCTTTAAAAAGGAAATAATGAGTTGGTGGCATTAATGTATGTTTAAAAGTGAGATATTGACAAATTGTCCTTTGAAATTATTGTGCTGCAGTAGGAGATTTAATTCAGTGGCAGAGCACTTGCTTAGCATGTGTAAGACATCAGGTTGATCATCAACACTAATAAATAAATAAATAAATGATCCGCCAATTTATTGTCTTAGTGATGATATAAGAGTATTTGTTTTTCTTTGCTGGCCCCAAATTGGGGAATTTTGTAATCTAATAGATAAAAAATACTATCTCTTTATAATTTTCAAACTTTTTTTTTTCTTTTTTTTGGTGGTGCTGAGGATAGAATCCAAGGGTGCTCCACCACTGAACTATACCCCAGCCTCTTTTATTTTTTATTTTGAGACAGGTTCTTGCTAAGTTGCTGGAGCTGGCATTGAACTTGCAGTCCTTTTGCCTCAGCCTCTTGAGTAACTAGGAATACAGAAGTGTGCCACCATGTCCAGCCTCTCTTTTTTTTAATTGATTTTATTATTATTTTTAAATACATGACAACAATGGAATGCATTACAATCCTTATTACACATATAGAGCACAATTTTTCATATCTCTGTATATAAAGTATGTTCATACCAATTTATACCATTAAACATGTACTTTTTTGCATTACAATACTCTTTGTAATTTCATTATGTATTTCTTTTATTTTGAATGAGGCTCAGAATTTTTTCATGTTTGAATGTCATTTATATTCTCAAATTTTATATTCTGAATATTTTCAGTGTTATTTGGCCATCTTCTTTTTTCTTTCTTTCTTTTTTTTTTTGATCTTTCTTGTTCTTTTTCTTAATGATTTGTAGAACTCTTTCTGTATTCAGGAAATTATTAACTCAACATAATATAGAATAATATAGGTTGCAAATATTGTTTTCTAACATTGTGTCTCATCTTGATTTACTTTTACCCTTTTTTGGCCTTGTAAAACTTTTTAGCTTTTATGTACTAAACCTGTGATTCTTTTATGTTATGAATTCTGGGATTATATACATAGAAATACAACCTCTACTTCAATGTTAGAAAACCATTCTCCCTTGTAGTTTTGGTGAGTTTATTTAGTTGTTTGAAGTCAAATATCAAAACCCTTTGAACCTTACTTTGGTGTAAGAAATAAGAATTTCATTTTATATTCTCCATAGGTCTTTTTTTGTATCAAAATCATTAGTTGATTCATTTTTCTTCCTCACTGAATAAATAGGTACTGTTTCTTTAGCAGACTAAAGGCCGGAGAGTAGCAAGCAGTCAAATAAAGGAGTGATTTAGTCATGGTGCCACTAATTTACCTATTCTGAAAGCATCTTCAATTTTTTATAAAATGCTTTCTTTTTTCTCCCAGGCATAGTCCACCCCCATCATGCAGGTAATTAACCAAAAATCATTGTGCTCCCAAGAAAATAATTTATGCAACTTAAATCATGCTGCAGTGTTATTGCAGATGTTATTTACAGCTAAGCAGACACCTACATCATATTCTTCAGATATATTGGGATCAATTTTAAATGTGCTCTAGTTTAACGTTATCTCAAACATTATTTGTTTTTCTTTAAAGAAAATTAAGGAAACCAATCATTTCAAACCAAAATATAATCTATAACCAGCGTGGCCTGTAACTCAATTAGGTAGTGCTTATGAATATCTCCATGTTACCTTTCTCTCCCACACTGCAAAAGCCTAGGCAAGCACTGTGGCAGTAAACTGCTTCTAAAATGACTCTGAATGCCCCCTCCTTTCTGGTATTCACTCCTTTGTGGAATCCCCTCCCCTGTGTGTTGGCTGGATCAAATGACATGTTTCTAACGAGTAGAATATGGGCAAAAGTGATACTTCTTTTTTTTTTTTTAATTTTTTTTTTTTAGTTGACAATGGATATTTATTTATTTATTTGTTTATGGTGTTGAGAATTGAACCAGAGCCTCACACATGCTAGGCAAGTTCTCTACTACTGAGCCACAACCCCAGCCTATGATGGAATGATACTTCTTCTTCTTCTTTTCTTTTTCCTTTGGAATTAGTTTATTTCACTTAGCATGACAGTCTCCAGCTCCATCCATATACCAGCAAATATCATAATTTCATTCTTCTTTAAGGCTGAGTAATATTCCATTGTGTATATATACCACATTTTCTTTATCTATTCTTCTGTTGAAGGGCACCTAGGTTGGTTCCACAGTTTAGCTGTTGTGAATTGAGCTGCTGTAAACATTCATGTGGCTGTGTCACTATAGTATGCTGATTTTAAGTCCTTTAGGTATAAGCCAAGGCATGGGATATCTGGGTCAAATCATGGTTCCATTGTAAGTTTTCTGAGGAATCTCCATACTGCTTTCTATAATGAATGTATCAATTTGCAGTCCCACCAGCAATGTATGAATGTACTTTTTCCCCCACATCCTCGCCAACCTTTATTATTGCTTATATTCTTTTTATATTATTTATATATATGAATGCAGAATGCATTACAATTCATACTACATACATAGAACACAATTGTTCCTATCTCTGGTTGTATACAGGGATAATACTTCTAATGTCACATCATAAATGACTGCAACTTCTTTCTCTCTCTTTCTCTGTCTTCTTGTCTTGCTCTCCTTGATGAAGCTAGCTGCCATATTGCAGAAACCCACACAGCAAGAATTTAAGGACAGCCCTTAGTCAACATCCTTTGAAGAACTGAATTCTGCCAGCAACCACAGTCATGAGCTCAAAAGTAATCTTTCTCCAGATGAACTCTGAGATGGTTGCAGCTCAGCTTAAACACTGATTTCAGTTTTGTGCAAGACCCTGAAGGAAAATACTCAGATAAACTGTATCCAGATTCCTGCCCTACAAAAGTTGAAATAATAAATGTTATTTTAAGCCAATTGGCTTAGGGGTGATTTTTAAGCAGCAATAGATAACTAATGATTTGGGTTAAAATATAAGGCAGTACTATATTATTGATGTTATATCACAGAAATATTATATTGCAATATAGTATTAATTATATATCAATAAGTATTATTAAAATATATGGTATAAAAGACTATAATGTTAAACATAATATGTAATTTTAATATTAAAAAGCTCACATTTCTAGCTAATTTCTTATGTGCAAATCACTATGTTAAAAATATTGTTTGTATTACACAGATCCTCACCATAACCTATGAGAAAGTTACAATTACTTACATATTACAAATAAAGGAATGGAAGTGTTGAGAAACAGCAAGATTTTTTAAAAAGTCCATGCTGTAAGATTGCATAAAGATAAAGAAAACATACTCTATGTGCCAAATCATTGTGTTTCCATGAACTGTAATATCTCTTCTTTTTATATCAGTGTTCTGCTTCCATCATCCATTTTGGAGTTTGAATTCACTTTAGCCTTAGTCTGTAGATACTGTAATCTCACTGAAAGATGGCTGAGGTTATCTATCCCTAGCTACATGGAAGGTACAAAATAAATGCATCTCTTAAATGCATGGGCTAATGGATGATTGCATATTCCATCTCCACCATAGAAGGAACCTTTGAGACTGCTTTTATTGCTGGTCAGAGGGACACCAAGTGGGAGTTGGTGATGCATCCAATTTGCAAATGTGAAGGCCAGGCTTGCCTCCAGCACAGAAGAATTTAACTCATTTACGACTTCTTAAAATTACTGCTTCACATACTTCTAACTCTAGGCTCTGCTTATGGCAGAAAGATACATGAAGGTAATTTGTCATCTCATGTTTTCATTCCATTGTTGTTCTGGAAGAAGATAATGACTACAATTTCATATCCTTTGAATTGAGATGCAAAGAAAGTTGTTTTCCCCCCCATCTAAATAGAATTTCTTCTACCACATGCCACTGGAGGGAATATAAATTATAATATCCTCTATAAAGGGAAATTTTGCAATATATATCAAATCACAAAGGTACAGACCCTTTGACCCAACAATCCTACTTCAAGTAATTTGTTTTACAGAAAAGCTTACGTGTGTGAAATGAGAATACTTTTAAGAGCAAAAGATTAGAAACTATTTAATTCCCCTCAGAAGAAACTGGTTAAATGAATTATAAAACATCCATCCGTTCAGAGGCATACTTGGCAGCCAAAATAAAACAAACAAAAAACTCTCTTCATACTGTTGATTTGGATTGGTCTTGAAAATATAGTAAGTAAATTAAGGAGCAATTTTATTTTAGTACTAAATTTGTGTCAATAAAAATAGATTGTATATGTGGGATGGCTTTAAAGTATATAGACACATTCTTTGACATTACTTCCTTGAAAAAGTGGAGGCTACTTCCCCTCCTTTCAAATGTGGCCATATGTATAGATATTTGTTTGCATAAACCATATCTAAAATTTGTATACCCTTTATGTCTCTTGGATTTTAAGCCATGTGAGGGATTATGTTTTATGCAAGTTCAAAGTCCATGATACCTTCACTTGCCTTGTAGTGTGAGTACTCCCTACATGGGTGAAGGGTGTAGGTTCTGTAGAAAGAGGGATCACTAATGGTCAAGTTCATGGTCATAGGGAAAGTACACAGCAGCTTTATAAAATAAGCTTTCCAATCTATCAGGAGATCTAGTCCACTGAGTATGAAGCTCTAGTTTTATATTAATCAGAGCTAATAAGCCGGTCACGGGCATGCTGAATCAGGCCTATAGACCTCTCTTGGCCTATAGCTTCTTTTGCCCAGGACAATGGGAATGCCCTTAGGCAGAGCATGCTCTTTCCAGTTAAGCTCAGCTTCCATCTTGCAGTTGCCCTACAGCTAGTCACTTCACAAATTCCCCTCTCTGCCAGGTTGCAGAAGTCTTGGGAATTTTGTGACTCCGGAGTGTTAAAACCACCCTTAGGATAACAGCACAGGGTGGAGAAAGGGGAGGACACACAGTTGCAGTTTTTTCATGCTTAGTCATAAGAACAAGTAAACGCAACGACCTTGGGTCTTATTCAAACATAATATCCGTGAACCAGATTTAAGGATGTTGGATCACATTATAAAGCAGTCTGTGGATTCACCTTTCCACCCATTCGCTTTCCCTTTTCATGCATTTTGATTTCATAGTAAGACTTTTCTAAGTAGAACACTACATGAGAGCAAATACTCATCTTGGAGTCCCTTACTAGCTTATATAAATACACATCTATTTACAATTCACCCACTGGACACTGAAATTCCTGAAGACAGAATCCACCATCACACCTAGCCAAGGCCAGGCATTTGGAAAAGTCCAGAAAGCCTTGTGGGATGATCTGATGGAGAAATAGTGTTTGGGTAATTCTAAGTAATTTGGGCAATTTATTTTTTCATCATCTAAATGATGAAAAAGAAACTCATGGCCAGTAACAAATTTAAACTATTCTTCTTGTTCACAATTGGAGGCTGATTAGAAGTGCTAAAATGAAAACTCTATAAATGCAAAGATTTTTCTCCATTTTGTTCAGTGGTAGATCCCAAATCTCTGAGAATGGCAACTAATCCCCATCTCCACTCTCCCACAAAGCTTACTGGCTGTATTGACATGACTTTACTAGTCCGGGTCTTTATTAGCATGAATTTTCCATTTCACCACAGACTCTGGCCCAGGCACATAACTTGTTTGTTCATTCTATTAACTTTCAGAGAAACCTATCAACTCTTCAATAGAAGACAGACATGTAACTCACAAAGAATTTTTTAATTCCTTGCCTCATAAATCTTTACCTTGGTCTTTGTACCAATTTGAAACTATTACATCATGATCCTTAACAGTTCTAAATCAAGTTTTCTTCATTCATGCCGTTGAGCTCTCCCCTAACCAAACTTCCAGTTCTCAATAAATCCCCATCTTGCCTTCCTCTTTAGAGACAGGATTGGTGCCTGGGAGACCTATGATGTCCCTTACTAATAAACTTTGCCTGGCTATGTTGTATTGTATTTGGGGAGCTAGCATTTAATGTCTAGAGCAGCAACAGGCACTTAATAAATATCTGTTGAATGAATAAGTGAATGCTTTGTAGTCTTATATTTTAAATGCCCTATTTACCATAAATCAGAAGGAAGTCAACTCATCTAAATCCCCATTGCAAGCATGACTCAACCTGGCACTATAAGCACTAACATGCTGCTGTTGACTCCTAGTGTCAGCATATTTACCATATCGTCTTGATCTTAAATTATTTTTTTTAGGATTTGAACAAAAGGGTACAAGTCAATGGTTCATGAAAGAGTAGTGACTCACCCTTTTTTTGTGGTGTGCTTATAATTCCAGTGACTCAGGAGGTTCAGGCAGGAGGATCACAAGTTTGAGACCAGCCTCAGCAACTTAGGGTCTCTCTTAGTTGCTTAGAGCCTATCTCAAAATTAAAAGTAAAAAGGGCTGGGATATGGCTCAGTGGTAAAGTGCCCTGTGGTTCAATCCCCAGTACCAAACAAACAAAACGGAACAAAAAATAAGGAGGGACTGCAGCTTACACATCAATAGAAAATTTTTATTTACTTCAAATTTTCACAGGAGGTATTTTGATTCCTTTTACTGTTCTGCTCCAGGATCCTGGAAGGTTTCCAAGCCCAAATAAGACCTTCCTTGTTTTATCTTTAAGGTATTTAGATGACAGGAAGAAGCCATCTTTTTTCTTTCTTTCTACATTGGGTTTTATTAAAATTACTGCACTATGAATAGCCAATTGATTAAACAATATAAATATGTTATATATTTTGAAATATGTAAGAAATAAAATTTGATTGGAAATCATCTCTTGAAAAAAATGTGACTGTTTTGTCTTAGTGCTTATTAATCTCACAGAATATTAGATTTTATTGTGGCATATTCATATATGCATACAGCAGGCTTTGATACTATCCACCCCTATTACTCTTACTCTCCTCTCCTGGTCTTCTCTAAGTCTCTCTTATACTTTCATGTCATCTCCCCTTCCCACTTCTGCTCCTACATTCCACTTAAGGAAGAAAATATGCAATACTTGTCTTTGAGTCTGGTTTGTTTCACTTAACATGATGATTTTCAGCTCTATCTATTTTCCTGCTAATAACATGATTTCATTCTTCTTTATGGTTGAATAATGCTCCCTTGAGCCACACCACATTTTCTTTATCCATTCATCTGTTGATAGACAAAACTAGGCTGATTCAATAACTTGCCTGTTGTGAATTGTGCAGTGGTAAACATGGATATGCAGGTATCTCTAGAATATGCTGACTTTAATTCTTTTGGGTATATGCCAAGGAGTGGTGTAGTGGAATCATCATGGCATATCTATTTTTAGTTTTCTGAAGAACCTCTATTCTGATCTCCATAGTGATGCCACTAATCGACATTCCTACCAACAGAGTATCTGTGTTTTTTCCCTCCTCCCCTATCTTCGCCAGCATTTATTGGTTTTTGTATTCTTCCTGATAGACATTCTGACTAGGGTAACATGGAACCTCCATGAAGTTTTGATTTGCATTTCCATCTTATCTGACTTTACACTGCAGTTCTTCCCAATTGTAATTCAACCCATGGGTGCACACAGCCAGCCAGCAGAACTCCCAATGAGTGTATTATTTAAGGAGGAAGAAAAAAAATAAGGCTAAAACCATCTTGTAATGAGGACTTTAAATATGGGAAAGTTCTACTAACCACTCACTGGAATACCAGTAGGGAACAGTATGTAAAAATCATTTCAGAAAGCTATGTTTATGGGCTAAATTAGAACTATAATATGAACCCCAACATGTAAAAGCAAGCCCTTTACTTTTCCAATATCCCAAGGTAAGATAATCAGACAGGTCTGGTTTTGTGTTTTAGCTTGTAACTTTTTTAGTTTGTTCTGTTGGTTGCTTTTTAGATATTGCTTGCAGAACATATAAAACCCCTGAAGTTTGAAGCAAACACAATTTAAACTTCTGTATTCCATTCTTTTTCTTAAGCCTTTCAAGACTGAAATAAAAAATAATAGGTGTGATCAATTTTCTTTTTCTTTTCTCCAACAAATAAATGTCCTTGTATTTATCAGGACTGTGAAAAAATTCTTAACTATAAAGTGAAAGTCTGGAAGATGGTGACAGAAGGAGGATTTGACTTTAGATCAAGACTGTTTACTAAAACTCCTAGAGATTAAGTTCCTCTCTTGGCAGAGAGCAGGATAACTGATCGGTGGCTACTTCATTACTGGTAAAAGAGCATTGGTGTCTTGTAAGTCTGCTTTTAGGAATGTTCCACAATTACAGAAACTGTTCCTGCTATCCAGCCTCCAAGAAATCCTAAATCTCCAGAAATAATTGATGCTTCTATACCTTAGAGAAGATTTTAGATTCAAGTCATTCTACCTGTGGTTGTCCAAACACAATAGCTTTGACAAGAAATCTTTAACCTGGGCTCTGAACCTATTATATGTTTTGGCAATTGTTTATCTTTTTCATTGGATTTTGTTTCATTTGTCATGAAAATCCCCTTTTTCTGTTCTTGTTGATCAATCTCTCTGTCTGAAAAAAACTTTTAGTATTATCTCTACTGTAATGTTAAAATTTCTCTTCTTCTCTCTTCAGACTTTTCCTATCTTTCTTTCCCTCTATCCTAAGCTTCCATATATCCATGAAATAATAAAAATAACTAGTATGTATATAGTATTAATTAGGTGTTAAAAATTGTACTAGGTGTTTAACAAACCTAGCCTTATTTAATCCACATAGCAACAGAATGCAAAAACTGTGTTTGTAAGCCTAATTTGTAGTTTATAGTTCAAGGGCAGTCAAGGAACATGCTCAAGTTTGACCAGGGTCAAACTAAAGTAACTCAGGCCTATGAGACCACCATGCTGAACTTAAGACTTCATGTTTATTTTGTTTCTGAGACATTCTGCATAAAACATGGCAGATGGAAAAAAATACCATATTTCTTGTAAAACATTTTCTACAAATCATTGCTACAATTATAACCTGGAAGAAAACTACAAAGAATAGGCAAAAGCATTCAGTAAACTTTATAGATACAAGCCCACAGATCACCTCTTCAAAACAAAACAATATTAAATTATTAGTTGTTTTGGAACTATCTGTTCTGAGCAAAGGATTAAGTGGTCTCAATATTTCCTATGGCTGTTACCATGTAAATAACCTTAGAATTAATAGACATTAGATGGAACGATGGTAAAATCTCAAACTTGGTTTCTGCTACCATTAAGAATATGCTGCCAAAATAAACAATTATTTCGCTCTATCACCAGCTGGAAGCCCAAAAAGGCCACATGGTCATCTTAAGTGATGATTTCAAACAGAATTGACTGACTAGCTCTCAGCATGTGTATTTAAACACCCAGAGATTGGAATCTGAATGGAGATTCTTTTTCTCTCCAGAAGGATAATTTTACCTAGTTGATGGGTCATAGCCAACAGTGAATATTTGAGAATGAGATACGAAGGGAAGAAATGTACCACTGTCCCTGTGAGACGTGTTTAACATACTCTCTCACTTGGAAGGAAGGAAGAAAGGAAGGAAGAAACCTACGTAGCATGAGATGTTGAAGGAATAGAACAATATAACATTTAACAATTACCACTTTCAGATCTTTTTTCAACTATCATGACACTGTGCTACAATTTTCACCTTTCTCTGATCTCTCAGTCATTACCAGATAGGATGCTCAGTGTTTCAAACAGCATCCTAGGCCTGAAGGACTCTGTCCAACCTGCTTAATCTCATATTGTCAGACACACATGCTCCTTCTACTTATTAAAAAAAAAAAAAGTATACTGCATTGCTCAGAGAAGAACAAGTTATTTACGTCTAAATCAAGTGGAACATTCTACCTGCCTAAACATAGAACTCAAGTCAACACAGAGACCAAAATTCTACTGCACTTGCATTTGGGAGAAACGTAAGGCCATAGCTGCTGGCAGATGATATGTTCATGCATGGACCCTAATATTGAGGGCAATGGAGAAAAGTAGGGCAGAAGGATGCAAAAATACTCTAATAGAGTGATTAAATTCGCTATCTTGCCCCCCCCCAAAGAAATTGCTACCATGCAACTTCTTTTTCATTCACTCAGGAAGCAACCTCATGTAACTTATATTACCATGTTTCTTGACAGCTTCAAGAGGAAGCATGACCTAGACCATCAAGGTTTGTCTTAGATGTTTGTACAGAAGTAAAATTACTGTAAGATGCATTTCTCAGAACATATTTCTATTGTTAAGTGATGCATGACTATATATACACAATTCCATAATGTTCTATTCATAGAAGAAGACTTTGATCAAAATGTTTTGGAGAATTCTGTGCTATGTTCAATTAAATGGTTCCTATCTCTGCAATGAAGCCCCAGATTCTTTTCTTCTATAATATTTTATAATTCTACTTTCTCATCAGGTATATTGAGTTATAAAGTATGGATGTTAATTAAGAGTAGGAGGAAAAAGACTATATCCAGTTTCATTGGTTACTATAACACAGAGAGACATAAGAAGTTATTTTCTTTTGAGAACCTATATGCTTAGAGAACATTGCCTGACAAATAGTAAGTGCTCAAAACATGTTAACTAACAGACATGTTAACTAAATCATGTATTAATACTTATTAATAGACAGAGTTTGTCGATTATCAGTGCTTACTATCCTGTTTCTCCTTTTTTGCGGCTTTGTTAATAACACACCAAGTTTTCTGTGGAAAAACCATCCTCTGAGACATTCACTTGTAAGACTCAAGAGAAGAACAAGTTATTTAGGTCTAAATCAAGTGGAACATTCTACCTGCCTAAACATAGAACTCAAGTCAACACAGAGACCAAAATTCTACTGCACTTGCATTTGGGAGAAACGTAAGGCCATAGCTGCTGGCAGATGATATGTTCATGCATGGACCCTAATATTGAGGGCAATGGAGAAAAGTAGGGCAGAAGGATGCAAAAATACTCTAATAGAGTGATAAAATTGCAACCTTGCCCAAAAGAAAAGAAATTGCTACCATGCAACTTCTTTTTCATTCATTGTTCCTTAAGATTAGGAGCAAGAGCTGGGTGTGGCAGTGCACACCTGTAATCCCAGAGACTTGGGAGGGTGAGGCAGGAGGATTGGAAGTTCAAAGCCAGCCTGAGCAATTTAGCAAGACTTTGTTTCAAAATTTCAAAAAGGGGCTGGGGATGTGGTTTAGTAGTTAAGCACCCTTGGGTTTAATCCCTAGTACCAAAAACAAACAAACAAACAAACAAATAAAAATAAATTAAGAGCAAGTACGTTCTTAAAACCTGTCTCCATGAATTATCCAAAATTGACTGATATCGCTTTTAAAAAACGTCTTTTCTTCTCTGACATTTGAACCATTAGTCCTAGCAGGAATGGTTCCTCAGTTCTGGAAAGATGTTTATGGGACATAAAACCTTCAAACTGGTCTTCTGTCTCACAGAGAAGCAAGTTTCTTTGTTATTTGCTTGGATATTATATTTTTTATCACTCATATGAATAGTAACCATAAACTATCACATTTCCTCTTCAAAGGTAAGAAAAATATATTGCAAATCAAATCTGAACTGAAAAACAGCAAGAAAGCTAAGGCACAAGCAGAACAATAGAAAAGCCAAGCACAGTGTTTTATGTTTTCCAATGCTCACAATTCCATTAACCAGAACTTTCTACTATTGAGCAGGTTCACACAGAAGCAAGTGCAATAATCATGACTTCAACAACAATCTCTATCCACCATTGCAAGACATCTACAGGTATGAGGCTCACTTAGTCTCTGATGACTTTGGTTTAAACCTTCCTAAATTCTGTCCCAATTTTTCTGACAATATGCTCATGCAAAATGAGAAGTGTCTCTTTGCTCACTATAGTCATAAAAAAAAAGAACAAAAGGAACAGGGTAGTCAGGTGGATTTGATGGGTGTGAAGAAATAGCACAGAACTCTTGGGCGCATGCAGCCTATTTAGACATGGCCTGAGAAAATGTCAATTATTTCCTCTGGAGTACAAAAATACACAAAGAATTACCAGGTGCTGGTAGAAAAGGTATGAAGCAAGCTGTGAAAATAGCATGGCTACAGGGGAGCTTGTTGTGATTTGCATTCTTAATTAAGCATATTTTCTGTCTTTATGAAGTCTGAGCCAAATTATTACCATAGTTGAACAATTTTTTAGGAGATCTGGAGTAAATGAAATGAATCTAAGTAATTTATAATCAAAGACATCCCCTTAAGAGAATGCTTATTTTCTCTACTGGGGTTACCTCTTCTTTGTCAATATTTGTTATTCCCATCAGGTAATTAAATGATTGCAGTACACTGGAATAAATATATTTGGTTCATGCTATCAAGTAGGTGATAATTTTCCTAAAGTAGTATTCATTAGCACTTATCATTGAATATTGTAATAACTTGCTGTGCCTCCCTTTCTCTCTCCTCCCAGTCCATGAGCATCTTGAGGGTAGGCATTTTTTTCATTTTAAGGACCAATGCTTATTGAGCGATTTGTTCTAGAGTCTAATATCCAATCCAATCAGTAATTTCATTTAAACCTTACAAAACTTATGGCATAGGTACTGTTAATGTTCTCATTTTAGAGAGGAGGAAGTTTAGATCCAGAAATACTAATTTGCTTGAGTCCACAAAGGAAGTTAGAAAGGAGAAGACCTACATTGTGTATATAGGCAGTTCCACCCCCAGTGGTTTTGCTCTCAATCACTATGATATTCCAGCTTTAGAGGCTTCTTGTTGATTACAATCAAGAATATTCTGAATTAATGTTTACCATGTGCCTTGTGCTGGAAATATATACAAACCCTTTATGTTTCGTAACTCACTTTTTACACCCCTGTGAGGTCATTCTGGGTGAGTGGAAACCTCAGGGTAAGACTGTTCCACTTTGAAGTTGGCAGTGGTATGATTTTACAAAATCAGACCAAGGGAAGTGAAACACAGGACTCAAACTTGAGCATGTAGTTTGAGATTGTATTGTAGACTGTCTTAAAGACTGAAGAGTTTATTTTTGATTTAGTAGAAATGGGGGGTCTACTGAGAGTTTTTAAACTGAGTTGTAAAATGACTGGAGCTCCGTTTTGGAAATATCCATCTCAAATTCCACAAGGAGAAAAGTCTATTACATTGGTGACAAATCACAAACTCCTAGCACAGTGCTTGGCACATAAGAGGCACCTCTGTAAATTTATTGTTGAATGAATGAAAGATGCATATACTCTAGAAAGTGGCCATGGAGTATTGAAAACTTTTCAATATGTGTCTTACCAAGTCCTTGCCCAGACATAGAACTGATTTTACTTCCATATTTCTGCTAAGATAGGTGGAATGGTCATGATGTCTCCTCACTCAAAGAAAGAAACTAGAAATACATGTAGGTTGGTTAGGAATGAGGCAAAGGAAACATTTGTTTAAGAATATAATTGTGTTTAATTCATGTCACCCTGAAAGATTTTGACACTGCTTGTAAATCTGCTGTCTGAAGTTTTCAGAATGATCCATGTAAAACATAAAGCATTTTTCTCAACTTAAAGGGCAGAGTTCATTTTTAGAAAGAAGACTTTTACAAGCTTAGGCCTGGAATGTAATGGATTCTCACACAGGAATGGATATAAACATGAACAGACCTCTTAGCTTTCTTCAACCCTTTGATGATGTTTTGTGATCATTGCTCTGTGATTTTATTCCAAGTAATTTTGTCTTGACAATATTCATGTTCTAACATAGGAACTTCATTAGCTGGGCTAGTTCAGTGATTCTTAATACCACCCCGCCACACCACCAAAAAAAAAAGCATGCTGAGCGATGTTCACTTTGAGACACATTCCCGTGGCGACATACATGGTTATGCACAATTCTCAAAGTGTAACTTACGGTGGCATCCTGTTCTTCTCTTTCAGGAAAGTACATAGTAATTAATTTTAGTAAGAACAATACTATGGGGACAAACTTGAATAAATGCTAATTAGAAAATAATTTTGGTAATTTTTTATTAGTACCAAAATATAATATACTGATATGAGGAAAATAGGATTGTGAACTGTTCATCTGTTATCTGAAAATTAAAATAGATGAAAAATTTTAAAATCAAATGTGAAAAGTGCATCACAATTTTAAAATTTGTATTGATCTTTTAAAAAGCCATTATTTAAGGCTTTGCTAACTTGTCCATCTTCTATTGCACTGATTTTTTGCGGTTCTCTCTACTAGTTTCTTCATTTTACTTAATTTAATCTGTTATTGCTTTTTCTTAAAAAATATTTATTTATTTTAACTAGGTATATATGACAACTGTGTGGGCTCTCTCTCATTCAGCGAGGAGGTCAATGGAACAGGGTAGAGGAGAGTGTGGCTGCAGAGTCACTATTCAAGACCTCCAGAGACCAAGCTGGATGCAGATCTGATTTTTATTGTACAGTTACCATGTATATATATTCAGGCAGTAGTTAGGCAGATTATAGGCAGCTACCAATACAAGTTCTTGCTAATTGTCCTTGCAGTGACCAATCCAGGAGCAGGCCATGGAGCAAGCACCTGGACTGTAACATATGCCCTCATGCCCAGGGCTGTGCCTATGGGATAAGCGGTTTGCCACTCACACACCTAGCACAAGGGGAGTGGTTTGCCACTCAGATGCTCTTAATGTATGCCATGTATGCAGTACTCCATGGGCTTGACCCCATGGACAGCAGAATGCATTTTGATTTTTTGTTCACTATTGCAGCACAACATTACATTTCTTATGGTTGTACACAATGTAACATCACACCATATGTGCAGTCACCCATGTACCTACAATAATGATGTCCATCTCATTCCACCATCTTTCCTGCCCCCAACACCCTCCCCTCCCCTTTGCCTAACACCACACACACCAAAAAAATGATTATTAATGCTTTTTAAAAGCTTTTAGTATGTGGTGCTAGGGGGATAGAACTCAGCACCTCCAATCCGAAAAAAGCAAATGCTGAATGTCTTCTCTGATATAAGGGTGGTGACTCAAAATGGGGTTGGGAGGGAGAGCAAGGGAGGAAGATTATCTCTAGATAGGGAATAGGGGAGGGAAGGAAAGGGAGGGATAAGGGGAATAGCATGGATAAGGAGACCCTCATTGTTAAACAAAATACATGTATGAAGATGTGAATTTGGTGTCAACATACCTTATATACAATCAGAGATATGATAAATTGTGGTATAAAGGTGTATTAAGAATTATAATACAATAATAATAATAAGAGAGCTCATGTATAATGGCATAATTTTGAGTGAACATACTTTATATTCACAGTTACAAAAAATGGTGATGTGAATGGATAATTATGATTGTAATGCATTCCACTATTGCCATGTATGTAAGAAAAAAAAAAAGAACTCAGGGCCTCATAGCATGCAAGGCAAGTGCTCTACCAGCTGAGTTATATCCCCAGCCCCAGACTTTTGAGATATGAACTTAGGTTACTTTTCTAATATGAGCATTTAAAGCTTTATGTGTCCTCTAAAAACAATGCTGGCTAAATCTCATAAGTTTTTTATTTATTGCATTTTCACTATCATTTAGGTCAGAATATTTTCTAATTTTCTTGGTGATTTCTTCTTTGACCCATACAATATTTGATTTCCAAATGTCTGGATATTTTCCAAATATCTTTTTGTTATTAATTTCTAACTTAATTCAAATAAAGCAAAAGAATATGCTTTGTCTGATTTTCATCCTTCTACCTTTATTGGGATTTGTTTTGTGGCTTAAAAGAGTGTTTTTTAAAAATGAGTTTTCCATATGCCCTTGAACAGAATGTATTCCATATTGTTGATATATATTTTTATTAATAAAGTCAAGTGAATTGGTAGTGTTATTCAAATCTTCTATATCCTTACTTTTGATTGCCATTTCCAATTAATTTTTGAAAAAGTAAGGTTAAAATATATAAATTTACTATAATTGTGAATTTGCCTATTTCTCAATTTTGGTGTGTGGTGCTGGGGACAGAACTCAGGGCCTCATAGCATGCAAGGCAAGCGCTCTACCAGCTGAGCTATATCCCTAGTTAATGCTTTATGCATTCTGAAGATCTATTATGAAGTATGAACACATTAAGGATTAGTATGCTTTCCTGATGAATTTACACTTCTCGTTAGTAAATGTCAGTTTTTTATATCTAGCAATATTCCTAATTTCAAGTATACTTTATCAGATATTATTGTAACTACTCATCTTTCTTTTAATTGGTGTTTGCATTTGCAATTACTTTGCTTTTAAACCTATTTTTTGCATATTTATATTTAAAGGGCATGTTTTGTAATCAACATGAACTTGAATCTTGCTTTCTTATTTAGTGTGACCATTTCTGCCTTTCAATTGAGTGTTCAGTTTTAGGTATGTTTATGGTTGACTCTATAAATTCTTTTGCTATTTGTTTTCTTTTTGCTTCACATGAACTTATTTATTATTATGTTTTTTTTTTTCCTACCTTTTTGGGTTAATTCAGTATTTTTCACTCTTCTCCTCCATATATTTGTAATTTCTCTCTCTCTCTCTCTCTCTCTCTCTCTCTCTATATATATATATATATATATATATATATATATTTATTTATTTATTCACTCCTTATATATTATTGTTTATATTGTACATAATACATATGTATGTGGACATATAGAGATATATTAATGCTTGCCCTAGAGATTGTAAATGTGTTCTTTATATATTAGAATGTACCATATATTGATATTGTATTCATATTAAATATAAGAACTTTACAACAATATATTTCTTTTTTCTTTTAATATCTTTATTATGTGGCATTGAGGATCGAACCCAGTGCCTAACATGTGCAAGGCAAGCACTCTACCACTGAGCCACAACTCCAGCCCCACAACAATATATTTCTATTTACCCTTTTTCGTATTTTGTGTTATGTTACTTCTACTTTTGTAGTAAACTTCACAGTGCATTGCTATTTTTACTATAAGCTATCAATTATATTTAACGAAATTAAGATATAAGGAAAAAAATCTATATTGCCTCTAAACTTACCACTTATGGTGGTTTTAATTCCATTATAGAACTCATATAAGTGAGCTTTATTTTCCTTCCACCTAAAGGTTTTTAAAAATGCTTCTCATCTTGCAAGTCTGTTGACAATAGATTCTTTCAGTTTTTGTTTGTCTAAAAATATCTTTATTTCATTTTCATTTTTAAAAAACATTTTCAATAGACACAGAACTCAAGATTATAGCTCCCTCCAATGTTTTGGAACCTTTTAAAGAAATTATTCTACCATCTTATTTCTGATAAGAAGTACTTTTTATCATTGATCCCTATATGTAGTATCTTTTATCTACTTAGATTGCTTCAAAGATTTTCTTCTTTATTTCCAATAGCTAGGTCTGATGTGCATAAAGGTGGTTTTCTTGTGCTAATCTTGCTTGGTTTGTTGAACTTCTTGGATCTATATGTTAATATTTTTCATCAAATTAGGAAATAAATTTGACTATTTATTTCCCCAAGAATTTTTCTGCCCTGTTCTCTCTCTTTTTATCTTCTGGTACTCAACCACACATCTATAAACCAGTTGGTAAATACTAAGTGGTCTTAGTGAAGAGACTTTATTCATTTTTTCTTGGACATTATTTTTTGTTTTGTTTTGTAGGTTTTTACTGCCCTGATGTCTAGTTGCTGATCTTTCACCTGTGAAATTATACTGTGAATTTTAAACTTCATATTAGTAAATTTTTCAATTATAGGATGATATTTTAATTAGATCTTATTTCTCAAACTTTTCTGTTTACTTATTTGTAATGTGGGTCTTTAAATTTTGGTTCATCCTGCTAATAATAACAGCTGCTTTAAAGCCTTTGTTTTTTACTCTAATATGTCTGTTATCTCTGGCTTTCTACCATTTATTTATTTTTGTATGTGAGTCACATTTTACACTTCTTTGTACATCTGGTAATTTTTCCTTATAGAAAACATTATGTTACATTGTTGATAATCTGGATTTTATTGTCTTTAGAGAGTATTGAATTTAAATACTGATATTTTAAGCCTCATTATAATGCTCTGTTATGGAAGTCTTAGAGCAGTAGTCAGTAAATTATGCCTGTAGGCAAAATCAGCCTCACCAAGTGTTTTTATAAATAAAGTTTTATTAGACCAAACCCATGCTCATTCCTATTTTGTACTATTCACAGCTACTTTCAGTTTACAGGGGCAGAGAAGTTACAAAAGAGACTTTATGTCCTGCAAATCTAAAATGTTTACTATTTGGTTTTTTACAGAAAGTTAATGACTATATACTACTCTATTGTATAGAGTAGACTTTACCATAAAACGTAGCTTTTCTAGAGCCCAATAGAATGTCCAGGGTATTTACTGAAGTCTCTCCACTTTCTAGTAGCAAAAATTTCAATGATTTCCAGTACTATGTGGCATCCCCAGAATTTGCGTTCAGCTCACAGCTCCCTAATAGACATTCTGTACCTAGCCTCACAGAGTCTTGCCCTTCACGCAGGACTTGGGGATTTTTATGAAGATTTCCAAGTTCTTTCTCTGAACATCTCTCTCTGTTCCAGTATTCTGATTCACAAATTCCAACCAATAATGCTCATGGTTCCAGTCTTGGTCCTCCTTGGGCCCATGTTATAGTGCCAGTACGAAGGCACTAATTGACTGTTAGCAACATCTAAACAAAAGAAACAAGATGTCATCAGCAGACAACCAACACACTTTGCAGAATTTTACTCAAAACTCAGCTATAAAGTGCATTTGATAATTAATCAGTGTACTAGGCCTAAACAGAGCCAATGTAAAGCTCTGAGATTGTTAAAGCTACATAGCCTCAAAACCATCACTACAGAAAACTACCAACTTGTAATGAATAACAAAGTCTTGACTGATTTATTTTAAAATATAATGTGTTCTGATGAAAATGATAATTGAAAGGAATGTGTAACTGTATTAAGTAAAAACATTCAAGGAAGTACACTTGAGTATAGGAAAGGAGTATCTTCATTATCCCTTTAATGTTTGAAACTTCTACCTCCAAAGTTAAATTAGATTCTTCTGTGATCTGCTAATGCTAGTCTTCTCATGGTTGGCTCATATAGAAGCTTAAATTTTTACTGTTTTATATATTAAATTTTCTCCTAAGGGCTATTATTCATGCAATTAATGAGAATCCTAGGAGAACAACTTGGAGACATAGTTAATTGCTATGTCATAAAGCATCTTGTTGATTCTATTTGCTCCTTAAATGTTTTAAGAATTCAATTCCACAAAATACATAGATGAAAAAGATCATCCAGAGGATTTTTTGGTGAACTATTTCAACCATTTCTTACTCCCTATTCCATGGGGTTTATACATGTTGACTTCGGCTGTTACATTGGTGAAAATTAACTTCTAAAGAAAGCCTAGGGTTTGGCCAGGGTCCATCAATAGATTGAAAATGATGTAAGTTCTTTGAGGGCAAGAACCTATTCATTTTGTGTCTGCTCACACAGCTCAACCCCATCCTTCCACCTTATACTGAGCATGGTTATTTAAAAAGTGCTTTCTGAGTAATTGCTTGCAGTATTATTCATATGATCTTAATAAAAGCAAGGTATGACCAGATTAATTTTAAGTATCTTTGAAGCTGCTTTAAATTTCAAGCAAAGTGGGCTTTATTACTCATTTCACAAAGGAGACATCTGAAGTTAAATGTATTCATTAAGGAATGAGGACTTAAAAAATAGCTCAATTATTTTAAAATATTGGGCAACCTCCATATTCAACAGAAATGCTAAACCAACTATTAATGCAATCACTCTCTTTGATTGCACCTACACTCATTTTGAATATCACTATGGAAACCAAAGAAACTGCCCTTAGTGAAACACAATGGGGCTTTTAAAAATACACTTCAAAATCACCTGCAAACAATAGCCTCCAAATCAGAAGCTCTAGAATTAGTTTTTCTCTCTTTTAGAATCCTAAACATAATTAATATCATTCAGGTACCTAGGAAGGAGATATTAATTGCTTTTGAATAAAGAAATTTACTCTCCATATTTCTTCAGGTTGGAATAAATGTGAATAAGCATGCTTTTTTCCTGTTTGTCTTTACAATTATTTTGAACTCAGACAGACAAAATGAGAATGCGCTGGGACAAATAGGTCATCTGAGTTCAAATTATTCCAAACTTGGCTGAAACAGGAAATGCCAGGAATCTCATGAGAAATTAGTTATGCTTATTGAAGAAACAGCATTTAGGAATAAACTTTTTGTCAATTGGTTTTCTTTAGATAGCTTCATGAGGACTGTTTGAGAGAGATGAATGGGCTTGTAGTTCTATTTAGCATTGAATGTAGGTGGACATGACCCACTTGATTCCTAGAGGGTGAGAGACTGCATTCTGGTTGTCACTCTGTTTTAACCATCTAGTTGAAGATGAAGGGTAAGTGTTCACAATGTTTGTCAAATGCTGAACAAAAGAGTGGATGAGTGAAAGAAAGCTTAATTCTTAGTAAAAATTCACTTATAAAGCCCATAGTTCATCTAGCACCTGAGAAGGATGTTAGGCTCATAAATAGACAAGGAATAAAAGCACATGTTACTGTCTTAGTTCGTGATGATCTAACCCAGTGGTTCTTACCCTTGGTTGCAATTTTTTTAAATAGTGAGTTTAATCCACACCGCCTGAAAATTGGACTTAAGTGGCCCAGGGTATGGCTCCGGAGTCTCTTTGAGGAAAACACTTACATATCGTCCCTTTTCAAAGTGCTTACTTAGACCAAAGAATTTAGTTCTATAGTTTCAAAGGCCAAGAAACAAGAAAGTATGGTCAGTCCACTAGCCAAGGTTTGCTTCTCATGTTGCAATCCATTCTCAGATACGCTGAGGTCCTCCTCTCTTCTATTGACTTGAACTATAATATAATATTCCATACAAAGGGGGTTGAAATTCCCCACTGTGATTGCTTTGAGGGTTCAGCTCTTGTATATCGAAATCTGAGTCATTTTATACAGGCAGGTTGAGTGCAACCACACTTGTCTTCCAGTCCTCCTCTCTGACACCCAAGGCCTTGACATTGAACTCAAACTGTCAGGCCAGTCCAGAACCTTTCTTGTGATGAATTTCTTCTTAGAGTTCCTTCTAACTTTTAATAGCAGCTGCCTCTATTATGGACAAAGTAGTTCATCAAGGTTCCTCAAAGCATTCTGAACCTTCAAGGAAAGATTTTGAGAGCTCGCTACTGAAGGGGATCATTGACCTCCAAATAAAGCCCTGGGTTCAAGTACGTGCTTTTCCGATATGCCTGATTTCACTCACCACCTACATTTAGATCATTGAACTTTATGAATCCAGAAAGTATCCTGTTATTCTCTTACCCTTAGGATCTTTTCCTTGCCTTTTCCCCTACTAATTAACAGGACCATTTGTTGACTAGCACTAAACAAATAAAAATCTATGAAGAAGTGATGTAATTTCTACATCCGTGAAAATAGAAACCGTTAACAGCTTTTCTCTGTTAACGGCAATTCTCTCTCAAATTAAAAATATCAAAATAAAACCATCCCAGAAAACCACAAAGCTAGGAATATTCTCTTCTGTGGTTTGGTGTTAATATAACCAATTTGTCAACTGCTAAAGATTCTATGCAGAGTAATTAAATTCTGTAAGGCAATAGTGTTGTCTAATTTGTTTTAACTTGGAGAAAACCACTACTGATATTGATGCCAAAGAGAGAAAGGAAAGAGAGAGAAAGAGAACATAACTCTGAGAAAATTGTGTTCATGTCATAGTATTTTATGACAACAATAGCAAAAGTTTGAGAATAGATTATTTTTTATTTCACTTTTTAATAATTTTTATATAAACATGATATTGGTGAGTTGATTAATACTGCTTTTGATTTTATTATACGATGGTATTTTATCAATTTTAATTAATTGTCTAAAAAATGGTATCCAATTAGCTGCCATATTTGGTCCTTGAAGTCTCGCAATGACTGGATAGGGTATTATGTGAATTAAACAATAAATATGTGTGGACCACAGAGTCTTTCTATTTTAAAAATTTAAAAAGATGTATAAAAAAATCTATTTCGATAATGTGAGACATAGTTCATTATTACAAACTACATTCTACTTTTAAAAGCACCAATAGCCCAAAACAGACATGCAAAGATCTGCTAAATTCTAGAGAAGCGTTCTGAAACATAATTTTTTAAAAACCAGGATTTTATCCTCCTAAACTCCAAATTAATGGTGATATTTTTTTGTCATGAATATGGTGGATTTATGCTCAGTGTCTACTCTAACAGCCTTCAAGTAGATTTTCCTGTATAGTGAAGACTAAAAACCTAAAATTACATGTTTAAGGAATCCTTGAAGCTAGGGTTCTGAATGAGTTAGCTATGGAAGATCAGATACAGCCCTTTGAAAGGCAAAAGTGAGGTGGAGATTAGATTTTACTACTTCTGTTACTGTTCCTTGTCAAGCTATTTGGTTTTTAGCAGCAGGCTTAACAAGGTGCAAAGTCCAGTGTGATCGATGGGGTTGAGGGGCAGGACATGGCACATCCCTTTTTTCTGGCACTGGAGGCAGCAGGTACTGTGTGGTTGGGAGCTGGCTGCAGGAGCAGCAGCTTCCTGGCTGGAGTGCCTTTCAGATCTCAGTGTCCCACCATGTGAGAGGGTCCTGTGTCACCATGAAGGTACTGCTGCTCCCCAGTTTAGCATGATCACAAAAACATATCCAAAAAGTGAACCAGGATATGTTTCTTGGGCCCTTTCAATGATTTTTGAAAAGTATTTAAACCCTGTAAAAATCATTTTTTGGCCTAAAACACTTATTTTTGGTAACAGAACATTGATTGATATATTCACTGGATATGACTATCTGGCGATTATATGATCCATCGTCAATATTTTTTTTTTCTGCGTAAACTTCATGACTAGTGTGAATCCTCTTCTGTGCAATTGAACACTGATGAATACCTTTATTGTATATTAATTTGTGACTGATGCAGAGTTTTTTGTTAATATTCAAACTATTGGCTCTTTGCACAGATTAGTCCACTCTTCACAAATCTATTCCCATAAAATAGATGTAGATAATGGGTATTTAATCTACATTTTAAAATTTAGTCTATGATGATAATTACCCCAAAGATTTTCATTGTTTTCACATAATGAAGCAACCAGACTCCCCAGAATTTATTATCTACTCTAACTGATATCTGCCATACTGTATCTCTTGCTGATTTCAATAAAATACTTCAAATTCTAATAGAAAAAAATTCTATAACGGTTAAAAAAATTCTTTAATGAGATCATCTAATACCAGCAAGATATATATATATTTTTTCACATTATCACAGCACAGACTTTTAAAATTCCTTTGAATTTATTATTTAGGGTTCTTGGGGTTGCAAGTAACAATAAAAGAACACAAATAACTGTAGCAAAAGAGAAGAAAAATAATAAAACATTAAGAAAATAAATACAAACAAAAATGGAATTCTTGATTGGTACATATCTAGATGCAGGGGTTCAAAGAGCTATAATTACTTAGCCTCTTTTTCCTTTGGTGTATAGGCTTTCTCCATGTGGCATGTAAGATTGCTGCCAGCAGTCCTGATGTACTTCTTATCATCTTAACATCTCTGCAAGACAATGAATGTCTTTCCTTATTGCTTTGGCAGAAAAGTGATGGTACTGAGTACTTTGTGAAGCTAGGCCTGAGTCATTGCCTGTTTCTGAGTCTGAGAGTCTCTGGGTCACCATCATCTGAAACATCTGGAATAAGTATTGATAAAGGATGTATAACAGTCCACATGTTAGTTTGCAAATAAAAGATTGGATTCATAAATTGTTCATATAAGCAATTTACTAATCTTTGAGGTTGCCATTACAGAGGTATAATGGAATCAGAGTAACTAAAGAAACCTCAAATATTCCTGCCACATTAAAGATTCTTCTCATAACTTTCTCAATAATGTGAGACATAGTTCATTATTACAAACTACATTCTACTTATTTGTAACTTTAGACAACTGTTCTTATTGAGGTCACAATCTAGGCAAATGTTCTTTGATAAAAGCCCACTAATTCTGCTACAGAGATGTTATGATTTGCATTCAAATGCAAAGGGGATCTTTAATATGCTCAAACTTCTAAAACATTATTTTAGAGATTAATTACCAGCTAGAATTTTGGTTCATATTTACCTTTCTATTTGATTCTGCACATGTGTTCTTCTTTGTACTTCAAAATAATATGATGGTTTTCTCTACTAACAAATTTTCTGAATAGATAATGATGGAGATATCAGCTAGCTAGTATTTAGAAGAAATGTTCACACAAGTCTAGAAGTTTTGCATAATACATAAGTTTAGAGAAAGTTAATGGGAAAGATGAAGCAAAACATAAATAACAGAACACAAATAACTAATCCTGGTTCTAATCCTAATTTCTAATCCTGGTTTCTTTTCACAGAAGAAACTTTGGACAATTTTTGTACATGGGAAACAAGAGATTCTTATGGAATTGAGCAAAATTTAAAATATGAAAAAAAGGAGTTAAATTGCTATGTCAATGTATCTTGTATTCTCGCTGAAGAAGGAAATTAAGGAAACACCAGAAGATGTAAAGTTTTTCCATGTTCATGGATAGGCAGAATTAATACTGTTAAAATGCCCATATTACCAAAAGTAATCTACATTTTCAATTCAATACTCATCAGAATACCCATGACATTCTCTATAGAACTAGATAAAACAGTCCTAAAATTCATTTGAAAGAATAAGACACGGAACAGCCAAAGCAATTGTAAGCCAAAAAGCAATGCTGGTAGCATCACAGTACTGACTTCAAATTATAGCAGAGTTATAGTAACAAAAACTACATGGTATGGGAATAAAAAGACCAGTGAACCATAATAGAAGATACAGAGAAAAACTTACATAGTTACAGTCACTGAACCCTTGACAAAGTATACATTGGAGAAAAGACAATCTTTTTACCAACTGATACTGGGAAAACTGAATATCCATATGTAGGTAGAGATTTCTCATCCTGCACAAATGCCAACTCAAATGGATCTGGATGTAGGAATTAGATCAGAAACTTTGCAAGAACTAGAAGAAAATGTAGAGTCAACACTTTGATATATAGATACTGGCAATGACTTCCTCAATAGAACTCCTAAAGCTCAGGAAATAATACCAAGAGTTAATAAATGGGATAACTCAAATTAAAAATATTGTTTGCAGCAAATAAAATAAGTGTATGAAAGGGACATATTGGCCAACTTCTCTTTCAAATAATTATTAATGTCCAGAATATATAAAGAGCTAAAAAACAGCCAACTCAATAAATGGCCCAAAGAACTAGAGAGATACTTTTCAAAAGAAGAATTAACACCAATACTCCTCAAATTATTCTATGAAATAGAAAAAGGGAATCCTTCCAAACTCATTCTATGAAGCTAGTATCACTCCCCCCATACCAAAACTAGACAATTACACATAAAGGAAAGAAAACTTCAGACTAATATCCATGATGAATATAGATGCAAAATTTCTCAATAAAATTCTGGCAAATCATATTCAAAAACATATTAAAACATATAGTGCACCATGATCCAGTGGAGTTTATCCCAGGGATGCAATGTTGGTTCAACATATGGAAATCAATAAATGTAATTCATCACATTAATAAACTTAAAGACAAGAATCATATGATCATCTCAATAGTTTCAGAAAAAGCATTTGACAAAATACAGCACCACTTCAGGATCAAAACACTAGAAAAACTAGGGATATTAGGTTTATAATTCAACATTATAAAAACTATATATGCTAAATCCATGGCCAGCATCATTCTAAATGTAGGAAAATTGAAAGAATTTCCTTTAAGAACTAGAACAAGACAGGTTGCCCTCTTCCACCACTTCTATTCAACATAGTTCTGGAAACTCTAGCCAGAGCAATTAAACAGGTGAAATGAATTAAAGGGATACAAATAGAAAAAAAAGGACTCAAATTATCACTATTTGCTGATGACATAATACTATATTTAGAACAGCCCCCAAAAAATTCCACCAGGAAACTTCTAGAACTAATAAATGAATTCAGCAAAGTAGCAGGATATAAACTTAACACCCATAAATCAAATGCATTCCTAAACATAAATGATGAATCCACTGAAAATGAAATTAAGAAAACTACCCCATTTACAATAACCTCAAAAAATAAAACATTTGGGAATCAATTTAACAAAAGAGTGAAAAACCTCTACAATGAAAACTACAGAATACTAAAGAAAGAAATTGAAGAGGACCTTAGAAGATGGAAAGATCTCCCATGCTCTTGTATAGGCAGAAGTAATATTGTCAAAATGGCCATACTACCAAGAGCGTTATACAATTCTAACGCAATGCCTATTAAGATCCCAATGACATTTTTCATAGAAATAGGAAAAGCAATCATGAAATTCATTTGGAGAAGTAAGAGACCCAGAATAGCCAAAGCAATCCTTAGCAAGCAAAGGGAAGCGGGAGGCATCACTACCAGACTTTAAATTATGCTACAGAGCTGTAGTAACAAAAACGGCATGATATTGGTATGAAAACAGACATGTAGACCAATGGTACAGAATAGAAGACACAGAGACAAACCCACATTAATATAGTTATTACTTACTAGATGAAGGTGCCAAATACATGCATTGGGGAAAAGATAGCCTCTTCAACAAATGGTGCTAAGAAAAATGGAAATCCATATGTAGCAAAATAAAAGTAAACCCTCTCTCTCACCCTGTGACTCAACTCAACTCAAAGTGAATCAAGGACTTAGGCACTAGAACAGAGACCCTGGGCCTAATAGAAGAAAAAGTAGGCCCAAATCTCCACCATCTCAGTTTAGGAACTGAGTTCCTTAACAAGCCCCTTAAAGCACAAGAAGTAAAATCAAGAATCAAAAAAATGGAATAGAATCAAACTAAAAAGCTTTTTCACAGCTAAGGAAACAATAACATTTAGAGAGAGCCTACAGAATGGGAGAAAATCTTTACCACATGCACTTCAGATTAGAAGATTAATCTCCAAGATACATAAAGAACTCAAAAAACTTAAGACCAGAAAAATCAATAAAATAACCCGATCAACAAATGGATTAAGGATCTGAACAGACACTTCACAGAAGAAGAAATACAATTGATCAACAAATATATGAAAAAATGTTCTACAGCTTTAGCAGTTAGGAAAATGCAAATCAAACTCCAGTGAGATTTCATTTTAGTTCAGTTAGTATTGAAACCACTAGGAATGCAAACAATAACTGCCAAGAGAGGATGTGGGAAAAAGGAATACTTTTTCACTGTTTGTGGCATTGTAAATTAGTACAACCAGTATGGAAATCAGTTAAAAGACTAACAATAGTTCCATCACATGATCTGGCTATACCACTCCTCAACATTTATCCTGAAGCATTAAAGTCATCATATCCTATGTAGTGATACATGCTTACAGCAGCACAATTCAAAACAGACAAATTACGGAACTGGCTTAGGTGTCCATCAAGCAATGAATGGATGAAGAAAATTTGATATATACATATATGTGATTTATTCAGCCATAAAGAAGAATAAAATTATACCATTTGCAGGAAAATAGGTGGAACTTGGGAGTATTATGTTAAGTGAAATAAGCCAAACTCAGAACATCAGGGTCATATGTTTTCTTTCATATGTGGATGCTAGAAAGAAAAAAAAGAATTGGGGAAGATGGAGAAGGGGATCTCTTGAAAATGGAAGGGAGACCAGTGGAATAGATGAAGGGGAATTGAGAAGGGAGGAGGGGAAGAAAAGGAGACATACTAGTAAATGAAATTGTCCAAATTATACTGTTATGTTAGTTATGTGCATGTAGGAATACATTATAATAAATCCCAGTAGTATGTATAATTATAATACACCAATAAATTTTTTTAAAAAACTAAATACTGTTTGATCACAAGGGAAACAAAATTGATATTTTAAATAAACACTGAGAATCATAGATATTATTAACTTCACTTCTAATTCTAATGGTTATGGCTCCTTAAATTCTAATTCTGGATAGATCTTGCAGTAAATTGTACACTCTGGTTTTACAATCTAATTTGAATTGAAACTGAAATCTATCTCCCCAGGTTCTCCACATAATAAATGAATTCATGCAAAAACACGACCAAGAAAGAGTGGGTTAAATATAAAATCAAGTCCTAACTTTTATGAGTGAGGAAAGGACACTGTAGTTGACTTCCTAAAATACTTTGCACTTTTTTTATTTGTTTCAATTTCCCTCCTTGTTATGTGGTATAATATCAAACACTTCCTGATTTGCACATTAGTCATAAGATTAATGGACTCTCATGAAGTACAGAGAGAAAGATGTATATTGGTAAAAAAGAGTTGATGGAATCAAACAGATAAGAAATCAAGAATATTACTGAGTGAGTGATCTGGTCTAAAAACATAACCTGAACTAAATGAAATTATAACTTCTTCACACTTGGATTCCTAAACTTCCATCAGTGGAAAGCAGACTGAGTGCATGGGCCCACCACCCCCCCCCCCCCAGGCAAAGGATGATCTCCAATATTCCTTAAAGATGTAGTCAAGCAGAATAAGGGAACAGGAGCACTTTCCAGAGAACAAAGCCAAGACCCCTTGTTTTAATCAGCTTTTTCCTCACTGGCAAGAACAATGTAGAGGAGAAAATGTTTACTTTGGCTCATGGTTTCAGAAGTTCAATTCACAGGCAGCCGACACCATAGCTCTGGGGCCAAGGTGAGGCAGGACATCATGGCAGAAGGGTGTGGTGAAGGAAAGCTACTCAGAACATGGGCACCAGGAAGCAGAGAGAGCTCTGTTCACCAGGGACGAAATATTAAACCCAACATCGTGCCCCCAGGGACCTACCTTCTCCAGTCACACCCTACCTGCCTACACTTACTACACAGTTTATCCATATCAGTAGATCAATGTGCCGATTAGGGTAAGATTCTCATGACCCAACCATTTTACCTCCACACTGTCTTGTATTGTCTCACACTTCAGCTTTTGGGGGTACTTCATATCTAAACCATAACATCCATGGAGAATAATGAATGGTAAAATGATTCTCAGGGGTAAAATCAGAGAATTGTTAGAGAAAAAATTTCACTGACAAGTTAGGGACCCTTTACAATTTCCCAGTGGAACTCTAAATGTATATGGACAAGCAATTGCTATTTTCATCTATTTTTCCTTCTTCTGAATGTGAACCCTTATTATGGTTCTGCTGATCCTGGTAAGTCATTGTATATGGATATATATGAGAGCAATAACTTTTTGATAGGTCTCCAGACCACTGTCAAGGCTATGATGAGCCCCTAGACTTGAGACTAATGCCATGAATCAGGGCAATCAAGGGTTATCTCTTGGGGAAAGTAGGTGAACTTTGTATGTGGGAGTTAGAGAGAAGTGAACATTAGTGATATTTGGTGTTCTTGCCTGAACACCAGGAAGGACTGTGGATTATACTTGCCCAACTCACTGATGTCAGGCTTATACATTTGATTTGCCCTGGCCAATAAAAGAAGTGACTTAAACAGAGTCACAGCTGGCCCTACGTACGTAAAGTATGAGCAAGAAATAAATTTTGGAGTCATTTGCTAGGGTAGTATAATCTAGGTTGTCCTAATTGATACAATATATATTCATTAATCTATTCAATATTTATTAAATTATTACCATATGCCAGGTACCTGAGGTGAAAATGTTGTCAGAGGAGAAAATAATTGCAATAGAGCAAAAGGGCAACTAGTTACACCTAACACGAGTGCAGAATATGTGCTGAGAATTCAGGATATGGAACTTGAAAACTGCATTTATATTGCTTAGGATTAATCAGATACACATTTGTGTGTAACTATATTTTTCATATGTAGTATATCTGCTTAGATGTATCAGAAGTGCACCAGTTAGGCTCATAATAAAGCTTCATGGTGCTATTTTAAAAAGAAGAAGAAGGAGGAAAAGAAATGCAAAACATCCTTAGAGCAGCAGGGGAGCCCTGGCTTCCTTGGTTGCTGCTATTTTTAGCCTTCCCTGCTTCTGTCAGATTGGGTCAGCTGGAATGCCAGGGGCAAGATGGCGTCCTTGGTAGAATCCAGATAGTGTGGTGTGTTAAAGAAGCTGTGCCTAAAGAACTCAGAAGGTGTGTAATAAAGTACTTATTATTTTTGAAAGGATTTTGATGTGAACTCCTAAATATCAGAAGGTGGTAAATTGAGTAATTACTACACATGCCCTTGATAAACTCAAAACAGGCACAAGTGGTCACCTTGGCCCTTCTTTTTAAGCAATGTAGTGGATACCGCAGTGCTGATGAGGCACACTCCTTAAAGGTCAGTGTTCACCAGATCTTTATTTGGAAAGATTATCTAAGCATCACTATGTCTTACAGTTTGAGGCAAGGTCAGAAGGAAATCCTGAAATCTAAATCAAAGAAACTTTTCAGAAGGACAGAGAGATTAATCTTGATTCTTGGGTTCTCATAATCATCATTCAGTTGCTAATGAAAATTCTTCTGGAAAGACATTGCTTTGTTATTTTGGCTTGTTTTCTCTTAAGTTTTTTTTACTAAAGGATTTGGATAATTATTAAATGGTTTCTTGAATCCAGGTGAAGGGTGACAGATGTGTAATTTGATGTCCTCAAACAGGTTTCCCATATTTAGCACTGAGTGGGATCTGCTCCTAAGGTTCCAAAGTCAAACTCAAGGGGAAGTAGTTAAAATAAATTATCCCATACCCTTCATTTGTACCCTGACTCCTCCAGAACTGATCATCAGCACATTGTATACCTACCTAATCAGCTTTTTTTCTTTCCAATTCTCCTTTATATTAAATATTGTCCTGGGACAGGTCATATTTCATGCATATCTAAAGATAGGCTTCAGATACAACTGTCAGGTCTGAACACTAAATCTGAATTTTTCAAATTCAAACTGTGTAAACACTAAGCAATTGCTTATTTGGGGGCCCCAGTTCTAAAAAAAAAAATCCAAACTTTTCTGATTGGTTCCCATATGCAACCCCCAATTTCAGACTGCAATTATGATCTCTCTGTCCACTGAACACTGAAGTGATTCTCCCACTTAGGGGCCATAACCAGCAGCTCTTCAAATCGACTTTCTTTTGGTCAGTTTTCACAAATATTTACCCTTGTGTTTGTAATTCCATTTATTTATCTGCTTGTTTGTGTCAAACTCATTTTCTTCAGGTGACCTTCTTTCTTTCTTTCTTCTTGAGATATAATTAAAGAAATTTTTTTTTTTTTTTTTTTTTTTTAGGAAATGAGGGAAGCACAGTAATCCATTAATGAGTGGAAACCACATATATCCTGTTTTTATCTCCTAGTGAGAGACTTTATGTAGGGAAGTCAAAAGTAAAGTGTAAGTTAAGTAGGAAGATGTCAATCAACTCCTCAAAGACAGTTCATGCTAGAATAACGTGAGTGCTGCAAGACTGGTTTTTGCAATTTAGTGCTATAAAGTTACAGCCCTTGAAATTCTTTCTCACCAAACCTTTTCCCTCTCTTCTCTGCCTCTGTTCCCTTCCTCCATCTCCTAAATTTCTTCCCAGCTCTCTGGTGCTAGAATCTATTATGCTACTACAAGTTCCTAGGATTGTGGGCTTTTCCCAGCTTGATCCAGACCCTGTTAATTTCAGGTAACTATTTCTCTTTTCATCATTTTTCCTAATATCTTGGCCAGGAAACCCTAGGGAGGCAGTAATCTATTTGGTAATCTATTTTGGATCAGAGCTACTATCGTTTGTACCTTCATAAAAGATCCAGATGTTAAAGGATTATTCCCCAGCACAACATGGTGGAAATTTTAAGTGGGGCCTAGTGTGAGATCTTCTGGTCATCAAAGGCATACCCTTTAAGGGGATAATGCTACACAATCCCTTCCTCTCCCTGCTTCCACTGACATGAGGTGAGCAGCTCTCTCCACCACACATTCCCCACTATGATGTGTTTCTTTGCCACAGTCCCAAAAGCAATGGGGCCAATAGATTATAGACTACAACCATCAAACTGTAAGCCCAAATAAACTTTTTCTCTTATCAAGTTGATTTATCTCAGGTATTTGTCAACAGTGATGGAAAGCTGAACAAGAGCTTTCTTCCTTTTTAATGTATCATTTGGAAAGAATCTTCCCTTGATGCATATTTCATATATCAGATAGCATATTATATTTTAAAGATTATTAGGAATTTTTTAACTAATTACTATTACAGTTCCTTTTTATTATTTAGCACATAGTCATGTACCAGCATTATATGAGAGCCTCTTTATAAATATTTATCAGTGTTTTCCTCAGAATACAAAAAAATAGAGCAAGGTACTCAGTACAAATAGAGAGAGGTGTACATATATATTTCAGGAATGTTCCTTATTATACTTCCTTCTTAGCTATTTAAATACTCTGAAAATTTTAAAAAATTATAGCTTTTTAAATCAGAATTTTTCCCAAATTAATATTTTTTTGATAGTTTATAAAACCAGTGCTTTGTGGAGCAGACTTTGGAAGTTGCAATATTTTATCAATCCTTCATTATAGATAAAAAAAAAGGTAGACATTATTACCTTCTTTTAAAGACATATGGATAATTTCAGAATGTTTAATATTCTTGCTTAGTTGTTAAAATAGAAACAAGAGGGTTAGGAATCCAGGCTGGGGCTGATGTCAAGGCCCATTTTCTTGATCACTGTTCCTGTAAATTCAACATTTCTAAAGTTAATAAAAACACATTTTTGAACAGCAATAGTTTTCTGCCATTTAGCTCTGCTGACTCCTACAAATTGATCAACTTTGAATGTTCCACTTGGATTTGGAAGAAGATAAGATTTGCAATGCTTTGTAGTTGCCTTAGCCAGCATTTTTACTTCACTGGCACACTTTTGTGACTTTTATCCATTTTGATGATTCATTTTAGTAGTGTTCTGGAGCAGTCTGAAACTGGTTCCTGGAAGCCAATTTTAATAGTTCTAGGAATTTCCTAAGCTAGTTGTTAAACATGACCGTTCTTCAATGTTAAACTACATAATCTTGCAATTAAACGAGTTATATTAAAAACAAAATTAGTAAGTGCTTCAAACTCATGAATTCCTAGTTATTTTACTGATTTTTACTATTATCTGTGCTCTTGAGGTTATTTATACTTACTGTGGCTGTTTGATGGAAATAGTAAGTAACACTGTGCTACTGTGAATCTAATCACATTGCTGATTTAAATTGACTGTGGGGCTGGTATTTACCCTACATTCAGAAAGTAGCAAATGTTTCATATCAGCGCTTGATTTATTGCTTTGTCAAGACTTGCACTCCATATGGTAGCCACTAGGCACATGTGGCCATAGAGAGCATTTGGTATGTGTAGTGCAAACTAGGATGCATTACAGGTATAAATCAGAGTTTAAATGTAGTATGAATTAAAAGATGCAAAATATCTCACTAATAATTTTTATACTGACTACAGATTAAAATAATACTATTTTGGACATATTTCATTAGATAAGACATCATCAAAATTAACTTTCATTTCTTTGCTTTTCATTTCTTAAGTACTCACTAGAAATTTGAAATTACCATGTAGCTCACCTCATGTTTCTATTGAATAACACTATTCTAGGCTTTTAAAAATGATACAAAAGTGTTAGCAACACAAATCAAACCTAAAATATGGTAATCCTTTAACCACTTCATTGTGAATAGCACATACAAATGAAATAATCTTCCAGTTCAAAAACCATTTTCTGATTCAGAAAAGAAGTTACATCACTGGCAAATGAGTGAAGTTTCAACATATGTATTAGTTGTTTTACTTTTGTCTTACACTTAACATAAATAAAAATATCAACTGGCATTCATTTTGGAACTGCAGTTATTTTTCAATTATAAGCATAAGTTGTTTATGTATATAAGATTTGGGCAAAAAGTCAGTGAAAGCATTCTGTGAGAATCAATGGCTTTGTGGAATTTGTAAAGTACTTTATAGTTTACTATTATTTCTAATTTTTGTCTTATATCTCCTTTTCATGAGTCACATTTATGAGAAATGTACGCATGTAGATACATATTTTCTGAAAGCAGATTATTAAACTTGTGCAGCATACCACTGACTTTTTTCATTCCCTTTATCAGCTGCCATTGTCCTCCAATTTTTTAATCTTTTAAAATTTGTCATCCTTTCACATACATTTGTATACCACACTGAAAAATAACAATGCTTAAAAACTGAAAGTCATACAATTAAAATATATAAACATTAAGAAAATATAAGGAAGAGCTCGATTATATCTAAGTGCAAAAAAAGTGGGGGGTGGGGCTGGAAGCTGGGAGTGTACTTAGCATGCACAAGGCCCTGGCTTTGATCCACAGCACCAAATAAATAAACAAATAAAATGAAAAATTAAAAAATAAAAAAGGCCAGATGATTCTCAAGATGATTCTTAATGGGAATCAATTGTATGCAATGTTGAAAGCTAAGAAGTTTAATAAAATTAGCTTCTCTGACTTTTCAAATTCAGTGAAAACCTTTCTAAAAATTGAATCCAAAAGAATTTAAACAATTCAAATTTATTAGCTGATATTTAGTACTTGCTTTTTTTTTTTTAAACATAAGGACTGTAATTTCTTTTTATTTTTAGCCTTTCTCAATTCTTACCTAGGTGTCCTCCATTAGATTTGAGATAGACCATCTGTGAAAATTGTACTTGTTCTCAAAGTGCTGTATTAATGAAATTATCATGAAAAAAGTGGGAAACTGCCACTCTTACAAGTGCTATGATGTGTGGCCTATTCATGGAAGTCAGGGAGGACTTCTCTGAAGAGGAGGTACAAGGAGGCATGAAGCAGTAGGAGATGAGAGGAAGGGAGAGGAAAGGGCCTCTGAATGAAGAGCTCAGCATGTGAAAAGGCCCTGTGGTAAGAATCATGGCAAATACAAGCCTCAAGAGACTTTTGAGGATGCAACAAAGAAAGCAAGAAAGACAGTACTTTAAGATGAAGTCAGAGAAGTTGGATGGCTCAGATCTACATGTAAACAGGCTAATAATTATTATATTTTACCTAAGGAGCAATAGGTGGTCATTTAAACCAATGTGGGAGGTGGGAAATGATAGTGGTGAGTGGGAAGGGAGATGCGCAGATGGTACTGGATACAGCGGGTATGCATTCTAAAAGGCCCATAGATAACTTCAGGTAAAGAAGTGATGGGGAAGGGAGGAAGGCCAGTGTGGAGGCAGATGAGAAGAGATAGTACTTTGGAACAGAGAAATAGTGATGGAGAAGGAAAAAGCAGATAGATCTGGGGAGAATCCAAGAGGCAAAATCACCAGTGTTTCATTTAATCTCTACTCAAAGACAAACACACACTCACAAGAGAATAAAAAGGCCATTGGTCAGGCCTCACCACAGCATGGACAATCAGCTATTTTTCTAGCAGTTGGAGGGGATTTGTGCTAATCAAATACCCATTTGTCATGCTTTTGTCTAGATCTAGAAAATGCATCTGAGTAGAGAAGTGGTGCATTGTCTGTGTCAAAGAAACAGAAAGCGCAATATCTCAGACATGATGAAGTCACACCCCAGTCAGGCCCTCCTGGTGTCAACAGAGAGCAACTACTGCTGTGCATCTCTTCCTCTCTGAACGCTCATCCTTATCCAAGTGGAGATGGCTGATAAATTTTAAGGTAAAAATTAGTGTTATTCAGAGCCATTAATATAAAACTATACTTGTATTTTAAAACACATTTAAATATACAGATAGGGACTGGGGATTTGGCTCAAGCGGTAACGCACTTGCCTGGCATGTGCGGGGTGCTGGGCTGGATCCTCAGCACCACATTAAAATAAAGATGTTGTGTCCACCGAAAACTGAAAAATAAATATTAAAAAATTCTCTCTCTCTCTCTCTCTCTCTCTCTCTCTCTCTCTCTCTCTCTCTCTCTCCTCTCTCTCTCTCTCTTTAAAAAAAAATTAAACATACAGATAGTAAAAGTAATATGTTGAGAACTGTCCTGATTTGGATTCGTAATGTCCCCCAAAACTCATATGTTGAAGGCTTGGTCACCAATGCAGCACTGTCCAGTGATTTTGAGAAGTGATTGGATCATGAGGGCTCTGACCTCATCAATGGCTTAATCCACTGATAGCTGAATAGTCTTTAGGAGGTGGTGGAAACTGTAGACAGGTGGAACATGGTTGGAGGAAGTAGGTCACTCAGGGTGTGCCTTGGGGGACTATATCTTATCCCTGGTCCCCTCACCTCTGTCCTCTTCTTCCTGGCTGCTATGAGCTGATCAACTTTCCTCTTCCATGACCTTCCACCATGATTTCTGTCTCACCTTAGGCCCAAAGTAATGGAGAAATCAACCACAGACTGAAATCTCTGAAACTGTGAGCCAAAATAAAAATGCCCTCCTTGGGCTGGGAATATAGCTCAGTTGGTAGAGTGTTTGCCTCACATGCACAAGGCCCTGGGTTCAATCCCCAGCACCACACACACACAAGATAAAAATGTCCTCCTCTAAATTGTTTATGTCAGATATTTTGGTCAAAGCTGACTAACACAAGATACTTTGTATCTAATTGCATGTATAATTCTGTGACCTTTGTATTGTGACTTAGCCATCTTAAAAACTTTGAAAGCAAACACGTTTTTACATGATTTTCTTTTTATACTTAATTTTGGGAATGTTTTCAATGAAAAATATTAACATTATCTACTCTTCTCTTAGTGGATTACACTTGTTTCTCTGTCTCTGTCTCTCCCCTTTCTTTCTTTAATTGCTGTAAAATTTTATTAAGAGTTTATAGTTTCAAGTTGTGTGTGATGGTACATGTCTGTAATCCCAGTGGATAGAGGGGCTGAGACAGGAGGATCCAAGTTCAAAGTCAGCCTCAGCAATTTAGGGAGATCTTAAGCAACATAGTGAGACCCTGTCTCAAAATAAAAAAATAAAAAGAGCTGGAGATGTGGCTCAGTAATTCAATCCTCAGTATTCCCCCCATCCCAAAAAAGGAAAGAATCTATATTTTCTTAGAGAGTACCAAGATCTGTCAGATTACTTAATTTTTAAATCTTTCAATAATTAATCATGCAATGGAACTCTGTAAATATCCATTTAATTGGCAAATAGTACTATAAAACATAAAGAAAAGGGGGAAAAAGGAAGAATAGAAGAAACAAAGAGGAGAAAAGAATTACTTTATCCCTTACAGGGTAAAGAGAACAGAATTGCTTTATCTGTTTTGTTCTATTTGATTAGGATATAATGGGAAAATGTGTGGTGCCGAGTAGGCTCAGACAAGCTATGATATTGATGCTGCTAAACAATATACTCCTTTGACTATTGAATCAATATTATTGCTTTGGAAAACCAACATCAGTTCTAAAACTATAAATTTGTTTTCATCAAGTAATCAAATTTTTAATAAAAATCATTGTGCCATTATACTCTATTACAAGAGTTTCTCTATTTGATTAGAAAAATCCTTGGCTAAAATGTATTTTTTTTAAAAGAGTAGAAGATATTGTGACTCTTAAACAAATTGTTCACCAGATCTGTTTGCTCCTCAGATGAATGTATACCATCCATCTGCTAAACATAGCAGCTGTTTAATATTACACTGTGCCTTATAGGAAGTCAAGAAACTCCTATGTTGTAGCTGTGTCATGGGACTTACATAGCAGCTTTTAGGAGGACAGTTATTTGGGAAATAATGGTACAGAAAACAGGAAACACAGCCTTGGCTATCTCAGTGACAATAGAAAATGATACTTCTATTTTACCCCACTCATTATAAAATGAGGCCAGAGAGAAGATGATCAGCTATGACCATACAGAAAATAATCAAAGAGCAATTTTACTTGTAAAGCATATTGTCAAAAACCTCTCTACATTTCCCATCCTGAAGTCCTTTTAGGTTCAAGGTATCTATTTACAGAGAAAAGAAGGGGGAATATTAGCTATTTTCCTGATACCTTAGAAAGCTAAGTGAATGTAGTTTTTCATAATTTTTCATTTATATGCTTTTTATGGGTACATTACAATCATACATAGTGGTGGGATTTGTTGTTACATTCTTATACATGCACATTATATTAAAATATAATTTGATCAATTTTGTCCCCAGAACATTTCATTTATATTTATCTTAGTGCTTTGAAATTATTTTCTTTACATGTGTTCCAAGTAAATTTGTCAATAATAGACAATTTACAAACACAGACTCAGGTTTTATATTTGGTAGAAAATACTGTTTTCTCATTTTCTCTAAAATCAGGAACAAGACAAGGATATCCATTCTCATTACACTTTTTTTACACAGTACTTGAAATTTCATCCAGAGCAATAAGGCAAGAGAAGAAAATAAAAGGGATACAAATAGGAAGTGAAGAAGTCAAATTATCATTGCAGATGATACAAACCTTCACATAGAAGATCCAAAAAAGCCCACCAGAAGACTTCTAGAGCTAATAAACACATTAGCAAAATTTCAGGATACAAAATGAACATTAAAAACTCAATAACTTTCCTACACACCAATAACAACAAATTTACTAAGAAAGAAATCATGAAAACTATTTCATTCACTATAGCCTAAAAAATAATAATAAACAAAAAAATATGAAGAGAAAGAAAAACAGAGAGATAAACTTTAGGAATAAATCTAACTGAGGAGATGAAATACCTCTATAATGGAAATTAAAGAACATCATAGAGAGAAATTGAAGAAGACTATAGATGATGGAAGGACGTCTATGTTCATGTACAGACAGAACTAACATTGTTAAAATGCCCATATTATGGAAAGCCATCTAGAGATTCAATGCAATCCTTATCAAAATACCAATGACATTCTTCACATAACTAGAAAAACAGAAGTCCTAAATTCATTCGGAAGAAGAAAAGACCCAGAATAGACAAAACAATCTAAGCCCCCCTCCCAAAAAAATGCAATTCTGGTGGCATCAAAATACTGACTTCAAATTACACTACAGAGTTACAGTGTTAAAAAAAAAAAAAAAAAAAAAAAAAAAAAGCCTGCATGGTACTAGCATAAAATGAGACTAGAGACAAACCCACATTGATACAGTCATCTAATCCTTGACAATGGCACTAAAAACACATGTTGGAGTAAAGACAGCCTTTTAAACAAATGGTCCTGGGAATCTTATATACCCATACACAGAAGAGTGAAACTAAATCCCTATCTTTCACCCTGTAACCCACAATGGATGAAAGATCTAGGAATTAGACCAGAAACTTTGCAACTGCTGGAAGAACACATAGGGTCAATATTTCTATGTATAGGCACAGGCAACAATATTCTCAGTAGGTCTCCTAAAATTTAGGAAATAAATCAAGAATTAATAAATGGAATAGCATCAAAGTTAAAATCTTCTGCACAGAAAAAAAAGGACCATGAAGAGAAAACCTGCAGAATTGAAGGAAATCTTTACCAACTATTCTGACAGAGGATTAATGTCTATAATATATATAAGTAACTCAAAAATTTACCATCAAAACAACACGTAAACCAATCAGTAAATGGGCAAATGCACTAAACATGCTTCTCAAAAGAAAAAACACAAATGGTCAACTAACACATGAAGAAAAAAGTTCAATATCTTAAGCAATTAGGAAAACACAAATCAAAACTACACTGAGACCTCATCTCATTCCCATTAGAATGGCAGCCATTAAGAATACAAATAATAGTGAATGCTGGAGAGGATGTGGAAAAAAGGAAATCTTTTACACTATTGGTGGACTTGTAAATAAATACAACCACTGTGGAAATCAGTTGGAGTTTCCTCAAATGACTAGAAATGAAACCACCACATGATTCTGCTATTCCATTTCTCAATATTTATCCTACAAAATTAAGGTCAGCATACTATAATAACCACATGCATACCCATGTTTATGGCACCACAATTCACAATAGCCAAATTACAGAACCAGCTTAGGTGTCTCTCAACAGATGAATGGATGAAGAAAATGTGGTGTGTGTGTGTGTGTGTGTGTATGTGTGTGTGTGTATACACACACAATGGAATTTCATTCAGCGATAAGAATGAAATTATTTCATTTGCTGGAAAATGGATGGAACTTGAAACCATTATGTTAAGTAAAATAAGCCAATCTCAGAAAGTCAAGGGTTGTATGTTTTCTCTCATGTGTGGCAAACTGGGAGAAAAATGGGGTTGTGTAGGGGTGGAGAAAAGGCTTCCATGAGAGTAGAAGGGAGACCAATAAAAAGGAGGGAGAGAATTAGGGAGAAGAGGGGAGGTGCTGGGAATGAAATTGATCAAATTATATTGTTTTTTAAAAAATTTATATATGACAGCAGAATGCATTACAATTCTTATTACACATAAAGAGCACAATTTTTCATATCTCTGATTGTATATATATAGTATATTCACACCAATTCATGTATTCATACATGTACTTTGGATAATAATGATCATCACATTCCACCATCATTAATTACCCCATGCCCTCTCCCTTTCCCTCCAATTGGTTTTTTGGGAATGGATAACTTCACTTAGCATTATATTCTCTAAGTCCATCCATTTACCTGCAAATGCCATGATTTTTTTCTCTTTTATTGCTGAGTAATATTCCATTGTGTATATATGCTACATATTTTTTATCTATTCATCTATTGAAGGGCATCTAGGTTGGTTCCACAGCTTAGCTATTGTGAATTGTGCTCTATAAACATTGATGTGGCTGTGTCCCTGTAGTATGCTGTTTTTAATTATATTATATACACATTACATTATATACATATTATATATAATAATATATATATAATTATATCATTGTGTACATGTATGGATATGTAACAGAAAACCCCACAGTAGTGTGTAATTATAATGCACCATAAGGTGAAAAAGAAATAAAAGTAGGTCCACTTTTTAACAGAGAAGATATTGCTCTCTTAGTCAATAATACTGTCCTGTGATGCAAAACTTTATATATAATTTGTTATGGTTTGGATGTGAGATGTTCTCCAAAAGCTCACGTGTGAGACAATGCAAGAAGGTTCAAAGGAGAAATGATTTCGTTGTGAGAATCTTAACCTAATTAGTGAATCAATCCCTGATAGGATTAACTGAGTGGTAACTGGAGGCAGGTGGGGTGTGGCTGGAGGAAGTGGTTCATTGCTGTGTGGCTATGGGGTATATGTTTTGTATCAGGAGAGTGGAGTCTCTCTCTCTGCTTCCTGATCGCTGCGTTGTGAGCTGCTTCCCTATGCCATACTCTTCCTCCATGATGTTTAGCCTCACCTATGAGCCCTGAGAAATGGAGCTGACCTTCTATAGACTAAGACCTCCAAAACTGTGAGCCCCTGAGTGGACTTTTCTTCCTCTATCGTTGTTCTGATCAGATCCTTTAGTCATGGCATCAAAAAAGATGATGAAGATATAATTAAATTTCATGTTAAGTATTTAATAAGCTAGGAAAAGAAGGAAGGAAGTAAATGAGGGAGCGAGGGGGGAAGGAAGAATTAGTTGAGTGAAATAAGGGTCTTTGTATCCAAGAAGGTTCATTTCCACACTTATTAGTGGTGGTGTAAATATCCTGGCATGTGTGGCCTTTTTCCAAGATAACAGTGATATTGGAAGAGATAGGCTTTTTGATCATTTACCAACTGCTATGCCCTCTTCTAAGACACTTGGTTTTGTCTGATCCTCAGAAGTTTACAGGCAGGTTCTATTATGGATCCCATTTTAGGTAAGGAAATGGGGTACAGACACATTAATTTAGTTACTGGCAGGTTCTGGATGGAAGGGAGGTAAACAGTATCCTTTCAGCTGTTTATAAATATGTCCTGAAGTTGTGAAATAAAGGTAATTAGTGAGAGGGTATCCTGCAAATTTAAGCATTTTAAAAAAACTCTTCTCCAATGGTATAAACTGTATTTGTGTGTGTGAGTGTGTGTGTTTGTGTGGGTATGCGCAAGCGCGCGCCTGTGTGTTGCTCTTGCTGAATTGCTTAACTCTGAGGAACTGCTTTCTTATACCACTTTTCACCCTATGAGATTATACTTAAGTGTAGAGGCCAGGGTTTTGCATTGTAAAGTTACCCTGGTATTCACTGCAGACAGTCAAAAGAATTGCATAGAAATGCATCCTTTAATTTGATCCTTTTCATTCACAAGGAAAACTAATTTATCTTTCAAAATCTGGATGATGGCTGATGTTTAACAGACAGGCATAAGATCGGAGCAGGATAGACTGCACTGAGTCATAAGTTTAAACAACTAAACTGTGTTCTTAGAAAGTGTGACTGTGACCCGTCTAGAAACCTGTTCACATAATCCCTTGCTCGTTTTACCAAGACATGTAATTAAAACCATAAGCTCTATAAATAATAGAGGGCTATTTTTCTGTGCTATGTACTGCATATCATGGATACAGTTGTACAAACACACAAGTGTGTGTTGTTTCCCACCTATTCTGTTAATAAATAGCTCTGTATCAGCTCATTGTTAAAAAATACGTCTGCAGCTAAATTCAAAGGAACAAATTAAACAGGATATTGATGCATCCTAACTTGCTCCTAACCTTTGATAGATCTCCTTATAAGGATGGATTACCTCTTTTTTAAGACACTGGTTCCATAGTCTGGCTTAACCCCTTCAATGGAAGGAAGGTTGTTCTCACAATCCCATGTCGGCCGAGAGGGTAATTCTTCTATGCCAAACCCTATCTATTTGGTTGGAGCTCATCCAAGCCAATACATTAACACTGGATAGAATTTTGAGAGATTTAGAAACATCTCATTATAAGATTCACTCATGTGCCAATGAGGTGCCCACACAGTGCCCCCACAGCACTTCTGCATGAAAGGCAGTATAGTATGATGGTGAAAGGGATTTTGCAGAAAAGCTTCCTGAGTTTGAGACCTGTGGCTAGCATTGTGAGTTCAGGTTAGCAACTTCAACTCAGAGACTCAATATTCTCATATTTGCAATCTCAAACCAGTACTGATGGTAATATTAGATGATTTTAACTAGTGTGTTCTAAGCACTTAAAACATGCCATGCGCTGTTCTCATCACTTACATGAAATCACTCAATTCTTACTACAACTGTAAGAAGTAGTTGTTATCATCATCATCATCATCATCATCATCATCCCCATTTGAGATAAAGAAATATGGGCAAAAAAGTTCAGTAATTTATTCAAGTTTATGCAAGATAACTACCCTGTTTTAGGTAAAGTGTTGCTATTTTGTTTATCATAAATTTATTTGCATTACCTTTGATTTTTTAAAATACTGCATTAAAATGTTATTTACTTGATCACTGAGTTATTTGATGCTCCCCTTATTTTGTACATAGGTGAAACAATTATCTCACTTGATTAACCGTTGTCCTATCCCCAGATTATTTATCACTAAGACATGTGGGCATTAAGTGAGATGATGAATGTAAAATGCTTGGCACTACAGGGCCCTATGACAGGGTAGTTATTATTATTCTGTCACATAAATGAGAAAAAAGAGCAAAGTTATTTTTCTAAGTAAGCACATAATGGCAGTTAGAAAAATTTACAAGTCTTGCCTCTCTCATTGTAAAATAATATACAACTTTAAAAGTCTACTTTTATATCTATAATTATGAGGATTCATCTGACACTTTCTTCTCCAAAACACTTTCATATAAAATGTACATAGTTTGAGCTCTACAGGATTAGGTGGATAGGGAAAGTATTTTATCTTCTTTTTAATAGGTGAAAAACAAATTCAGTGACATAAATGGTTTGGTCACAGAATGCAGTTAACAAGTCTTGAAAAGTTTTACATGGTCTTTTTGTACCCATTTAAGGGAAGTTTTTAGTAATTGTAGACACCTTTCTACCTCAAAATCTATATAATGTCAGTTCAGGTGTTTGGTACCCACCCTGCCTTCTCCACCTGTGTTCTACAAAGTGATGAAGAGGATGGAATGGATGGGGAAACATTATACATTTCTGAGCCCCACAAAATTTCTTTTCTCTTGCAGAAAACATAACTGCTTACTGCTCCTGTTGGGAACTGGGTATGAGGGGTACTAATGTGAATGATGATTAGCAATGAAATGAAGAATTCAGATTTTTTTTTCTTCTTCTTTGTTGCTTTTATGCTTTTAAAATTGTCTACAATAAGTGTGTATAATTATATGATGTGTGAAATGACATTTAAAATCACCAAACCTTTGAGTCTTCAGTTTGAATGTTTTTCAACACCAATATCCTTTATGAATATTCCTAAAAAAGATTGTTGCAATTTCATTTCTCAAATACTTTAGTTTTAAGAACTTTTGTTTTCAGTCTGTGATTTATGATTACTCTGATCTTATCCCTTCAAATTTTGATTGTAACTCTCTTGGAATGGCAATTAATCACAGTGTAAAATGTAATGTTTCATATTTTCTAGAAATAAAATAGACTTGTGACTTTTAAAATCAAGTGTTCACACTTGTGCTCCTGCAGGGGAAGGATAGCTTTGAGATAAATATTTTTTTGCAAGGAAAGTGGATACAACAATGATAGAAGACACAGAAAAATTAAAATAGTCATGGTAAAATATTTTTCTCTTAATCTTTCATCTGAAAAAGTTTTGAGTATACTTATTCTTTTTTTCGTATTGTTCTAGTGCTACAAGATAAACAACTCAACTATTTTAAATTCTGATCTTTTTTACCTTTTACTTCAGTTTTATCAGTGTTTCTCATTTTTAAGTCACACCATGCTCATAAATTATGGAGGAATTACAATTAGCAACCATGTAAAATCAATGCCAACCAATTAAATTGGTTAGCTTTCATAATTTAACACTGATCTCTAATTGTTGAACATCTCTTTGACCAGAAATATCACCCAAAGGCTAGCAAGGTGGGCACTGGAGCCAGATTGTCTGGCTTTGGGTTTGGCAAGGTCTGTGACAATGGGCAAATTATTCAATCTCTCTAAGCCTCAGTGTCATCCTTCATTAAATGGGATTAATAATAATGTGTGTCTCACTAGATTCCTTTGAGGATTAAAGAAGTTAGTGAATTTAAGCATGTAGAACAATGTCTGGCACATCGTGAGTGATCTGTAAATGTCAGCTACTACAATCATGCCTCACCTAACAGCGAGTCAGTTAAGCATGACTACACATACCATGGAAACTCCGTATTGACTGGTGACATCACGGCCATCTTAGTTTGTATAATACACAGTTATGATGTTTGCACAATGATGAGATAACCTAAAAGTGAAGTTTTCAGAACATATTCTCCTTGTTAAGCCACACTTGACTTATGAGGGAATGGCCAGGATTAAATAAAATGATTTCAGGATGCTACAGTGAAACCATAGGATAGATATTAGTACTCAATTTTAAACAAGAGGAAATTCACACTCTGAAGTTAGTCTATAGTGTGGAATAATAATGAAAGATATGATTTAGCTTATGGTTTGACTATTTACCTTGTCCTATAAATAAAACCAACCAGTGATTTATTCATTTGCTTGTTCATGTACATGTACTCAATTCAGCACATCCTTACCATGGTGAGAATACAAAAGACAAAACACTGAAAGACATAAGCACACAAGAGCATGAAAGAGAATTCTCAGTTTCTTTGAAAAAGTGAGCTTGAAGGCAGGTAGAACTGGAGTTAAGCCTTGTGGGGTATAGGACTCAGACTGCCGAAGAAACAAAAAAATCTCTGTAAACTGGGAAATAACATGCACAAGGCAAGGTGAGAGGACCATGGTACTTTACTGCTGGTTTAATGTGGGTTTCCATTAAGCTTTCTGATGATAGGGACCAGACAAAATCCTTCCTGCTAAACAAGACATTTTTGAAGTTATGTGGTGATTAGCATGGGAGATATTTAATGAGTATTTGTTAAATGAACAAATCAGAATGAGTAGCACATTTGGGGTATAGACCATTGATAGGACAGGCAGAAAAATTCCTTTTATAAGTTGATCCCAGGGCAGAATGGAGGAGAGAGCTAGGAAAAGGAGCCATATTAGGGTTTTCCAGAGAACAGATCTATCTACATCTACCATCCATCTAACTAACTAACTATATATATATATATATATATATATATATATATATATATATATATATATATATACACACACACATACACACACACATATATTATCTAGCTACACACATACACACACACAATAGATAGGATTAAAGAAGTTAGTGAATTAAAGCATGTTGAACAATGTCTGGCACAAAGTAAGTGATCTGTAAATGTCAGCTATTGCAATTATGCCTCACGTAACAACGTTTCAGTTAACCATGGACTACACATACCATGGAAACTCCACATTGCCTGGTGATGTCACAGCCATCTTAGTTTGTGTAGTAAACACTATGATGTTTGTACAATGATGAAATAACCTAAAAGTGCAGTTTTCATATATAGGGAAGAGAGAGAGAGCGAGAGAGAGATTATAGAAATTGGCAATTGTTCCATTATCTGCCTTCTGCAAGCTGGAGAAGCAGGATAGCTGGCATAGTGTTCAGTCTTCAGTCTGAATCCAGAAGTGTGAAAACCAGGATCAGTAATGTCCAAGGGCAGAAGAAGATGGAGAGATTGAGACTCTTCCCATTCAAAAAGAAAGGTTAAATTTGCTTATCATCAGCCTTTTTAAAAGTACCATTTGGGCTCTGGATAGATTGAATGAAGTTTACCCACATTGTAAGTGTAATCTTCTTTACTCGGTTAACAGATTCAAATGCTAATATCTTCCAGAAACATGAAACAGACACACCTGGAAATGATGTTTTACCAGCTATCTGAGCATCCCTAGCCCAATGAAGCTGGCACATGAAGATAATTATCACCAGTGGAGTATTCCAGTACGAGAAATTCTCCTAATTGTTGTTTTTCTTCTATGTTTAACAAAATGATTTATTTTCATCTGTTTTAAATAAGTTATAATTTATATCAAATGCTCTGTTAAATCTTCCTTTTTCCTGAACACTCAAAGAAACAAAATTTGAAATCAGTTAAGTAAGCGAGTTTCTTTCTTAATATAACCTGAATTGATTTCCTATGTTACAGAGAATATAACACTTCACAAACATTTAAATTTTTAATGCAGTTTAAAATTTAGTCTTTATTTTTATGAAATTTTGATGAGACCAGTATTTTTCCTACTACTTTCTATAAGACTTGTGAAAAAATAGAGCAATTCTTTGAAGCTTCTCAACTTTATTTCATAATTTGCTTTCCAAAAGTAGCCATTTCTAGCTGCTTAGAGATTTACCACCATTTCTCTTAATAAAGGCTAATATTGTGACTTCTTGTTTTTTTTTTTTTTTTTTTTTTTTCAGATTGGCTCATTATTTGTGAACTTCCCACTGTGAAATATAAGGATTGGGCCATTGTTCATTTACAGCACTGCCCCTCCACCTTCTTTTCTTTCCTGTAGCACTTGCCTTGTTTCTGCATAAAGAAGATAGTTACATAGTAATTTTTTATTGGATCAATATTCAACATTTGTTTTATTGTAACTATATAAATGCAAAAACACATAGTATACCATGATCACTTTTTATTTACTATACATATTACCACCTCACCTCATGAATAATTATATATAATTCTGTTTAAATAGTTTTCTATGTAATTATTACTAACTCAATACTAAAATTTATTCCCTCCAAGTTGGCAAATTTCCTCTTAGTACATTCAAACATTAAAGGGTTTCCAACAGAGCATTCTGACCTGCCCAATCTGGAGAACTTCTTGCTTAAGATTATTGACACCTATCATTTTAGACGCTCCCTTCACTAGACTCTTGGGGACCATCCTGACCTCTCATGTTGTTAGGTAGTAGCTAGCAATTAGCAATGAAATGCATGGTAAGGTCATAAAGTGTTCTTTAAATTACTTTGGGGTCCTTTTTAAACTACTTTAAGAAATCAAATGGTGGCAGTTAAAAAAAAAAGAAGAAAGAAAAAAGAAAAAAAAAAGAAAAGGAGCTATTTGGAAAACAGATCAAGAGAAAAGGACTATGGGACTAACTCTTGATAGGGTCCCCTGAGATTGATGTGAAGTTACGAATTATGGCTATAAGTGTCTGCAATTATCTGGGAAGGAAGATTCCTTTAGTAGAGCAGGTGCACTAAAGTAACTTCTGACTAGCTATTGACCCCAGTGCCCACATTACATGGGATTGACTTGTAGATGAAAATAGGATGGCCACCATGACAGTTCTGGAGACGACCATCTAAAGTCAAAAACTCCACCACCCAATATGAAGGAGGAGTTGAACACCTGATTGGCAAAGACTACAGAAGGTAGTTCCCAGTCCTCCTGGTAAACAACAAACAGTAATAAACTTGGAGACAGCGTTGTTCGCTTCTCAGAGAGGGCCCATGCTTTCTCTTGGGAGCATTCTCTGCTTAAGCCTCACTTTGCTTAATAAAGTTATAATAAAGTTCTTTTGCATGACTTTTGGTGTCTGACTTTAAGTTTTCTTTCATCAGAACACAAGAGCCAAGGTTTGGAGTTTCAGTTCCCTGATTTCCTGTGACAATTTTAGATCCCTTTGTTAAATTCCACATCTCCCTCTTTCTTTGCTTACTTGTTGCTTTGATTAAACACACCTTTACTCATAAAGCAGAGAATGTAAATTATTTGATACACTGCTTATCTGATAATATATTTTACATTGACCTTATCTAATAATTTAACTTGAAATAGAAATGGATTTTAGAATATTGAGAATATTTTTTATTGTCTTACAGTTTCCATTGTGGTTTTAGAGATGTCATTGTTCTTCAAGTGAATTCTTCATTTTTTATTCTTTAAATGAATTATCTAATCTGTTTTGTCCTTCTCTCCCTAGCTCCCTTCTCTCTCTCTCTCTCTCTCTCCCTTCCTCCCTTTTCTTGTCTTCTATTTCACATCTTTGGAATTTGATTATAATGTGGATTTAGTGTGGGATCGACTTCATCTGTTGTACCATTCATTTTGTTGACCCTACTAATTCACAAACCAGCGACCCCCCCCAATTCTGGGAAACTATTTTCAATTAGTGTTATTTCTTCCTTTTCTTTCTACATTTCTTATTGTTCAGATATTTTACTTCACAAAATGATCTTATAATTATTTTATTGTTTCTTTCTAAGTTTTCCATGTCTATTTTCTGCCTTACTTTCTAGGAAATTTCGTTTACATTATTATCTAACTTGTTTGTGTATAAAAAATGTGCATTAGAAAGGAGAAAACTGAAAATCAGTGGTGTTAAGGATTCATTTTAAGACGTAAAAACAGCAAATCAAAGTTAAAGAAAGCAGAAGGAAGGAAAAAGTTGAAGTAAGAGTGGAAATTTGCCAGTCTCAGCAAAATTCAGGTGCTAAGCAACTCAGTGAGACCCTGTCTCTAAATAAAATACTAAATAGGGCTGGGGATGTGGCTCAGTGGTTGAGTGCCCCTGAGTTCAATCCCCAGTCCCTTCCTGTCCACCCCCAGAAAATAAAAGAGTGGAGATTTAAGCAGCAGAAGAAAGATTGATAAGGACAAAAGCTTGTTCTTTAAAAACCTGGGGAAAATCATGAGATTGTTAAATGACTTGGGATACTTGACATTAAAAAAAGAGAGAGAGAGAGATAAAGGTAACACAAACCACAAATATCAGGAGTAAAAATATGTTGTTTCTACAAATCCCACAAACATTAGAAAGATTATGTTACAAACAAATTTGAGCCAAGAAATATTTGGATGAAATGAGCAATTTCTTAGCAAAACAGAACTTCTGAAAACTAAAATAGGAAAAAATTTAAAAATCTGAAACACTCTATAGTTATTCAATAAATCCATTATTTAAAATATTCCCACAAATTAGGGGCAGAACTAGATTTTGTGGGGCCTGATTCTTGCACAACTTTGAAGACTTTGAAGGAAAAAATACAGAATTACATACAGAAATGAATAATTTTTAAGTAAAAAATAGATTACAATAAAAGCCGTAAAAAACTGACAAATACTGAAACATAAGCAAATTCACAAAAATAATGTTGAATTTTAATTAGATACCTGGCAAACCTTAATACTTTTGTTCTGCATTGCTTGTCTATAAATATTTTGCATATCTTTCTTTTTAAATTCATACTTAATTAAAAATTTGACAATCCTAATAGCAATAGTTTTGAAATATTTTCTATAGTTAGAATAAAATAGTTCAATTCTTCTTATCAAACTGATTTTTTGTTAATAAAAATTTAAAAAGTTTCTTTTAGATTAATACTCATTCTGATGCTAAATTTTTAGATTTATAGTTAAATTAAAAAAAAACTCTATCAAGTTTCTTTCATTTGTGAACTATAAAATTTCAAGTTACTATCAAGTATGTTCCTGACAGGAGGGATTTTATTTTTACTTTTTTATTTTGAAGAACGGTACTTATAATCCACACATTCAATGATGGAAGAATTTTCCAGGTATCAATTTCAAGTTCCACATTTTGTCACCTTGATGATATTTTGTATAAGGACAGTTGGTAAAACAGCTTTGCAGTAAATTTACAATCTGTCATGAAGAATATCCCAGGTCATGATTGCTTCACTAATCAATTCTACCAAACAAAGAAGTAGCATCAATCTCTTATAAATCCTCTGACAAATAGAAAAAGAGGTAAAACTTTCCAAGTTGATTTATGAGGCTATTAAAATTTGGGGTATTGAAACATAACAAGGAATTACAAGAAAGAAGCATGGCAGGAGATCTTTAATCAATATGTAACCATTGACTAAAAGTGATTATTAAAGTATTAACAAATCAAACCTAATCATATATAAAAAGAGTAATATATCATGACTAAGTTGGGTTTATTCCGAGAATCCTTGATCTCAAATTTGCTTTTAAAATTGATCAACATATTTCAACAGAGTAGAGGATAAAAATCACATGATAATCTTAATATATGCATAACTTATTTTGCTAAAATATGACTTATTCATAAAAATATAGTTATATGAGAAAACAAAGAAAAAAGAATTTCTTATGATAAAGCATATCTATAAAAATCTTACAGCAAACCTAATGGACAGATCAGGAATGAAGTGATGATGCCCACTAGCCAATAGTCTACTTGAGACTGTAGCTAGTGAAATAAAACAAGAGATAGAAATAAACCTTTTCTTATTCACAAATGAAACATTCGTATATGTAGAAAATCCAAATTAATTTGCTTAGAGACCATTAGAATTAATAAAGGAATATAGCATGTTATATGTGCAATATGAATTATAATGCATTCTGCTCATATATAATAAATTAAAATTAAATAAACAAGTAAATATAACTATTCATCGGGACAGCCTAATGGGTATGTTTTTCTCGTGTCAAATATAGAATGAATTATATGTTTGAATGGATCATATATTTGAATTTGTTTTGAATTTGTTTTATCTGAGGGTCATAATAAAACTTTAGCTTTGGATTAAAAAAATAAAGGATTTTAGCAAGTTGCTGAATGTAAGATCTCTAAATAAGAGCATTTATATTATTAAATAAGAGCAATGATCAACTTGACATTAAAATAAAAGGGTTTCAATTACAGAAGTGAAATCCTATAAATATCTATGAACTAAGAATGTGTGACACTCTATAGAAAAAACTATAAAACATACTTGAGAAAATAAATAAGCCAGAATAAATGGGGGAATATATAATGTTCGTGGATTAGAAGACTCGGTATTAGGAAGTTTTGATTCTTCCCAACTTGTTTTATAAACTCAATGCAATCTCATTAAAAATCCCAGCAGGTTCATTGGAATGGTAATTAACATGCAGATTCTAAAATCTGTACAAATGCAAATGATAATTAACAGCCAAGAGGAAGGAAAACAAAGTTGGGAGACTCATGCTATCAGATATTGACATAATCAGGTCACATAATTGAGACAGTGTGGTAGTTACACAGAAGACAATAGACCAAAGCAATGAGTAACAGAGTATGGAAGTAGACCCCCCAAACACACGATAATTTACAATAAGGGTATAACTGCAGACTGGAGAAGAAAGAAATTTGTTAAACTCTTCAGCATCTACTGGATAACCATACTGGGGAAAAAAATGATCTTGACTTCTATCTTACCTCATTCATTCTCTCAAGGGAATCTAATTTTCATTTTGTACTGAGCCCTACAAACTACATAGCCAGTAGTAATAATAACAAGAGGGAGAAGTCTGTACGTGTTCAATACAGATGCAATTTTTTCCCTAAAGGATAAATGAACTGGCCTACATTAAAATTAGAAAATTCTGTTCATTCAACAATATTATTAGCAGAGTAAAAAGCTAGAACATGGGAGAAGAAATTTACAATACATATAACCTAAGAGGCTTGAACCTAGAATAAAGAAAAATAAGTATAGTAATTAAGAAAAACTAAAGCAACCCAAATAAAAATGGGGGAAGGAATTGAACAATTGTATCATAAGAGAGCTAAAAGTCAAAGAACTGGAAAGGACAATTTTATCAGTCATCCAAAAACTGCAGAATAAAACCACAATAAGAGGTATCCATTGATCTGGTTATCAGAATGGTTAAAATAAAAAAGTCACAGTATCATGTTTTGATAAGGATGTAGAGCAGTAGGAATTCTTCACACTTTTGATATTATAACAGATAACTTCTTGTCACCCTAAGAGGTGATTTAAACAATGGCGACAGTTTGGGTGTCTCTTAATGATAATTGTACAGCTGTCTCTTGGCATCCACAAGAAATTAGTTCTGAGACCCTGACAGATGCTGAAATTTGCAGGTGCTCAAGTCCCTTTTGTACAGTGGTGTAATATTTTCATACAATCTATGTGCATCTTCCAACATCCTTTAAATCAACCTTACATTCCATATAATGCCAAATACAAGGTAAATGCTATGTAAATGTTTGTTATGTTGGATTATTTAGGAAATAATAACAAGAGGGAGAAGTCTGTACGTGTTCAATACAGATGCAATTTTTTCCCTAAATATTTCGGTCCTCAGTTGCTTGAATCCAGAGAGGGAACCCATGAATACAGAGGACTGACTGTACAGAACAACAAACCAATGAATGAATGAGATAATTCCAGTGAAAACAAACATTCATGGGAAAAAATAAAATTATTGTCATATGGTAGATAGCTCAATTGTAAATAGCATTCAGTAAAGTAGTGATAATAATGTAAGAACTAATATTAATCTAATTCAAGTAAACATTTTATCAGAAGAGGGGTGGGAAAAGGTGAGAGGATAAAACAAAAGTAAATCCTCATTTTCCTAGTGGGAGTCTAGAAGGAAATCTGGAAATTGAAAAATAATCATGCAGTATAAGCAACTGGTTTAGTTATATGGGGGTCAAAGCCAGAAGAATCAACAGAGAGAGCCAAGAGTGGGAGAATGGTAAGCTGTCTATTATGGTAAACATATGATGGAATCAACCTTTTAAATGATATGCAGGAGATCTTTGGTTTAAAAAAAGGAAAAGGAAAAAAAAAGTTCTTCATTCATAATATTTCCTTCTTCATGAGATGGAAACTGAAAAGCTTTTTTTTTTTTTAATCAGAATTTTGCTTGTGAGTGCAAAATTAGAAACAAAGGTTAGTTTGGGGGAAATAGCACCTTTAAAGTCCAGGGAAGCTGATGGAACAACTCTGCCCACCATGAAGTTCAGTATTCTGCAGTGAGATTACTCTTTTTCCCCCCAAGTGCATTCCCTTAGTAATTGCTGCATTCACTGTGGGGGTCTTGTTTGTCATTTCTTATTTTTCCTGCTGACCACTCTTTCTTTAAGATGCAGCCACTGTCTTCATATGCACAGTGTACATCTAGTCAAAGGTACGTTGTGTCTTTAGGTCTGTGAGGCAGTTTTCTTTTCCCATTATGTCCTAGTTTAATTAAGCCATTTCTCAGAACTTCCCTGACACCCTGTTGGTATAGCTTACAAAGCTCTGTGGAATTCTCTCCTACAAATCTTCCTTTGGACAGTACCTGTGTGGGCAGTCCTTCAAAAATACAGTTGTCCTCCACTCATTCTCTCACTTTAATATAGAGAATATGTGTGCATGAAGCCCTGGAAATTATTCTTAACACACTCAAGAAGTTTGTTATTGAGTACTATTTATAACTTTTTTGAAAGATTGCATCGTGTTGAGCATAAACAATGAGGCGAAAATACAAAGCAGCCTTGATAGGCAGTGAATAAAGAGTTAGGATCCTGCAAAGAACAGGAAGAGGTAAAAGGACCTGCTGTACAGCACCACCCACAATACAGCCAACACCAGGGTCTGGTGCCAAAGAAATACCCTTCTGAACTAGAGGAGGGTGTGGGCTTCCTCCTTAATGTTAGTTCTGGAGATTGAGGGGATTCCATCTTCTCTGATTCACCATTTATATTGCCTCTATAATGCACAAATTGGTTCCAAGCTCTTAAAAAAAAATCTGTAAATTATCTCAATTTGTTGGTTGAAGCAATTTCTGTGGTTAATTATTATTTATTTAGTTGTTCCACTCATCTCTCAAGGATTGTCATTCATGTCAATATTTCTGGTCAACAAATTTGCTAATTGTATTCACACTATTTTTTTGTTTTGTTTTCTAGATATCAACTTTGACTCTTCTCACTCTTTAGGGTTATATAGTTCAACAGGTTCTAAATTTTAGTAGGCTTCATTGATCTGCTACTAACAGAAATGCAAGAAAACTCTTGTATTAAAGACTATTGGAAAGCTTGAAAAGGGTGACTGTTAGTAATATAGCTTTTATATATGAGATGGAAAAGGAGATATTGTCTAATAGAATTTTGGGAAGAATATTGCTGTATTAGGTTTTATTGATACATAACAAATGACCACAAGCTCAGTGATGTCAAACAACACAAATTTATTTTCTAACAGTTCCTGTAGATTAGAAGCCCAGGCCCAGTGGGGCTGGACTCTCTGCTCTGGGTCTCATTAGGCTGAAATGACCAGTGCTGACCAGTGCCAAATCAAGGTGATCTCTATATAGGGCTCAGTGTCCTCTTCCAAGCTCACTAGTTGTGGTAGGTCTGAGATCCCTGTTTTTCAGTTAGTTGTTACCCAGAACTATTCTCAGTTCCCAAAAGATGCCTGCAGTTCCTTGTGTCCCCCTTTCCTGGCCCAGCAGTTCACATGGAGGTGCTCTTGCTTCCACCCTGCCAGAACACATCTTTCAGATCTCTTCTACCATGACCAACCAGAAAAGAATTCAGGTTTTAAAGGGCTTCCCTCATTAGGACAAGTTTGCCCAGGACATCCTCCTTATCTTTTTTTTTTTTTTAAGAGAGAGAAATTTTTTTTAATATTTATTTTTCAGTTTTCGGTGGACACAACATCTTTATTTTATTTTTATGTGGTGCTGAGGATTGAACCCAGCGCGCTGTGCATGCCAGGCGAGCAAGTTACCCTGGAGCCACATCCTCAGCCCCCTCCCTATCTTAAGATCAACTGATCTAAGGCTTAATTCCTTAGAATTAATATTGATGTGAAAAAATCCCTTCACATCAATATGTGGATTTATGTGTAACTGAATAACTGGGAGAAGGTTTGACTATACCAGGGACCCTGAATCTTGGGAGTATTTTAGAATTCTGCCTATTAAAGCAGTCTAAGAAGAAAGGCAAAAGACTTTGTATGCTAGACATCATCTGGAGTGTGCAGAACATGAATTATGTTTATTTTTATTATTATTGTTAGAGCCTCTCTATTATTATTATTATTATTATTATTATTATTATTACTATATTACTAGTGATGACAAGTATGAAGTCACAGCCAGGTGCAGGTGTCTCTCAGTAGTTTCCTGCGCCAATTGGAGGCCAACAACCTCCCTGCACTTCTTTTCCTATGATGGCAAGTGTTAGGAAGAACCCATTCCAATAATGAAAATAGGGCTTCTTCAGAATATCTGAGCTTCATATGCAATCTACGGATTTGTTAGTTGACTTGTTTTTTTAATAAACTGATATTTATGGTATTGATAGAGAAAATGACCAGATCATAAGTGCACAGCTCAAAAAATTATCACAAAATGAACATACCCACCTAATCACATTCATCTCAAGAAATAGAGGATTGCCAGCATCACACTGTCTGTCTCCCTGATGTTCCCTCTTGGCTCTGTGCGATCCTATTTCCCTAACATTAGCCATTACCCTAGTTTTTTTTTTATACCAAAGAATTAGGTAGGTTTGCCTCTTTAAAAAAAAACTGCCTTATAACTAGAAACTTATAACAAGCAAATTTTTGTCAGACTTCTTTCATTAAACATTGTCTTGGTGAGTTTCTATTGGAAGAACATGCCACAATTAATTTGTTCATTGGATTGTTGATAAATCTGAATTGTCTCCAGTCTTTAACAACTACTACTACTACTACTACAAAAAAAAATGCTTCTGTGAACATTTTTGTACCTGTGTTTTGGTGGACTGTGTATATTCTTAGGAAGGGAACTGGCAGATTATAGAGTATGCATGAGTTCCACTTAAGTAGTTGCTGCTAAAGAGCCTCTCCATCCTTAATTGTGGCTAATCTCTCCCAAATTGGAGACTTTACTTTATCCTCTACACAGAATAAACTTCAAGTCTTCCGCAAGAGAGAGGAGGCTTGGCCACTCAGCTATTGGGGGAAGAGACAGAGCATGAGGACTGATCTGTGTTTAATTATAGTTCAAAATACTCTCCCTATTTTAACCAACCTAACCCTTATAATCCCTTCTCCAAAAATACCTGATGCTATTGATTTCAGAATCATTGGGCTTTGTGATATAAATTAGGTTGGTTTTCACCTTTTCCTGTTACCAGTTTGGGATTTGCTCTCCTTAGTTCTGCTGCCTTTTCCATATTGCCAGTTTTCAAACATTTGATGTTGCCATGCATACTCATTTCTTTGCTCCTTTGGCTTATACCTTTACCACAAAATCTATTATCTTTTGTTTTCATGGGGAGTGGTGAGAAAAGAAACGAAGACAGTGTATGTGTTCAATGTAATATATCTGGGGAGGCAACATTTCTTTATTTCTTTACATGTTCCATGTTCCATGTTCCTCCCAGAGTAATGGAAGTTACTTTGCATTATGTGAAATGGCTCACAGCTTCATAAAATAAGATCTTAGCTTTGCTTCCTGTCATTTGGAATTTGTTCCTTTTTTGTTGTTGTTTAGGAGGTATTTGTGCAGTTTTATCTTGCTCATTGTGTGTCATGAGAAAGCATACCATCTGCAGCACCAAATCTAATATCGCACAACCATATGTTGATAGAGTCAAGATATTTATGAGCTGTGACTTCCACTGGGATGGATTAGTTATTAAGTTGTTCTGGAACTATTTAGATGTTTTATTTCTGGTTTATGTCAGTAGTTTGAGAAAATAAGTAGCTTAGATCTCAATATAAGCAGTTTTTTCAGGATATATTTAAGAGGAACAAATAGCACTGGTATGATGGCAATGTCATCCAAAGGGTGGATTCACACAGGAAGTCAAGGAGTATCTGGGAACTCTGAAAATTGTGCCAACTTCCTCTATGCAAAGAGATAGAATCATATTGAGACAAATTTTTATTATTATGGAAGAAATTAGTCGAGGGACCTACATTTGTTATGGGAATGTAAAGGCAATATATACCTTTTGTCCTGTGAAGAAGAAATAATAGGCCATTGTAAGTTCTACTGTAACATTGTTAGTCCCACATGGAATGGGAATTAGTCTTAGAGAAATGGTGTAAAAATTTATCCTGCCACCAAGGAACTGCTTGAAAGTAAAGAGATCAAACGTTCTGAATTTCATCTTTAGAAAAACCTCTCTAGTACATTGGAATGACAATGACAGACATCCAAGTGTGGGAAAGGACATCATAAGCCTCAAAAGGGAGTTTGCCACGGATGAAAGTGAAGTCTGTATTGTAACTTGGACCCAGAGACTTATTACAAAGAGTGGATTCTGGCACAGCCCACAGATGAGACTGATACCCCTGCAGAATTGATCCCCTTTGGTATTGCCTTGGGATCAGTGATTAAACATGTGAGCACAAACTAAATAGGTCAAGAAGGTTTTTCAGCAACCTCTGCGAGCATTGGGAACAGCAGAGGCTTCACCTATAGAGGGAGTGATTATTCTAAGACCTTGGGGCCTTGGGAACACAGAGATGTTGAATAAGACAGTGTGGAACAGTAGCCAACACTAAGGGAAAATAACAGAATCAGTGACATGAGTGGACCACCCAGACATTGCAGTTTCTCTGTCCCTAAGGTTTCTGAATAGTTTCAATGAGAAAATATGTATACTGATGCCCCCCAAGAGTGAGATCCTAGACTTTGTAGTAAAGAGTGCATGTGAATTCTCTGTTTTCTTTGTTGTTGTTATTTGTTTGTTTGCTTTCTGATGCTGGGGCTTGAGCCAGGTCCTTGCATATGCTAGGCCAGCACTCTCACTGAGCTACATCCCACAGCACATGCATGTGAATCCTTAACTAGTTAATAATAACATTAGGTATGAGTATTTTCTCAGCTGGTAAAGCAGGTTGTACCTATCAATTTTATTGATGAGTTCCCTATTTCTGCCATATATATGTGTTGTTTTAGATAAACCTCTACTAGTCAAGTCAATGTTGAAATTATGGCATCCACATGTTAGTACTGTTATTAGGATTAAAGAAAATTAAAAAATGCAAATATCGAACAGTGCTTGATACACAGAAAAGACTGAATAAATCTTGCTACCCTTGTTCTGCCAAGTTCTTTCTGGTTGTTACAAATTGTGTACAGTATCAGGGCATTAAAAAAAAATCTATGTTATTAGTTCTGTGACATCAAGCAATTTGTAGCCACCTTTTCCAGCTTTGGTTTCTTGTCTTTCAAATAAAGACACTACAGCAATCTCCCAGGGGTGTTGTCAGGGTTAGCCAGGATAAAGAATGTGGCAACTATCTAAAATATTGAGGGTCATACAAATTGAAGTTCTTCTGATTTTAGTACCTCCCAAGGAAATGGCAAATCCGGTTCATTCACTAAACATTCATAGTAGCTAATCCGGAATCTTGGTCTCTGCATAGAATGGTTTTCCCAGTAAGTCATCAAAAGAGAGAAAGATTTGAGGTGGATTTTTCCTTTAGTTCTTGAAAAATGTATTATTTTCTGACATTCATCAAGGATTTTTGTTGCTGGTATTTTCTTATTGCTAGGGCAGCTGGCACAAATATCCATGAAAGACACAGCTCTGAGTTCAAGCAAAGGTTGATCAACAGAGAATATCTGCCAGGCTGCAAGGTGCAGCAGCCAGTGTCACTTGAATGGAAACTAATATACCTTTTGGACAAGGAACAAGAGCAAGCTAGAATTCACCTTGGATGCAGGTGGTTGGGTAACAACAGTTTTTTGTGTGTGTTTAGGGACCTTGGTGGGGGTGGTTATGGGAACAGGGTATCTTAAGTTTCTTTTTCTTGGCTGTTTAGGGTCAAGATGGAGTCCCAGAACCAAAATGGAGTTACTAATGTTTAGGGACCTAACACTTGTCATTGCATAAATTAGTGGTAAAAGGTAATTTGTAAATAATGGTTCAGTTGCTTTAACCTATGTGTGGGTTAGGATTTGGGTTAAGTGTTCCTCAGTCATCCATATGTAAAGTCTTTGTCTCCACCATTGCGAAATGGTGGGTCCTTTAAGAGGTGGGACCTAGGGGGAGGTCTTTAGATCATTGAGCATATTCCCTTAAAGGGGTAGTGGGACCTTCTCCTTCCCCGCCACCCTTCTCTCTCTCCTTTGTGTCCTACTCATGAAGTGAATGGTTTTGCTCTGACATGTACTCCTGCCGTTATGGCCTCACTATAGCCCCAAAGCAATGGGGCCAATTAATCATAGACTGGAATTTCTAAAACTGTGAGCCCAAATAAAGCTTTTTTCATATTAAGCTTATCTCAGGTATTTATTATTGTGACAAAATATGACTGATGGAACATGACACAATATGACTGACTGCCTTCCTCCCCCCTGAACTCACTAGTACCATATCTCTAAGTTCCACTTTTTTGCTCAGATCCAAGCAAAATTTCACAATCTGGGGCAAAAGGGAATATTTAGAGCCAGCAAAAGATAGAATAAATTTAAAAATAAATAAATAAATACAGAGCAAGAGAGAGAGAGAGGTGACAGGGCCGGCAGGGGCAGAGAGAGGAGAGGACTATGATAGGATTACTCGTCAATAATCAATTGAATGAGATTGGAGGACTGGGAAAGAGTCCATAAAGTCCACTATTTGCAAGGGCTAAATTAGCTCCATAAGGAACCCAGGAAAAATTTCATGAAGCCAAGTCTCTACGCAGGATTCCACAGCACAATAGGAATTGGAACTCCTTTTTCTTTTTTTTTTTTTTCTTGATTCTTGGAAAAGTGGAAAAATAAGCACATTTCTTATAAGCATTGGATAAATAACACACTCTGCAGAAAGCTACAAGCCACTCTAGGATACCCCAGGCTCCTGGGTGCTGACCTGGTCCTGAGCACATGTCTTCAATTGGAACCCTCAGCTGCTTCAACTGAGTCAGATAGGGGATTGTGGCCCGTGGTGTTCCTTTGAGGAGGATTCCAGCTCTCTTCCACTCTGCTGATCATCTGTTTTTTTTATTATTTGCTATCATTGTTTCTGATTGTGCTTTCCCTGGCATCAGAATGCACGTGTGTGTGTGTGTGTGTGTGTGTGTGTGTGTGTGTGTTTCTGCCATTGGAATTGATTCCCTTCTCATCAGAACATCAGCTTATGAGTCCTAGAATGCTAGCCTCATTCCAGCCAGTGACTGCCCCTGAGGGATTCTCATCTGCGGCAGAGTCCCTCTCCGGCTTCCCTGCATCCCCACCCCATGTGTCTGACAATTAGTGAGTCAGCATATCATTCTTCTTCCTCTTAGCTGCTGGCAGTAAAGGGAGTCTCCTTAGCAGCTGCTGAATTATGTCTGGGAGACAGCAGTCTTTCTGCAGTGGGAGAAATAATTTTATGAAGTCTCTGCAGGATTTCCAAGCAGGGATCTCATTTAAATCAAGCCCTGTTGTGACTCTGAGTGGGAAGAAAAATAATGAGAGGTGCCAATACTGGAAAAAGATTTCTAAAACCTATAGGAATTTAAGGAAGGGTTATTCTTTAACTACAGCACTGTGCTTTTAGATCTGTTTCATGTTTTTTTTTCCCCCTAGGATTAAGTTTCACAATGTCTGCCACACCTGGGTATAGAAAAATCCCCTACACAGGACTTTAAGTCACCTCAGACACAGGGGTGAGTTGAAAGGTTATTTATGGTAGAAGGCTCCTTAGTTCCCTTTGCTTTGTCTCATGGTTATCATCCTTTTCACGACATCTTAATCTAGTACTAGGTTTCTCAACCTCAACATTTGACATTTGATGCCAGATAACTTTTTGTTTTCCTCTAAGCCCTGCAGGATGCCTTGGCTCTGTTACAATACTAGTAGTATATACTCCTCTTCCTCTAATTATGGCAACCAAAGGTGTACCCTGGGGGTAAAACTACCCTCAGTTGAGAATAATGGGTCTAATGGAAGGCAAATTAGTTAAAGGACAAGGACTCAAAGACTTGAGTTCAAATTTTATTCTAAAGGCAAGCTCCTTCATGAATCTTCTACTCTACTCATTGATTCTGGAATGCACAGTGTAGCCTGAGAACCATCCAGTGCTGCTGAGAGAACTCTGGATAATAAGGCCAAAGCCATGAGTCTGATCCTGTATGACCACACGAGCTGGTCAGTTCCATGACCCTAGATTTGTGCCTCTGATTCCAACCAGCAGGAGTTTAGAAACTCATTTTCTTGCAGGACTAAAGTTCTGTCTGTCTTCAGGATTCACCTCTTCACCACCCAGGTAGCTAATGCCAGAAGAATCTGAGGTGCTTCAGAGTTTCTTTTTGGATATAACAATGAACAACAGTACAGGTTATTACTCTCCATTTATTTACCTTCCCACCCCCCAACAGTCATGTTATGCACATTAGACTTCACTCTGTTCCTTACAATCGATAGAACTATTTTCTTATTAGTTTATATAGCATTTTCTAGTGTCCCATGGTATTCACATAAATATATGACTTTATTTAACTTCTCTCAGTGGAAGACATCTCTGCTGTTATAAAAAGTACTTTAGGGTTGGGGATGTGACTGAGTGGCAGAGTGCTTACCTGGCATGTGTGAGACCTTGGGTTCAGTTCCCTAGCACTGGGAAGGAAGGAAGAAAGGAAGGAAAGAAGGAAGGAAGGAGGGAAGAAAGAAAGGGGTTTAGTGGAAAATATATGTAAATGTCAAAGAATGGAATTGCTTGGTCAAGATACAAGAAGTAGAACATGCATTTTTAATTTTGATAAGTAATGCAGATTGTTCTCTATGGGAATTAACAATATGTGACAATGCCTATCTCTCTGCAGTCAGATCAACACAGTACTGCTAATTTGGATTTTTACCAATTGGTGGTTGTGTTTCAGTATAGTTTTGATTTGCATGTATTTTATGATTGATGAGATTGAATGTTTCTTTATATGCATAAAGTCATTTTTATTTTTTTTTATAAACCATCACTTACTTCTTGCCCATTTTTCTACTGGCTTGTTTTTTTCTGCATGAATTTCTAGAAACTCTTTATTAAAGAGATTAGTCTTGTGTTATATAAAAATGTTAACATTTTTCTAATATGTTAATTTTTCTTTTTCTTTTTGATGGTGCTGGGGATTGAACCCAGGGCATTGTGCATGCTAGCCAAGCACTCTGCCAACTGAGCTATATCCCAACTCCCATAATATGTTAATTATTTTTGAGATTGTTTATAATTTTTGCTTATGTAGGCAAATAATCTATATTTTTAAAATAAATTTTATTTACTCTTGTAATTTTTTCTTAAGGATTTTTAGTTTTTACTATAAAGATAATCATGTTTCTTCTAATACTTTTAGGATTTATTTTTTAAAAATATCTTAAATATTTGATCCATGTAGAATTTATCCTGGTGTTCATTGTGAGTTATTGATACAATTTTATGTTTTTCAGATAGTCCTCTTGACATCCAACATCATTTGTTAAAATTTTTATTTTGCCTACATTCACTTGAGATGCCATTTTGATCAGATACTAAATTCCCCCTCTATATCTGACTTTAGATGTCTGGAATTTCTATTTATTTATGGACTTTCTATTCTATTCTTTTGTTCTGTTTGTTTATAAAGTACTGCCTTAGCTAGGTTTCCATCAATGGATAAAGGGATAAAGAAAATGGGACATATATATACACAATGGAATTTTATTCAGCCATAAGGAAAAATGAAATTATATTACTTGCAGGAAAATGGATGGAACTAGAGACCATTATGTTAAGCAAAATAAGCCAAAAAAAACCCTCATTCATAAGGTCAAAGTTCATTTGTTTTCTCTCATATGTGGAGGTTGGACAGGAACAAGGAAAAGAAAAGTGGAGTGGGGAACTCATAAAAAACCAAGGGCGATCAGTAGAGGAAATGTTCCCAGAGCTGGGGAGTGATACTGGCCAAATTATATTGTTAGATTGTGTGCAGGTACAAATGTATAACAACAAATCCCATCATTATGTACAATTATAATATGCCAATAAAAATGTAGACAAAATGCTGCCTTTTAATTTTGATACGTAAAGCAAATTGTTCTCTATAGGAATTAACAATATATGATGGTGCCTATCTCTCTGCAGTCAAGCCAACATGGGGTGCTGCTAATTTACATACACACATATAAAATATATATTAGTATTGGGTCAGGTTAATGTTCAATCATTAGCTTTCTTCCCATGCACTCACCCCCCAAATTACTGGCTCTTCTATTTATTTTTTTCAAAGCATCCACTTTAAAAATTAGATCACTAATATAGGGACATTTTCCACACCTCACACCCTGAATACTGTTTTTAGGACTGGGAGCCATTGTCTCTTAGGATTCTCCAGCCCCTCTAAATGACTTCAAGTTTGTTTATTTTCCTCTGTATAAAGACCTTATGTACTCATTCACCGGATTTGTCGGAGTATATGGGCTACACAGGAAAGTAGTATAAGGAAAACACTGCTCTCTAATAAGTGGTCCATTTGAAAAGAATCCTAAACACAGGAGCAATTAGGAGTTAGCAAGCTCACTGAGTCAGTGACTCTGGCCTGAGTACCTCAAGTGGTTGTCTGTCGGTGCTTACCTTCCAACGAAAGCTCTCTTTCCCCTCCTACTGCAACTGGTTCTTCTTTCCCCATATATTTACCTGTCTTGCTTGAATAAAAAAAAAGAATATTATGTGGATGGACAGTTATTTCAAAACTTGTTTTCTCAGCAAAGTCTAAAACTTTAATAATCATTTTAATACTCTGGTTTCTCTTCAGATTGTATAAATCTAAAACTTTAATAATCATTTTAATGGAGGGGAAGTAGATCAAGGATTTCATATTTAAGTGGGTTTACCCACCTCCACTTTCCTACAAAAGATCCTGTCATTTCCTTGCCAACCTTTTAAAACTCATATTGCAGAGCTCAGCAGGCTTGATGGCTTCTGTGTACATGCCAGAGCCTGACCACAGAGCGTCCTCACTTCTCCAGGACCATTTCATCACTCTAGTTCAGAATAAAAGCTAGAATTCTGGCTGACCTATGATGGTACCCCCTCACCTTGGCACAGAGCATCAGCACACAATTAATAATGTAAGAAAATACAGGTGACTTAAGAAACACTAATAATTCCAGTGATTCATCATTTATCTATATAGTCACAGACACATCCTGTATTTCTTTTTTTTTAATTTTTTTTTTTAGTTGTTGATAGACCTTTACTTTATTTATTTATATGGGGTGCTGAGAATCGAACCCAGTGCCTCATACATGCCAGGCAAGTGCGATACCGCTGAGCCCCAGCCCCAGCCCCCATACATCCTGTATTTCTTATACCTTGTGCTTGTAAATGCTAATCCTGTCTTTTATAGGATTAAAGTCAAGAATTCATAAGGCAGGATACTGATCTTGAAAGCCCAAGCTCACAATGATTCACACCAAGAAGCCCAGAGCCATGGTTATTTGAAGTAAGACCTAAAACATTCAGTTGACCAACACTACATTTAAAGACTGCACAAATTTCTGCCTAGGAACAGCAAAAGATGGTCCTGGATATGTTCGATTTCTCAAGATAGTAAAACAATCAATAAAGCTAACAGAACACTTTGATTCTCTCTCCTTTTTTAGTTTTTAATTTTTAATTTGTTTTAAAGATAACACATTAGCCTAATCTTAAGTGGTATCTTTAGAAAAACCTTAGGCAATATGAAAAATGACAAAAAAAAAATGTGCAAATTAAGGATGTGCACCTATGGGCATGGGATGACAGGAGATTGACATGGATAAAATATACCCACAGACTTTTTAGGATCATCCCATATTCTTAGCTATGAGTCTGCAAAACCTCAGACTCCAGAATGAACAGGCACGCAGTGGGTGTGGTGGCAAGGTAAACTTACCTTTCTGCCCTTCAGTTTATGCTGTCTGAGGCACCTTGGCCACCTCACTGTTTGGACATCGATCTTTATCAATGGAAGCTTACTACCGTACTAACACGGAGTACCTACCTTACTAACAACAGTCAAAAAAATATAGTTTATTCCCCATTAATTTGTTACACTCTAAGAACATAAATCTTACCTTCTTAATTTTCACATCTTCCAAACTTAGCTTTGTGCCTGACACTAAAATAATCTGGCAGTGCATTTGGAATTATTTCTAGTTCTCTGACTGGTTGCTTGGTTTCTCTTTACAGCACAGTCACTAGTGTATGGCTCCAGGGAGTTCACAGTCTCTCTTAGATTTCTTCTCTATAAAATGAAGATACAGACATTGTAAATATTAAATAAAGTACTTTAAACTTTTTTCCCAACCATGCTCTTACCATAATTTATTTTCTTAGAAATTATGCTAAAAGCAAAAGAAGTAGAGGTTAGAAGGGTGGGGAGGTGGAGAACAAGGATAGTGTGTACACCTATTGACAGAGGCAGGGCCATTTGATTTCAGAGCATTTGCTTTCTACAAGGAGGCTTCCCGAATAAAAACTGCAAGGACACCCTGCCCAAATATGCAGCTTGTCCTCAGTGCTCCCTGTGTTCCTTAGACTTAAGGGATAGTTAGAAATTTTCACATTATTCAATTTTTATTCACCTAGCTAATGGGCAGCCACTGATGTCCCCCCCCCCCAAAAAAAAAGAATAGTTAATTTTTGTAGAAGATTCAAATTTTGGCATGAAACAATAAGTTTATAGAAAGTCTAATTTCAGAGGGTAAATTCCTTACCTCTTCCTTACTGTAGTTGTCTTTAAATATACAGAAAAGAATCCCAGTACCTGACTCATCAGATCTTATTTCTCACTCCTGGGCTGTGATCCTGCCTGTTTGCTCTCATTTCTCTGAGGCAGTTGGATTGCTCCAGCTTCTTGTGGCCTGTCCAAGCATGACATCAGCATCCATTACATTCCCCTACAGCCCACACTGGAAAGCTCTCTGTGTTCTATTTTAGCTCTTCAGCCCCACAGGTATGGCATAAATATGGAATGTCAGACTTGTACAAAGTGTCTCCATGCTGCTATTTGCCCAGCCTTTAGTGGGTTGATGGCTTAGGTCTCAACTTTTTTGCCTATTAAAAAGAGAATTGATGGTGTGCTGACGACCTGAACCAGATGTTTAAGCAGAATATGTAACTGCCTACATAATGGAGTCCCCAGGGTCAAGAGCCAGTCTTCATGACTTCATGTGGTCTAAAATTTGACTTTGGAGATAACCATGTTCTTATCTTTAAGCACAAATGAAGTATAGAGTGTGGAGGGGTAGAAAAGAGATAAAATTTTTAAAACTCTGTTATGCTTTAGGTATTGTTTTAGGTAGACTCACTTATATCTTTCTGTTTGATTCATACAAGATACATGTGAAATAGATATCATTCTTAGGCCCATTTTATAACTGAAGAAACTGAGGCTTAGAAAGAACCTCAGGTCATACAAGGAGTAAGCAGGAGTCATTACCAGCATGCAGTCAGTAATTATGGAAAACAGGATTTGAACTCCACCAAACTTCAAATTACTTGCTCTTTCCCTCACATGCTAGGACTCTCTGAGTATCCTTTGCAGTTAAGGGTAGAGTCTCCAGGAAAAGAAGAGATCACTGCCACAGGGAAAAGCAAAGGAAGAGTGTTGACTCTGCTGTTCATGAATGAGTTTGCCGGAGGAGGACCTGCAGCTTATGACTGCAGAGTGGGTAGAGAACCCAAGGGTTCCAGGGGACCCTGGAGACAACCTATTTCATCTACTCTTCCTCATTGCAGATGAAGAAAGAGATGGAAAAGCCTTGCCCAGGAAGAAAAGCAAGTTCAAGGTTGAGCAAGTTCAAGGCTGAGCCAGGTCTGAGGTTACACATTCCAACCTCCCAGTGCCTTCAAGCTTCTCACCCTTCTGTGTCTGCTGGAGCTGCCATCATAGGTTATCCTGGTCCATGCTTCAAACTCCATCGCTTAAAAATAAAACCAACTACAGAAGTGAATTATGAGAACTCTTGTATTTCTTTCTTTTTTTTTTTTTTTTTTTGTATTTTTCTGGATGACTCATAGGCCCTTTACCCAGAAGTACATTATGTATGTATATATTGCTCATAATGTGCACCAGAACATCCACGCCCACTGCATTAATACAGCTGGTACGACTACATGTCACAATACCAGCAGTGTCATTAGTATGGTGTCATTATACATGCACAATTCACAGAAGTTCCTGTTCTAATCAGCCTTCCTTTGCTTATTTCTTAAAATTATAAGAGAATGTTTTCATCATTTCATAATGAATAAGATATAACAAGGCACTAGCTTACAGAACTAATTATAGCTTTTAATTTCAAATTAATCTCTTCATAAGGTCGCTCACTGACTTAAAAACCACCTTACCCCAAATTACCTGCAGCTCATATTTCCTCCAGGTCTTCCAGGGCTCTGCTGACTCACAGAATAAGATCATTTTACCTCTAGTGCCTTGGGTTTTTCACTTGTAAACTTGAATAGCTAATATGGACCAGCTTTGAGGCATTTCTGTGATATTCAATGAAAAATGATAGCAAGCTAAATTGTAGCTTTCTTATACTCAAAGGACAAGGCTGTTCTAAAAGACTGTTCAGCAAATCATCAGTTCATTTGGTTCATTTGTTTTGTGATTTTCCATGTGATTTAAAACAGGAAGGAAAATTGTGCCCCCTTAAAATACATATAAGAAGAAAAGTTAGGGGCTGGGGGTATAGCTCAGTTGGTAGAGTGTTTGCCTTGCACGTATATAGGCCCTGGGTTCTAATCCCCAGAACCACACACACACACACACACACACACACACACACACACAAATTAATTTCTTATGTTGAGTTCTGACCCAAACAGGATCATCAGAATTCTCACAATCTGAACTGGGCACAGTGAGACACACTTACAGTTACACCCTTGGAAGGCTGAGGCTCATTTGAGCTTACAGAGTTTGAGACCAGCCTGGGCAACATAACAAGACCCTATTTCAAAAATAAAATAAAAATTTTATTCTGCAAAAGTATCAGAATCTACAAGGAAAATAAGAAGAAATTTAGTTATTCTGCAGTTATTCAAAGACATTGAAAGTAAATGTGACACAATTTTGCTCCTCTATGCATATATTCTGTTTTTTTTTTTTTTTTTTTTTTTTTTTTACATATACTTCTTTTGTTGTGATTCTTTGTTCCCAGCTAGAAAATGTACTGTAATGTAGTTGTGGTGCTTATGCATAGAGGATGTTACATATTGAATTTTAAAGAATTAATGACTTTTTAAAAATACCTTTCCTTTGCTGAGTCATTTTGGCAGGGATTAAGGCTGTTTTGTGTTCAAAAATACTTCCTTCAGGAAGTAATGGCAGACAGCCTCCAGCTGTGGTTGCTCTCTGGGCTACTTCTGTACTTGTTTCATGAATCCATTACTGCCCTTTGAGAAGGAATTACAGCTTTAATTTAGGCTGTCTCTTTAACCAGCATGGAAGTTCTTTGTGGCTTTTTGTTTTTTTCTGTGTAATCTCACTCTCAGTGGCATATCTTGTTAAAATAGACATTTTTTTAAAAAAGTTATTAGCTTAATTGATGAATTAGTCAGTGAGTGAATGGATCATACATAATTGTCCATGAGAGGTCAATGTTTGGTTGTGTGTCAATCAAGGTTCTCCAGAAAGATAAAACCAATAAAGCACACATATACATAGATACATGTGCATATTTTATGAATTGACTCAAGCAGGTATGGGAACTGGCAAGTTCAAAATTCATAGAGCAGTCCAGCAAACTAAAACTGCAAACAATGATTGATGTTGCAGTCTTGAGTCTGAAATATGTAAAGCAAGCCGGTGGCCAGAAACCCAAGCAGGACTTCTATTTTATAGTCTTGAGGCAGAATTCTGGCTCCAGTAAAACTTGCAGGGCCTTCAACTCATTGGATGAGGTCTACCCATATTTTCTTTCTTTTTTTTTTTGAGGGGGGGACAAGGGGTGGTACCGGGAATTGAACTCAGAGGCACTCAACCACTAAGCCACATCCCCATCCCTATTTTGTATTCTAGTTAGAGGCAGGGTCTCACTGATTTGCTTAGTGCCTCGACATTGCTGAGGCTGACTTTGAATTCACAATCCTCCTGTCTCAGCCTCCTGTGCCTCTGGAATTATAGGCGTGTGCCACTGTACCCTGCCTACTCATATTTTCAAGGATAATCTCATTTACTTAAAATTAACTGGTTGTAAATGTTAATCATATCTACAAAATACCTTCATAGCATTATCTACGCTAATGTTTGACCAGACTATGCCCCACCAAACTGGCACATAAAACTAAAAATCATAGCATATAAAAACTGAATTGTTCTTCCAGTATAACTGGAAATAAAACAAGTGACCCCCAAGATCATTATTGGCAGGAGGAGGGGAATTTCAAGCAGTTCTTCAAAAACTTCAGTATGTACATGAGTTACCAGGGGTCTTGTTTAAATGCAGATTCCCCTCCATTAGGGTTGGGGTGGAGCCTGGGATTTTGCATTTCTAACAAGCTCCCAGGTGATGTTCATGCTACAGGTCTTCAGTTTGAACAGCAAAACCTATGAAAACCTGTCTGGGGAGAAGCAGGTAGTCAAAAAGACAGGACAGCCTTGATAATGAATGAAACTGAGATACAAGATAAGCAAGAGCCTGTGTGGATGAAATTTTAATGTTCAATATGAGACAAGCCAGAAAAGATAGAACATCTGCAGTAACTTCTACAAAGCAATAGCAGAAAACTTTAAGACTTTCTACTGAAATAATTGGATTCTTCTGAGAACCTACAGAGAGCATCTGAGAGTCTCAGGGACTACCAGGCCAGGACCCTGTGAAATCCCAGAAGAGTACAAAGCATACCAACTTCAAAATCATGCAGTGAGATCCATGCTAGTCACATTTTACATAACTCTGAGAAAATAAAGGCACCACGATTGAATGAGACCCCAGCAGTACTGGTACTCCTGTGTAGCAAATAGTTATGTCAGTATCTCTAAAGCAGTGTTTCTCAAACTTACCCACCAAAATATCCCTAATATCAGAAGAAAACCAAATAACGCATTCCCAAAGTCTGTCTTAAGAGAGTTCATAGTCTTTGAAGTTGCACCTTTGTGCTTTTAAAATCTTAAATATTATTTTAATTATAAATAACTGGTTTTGTCTTAATAGTCAAATTTTTCATGCTATTTATCAACAGATACCTTGAGCCTCCAGCAGGCAGGACTCATGAGACCTTATCCTGGTAGCATATATCACATACCACCCAGAGAGTCGCTTAAGTAAGAAATTGGTCACCTGGGTATTGGTCATTTAAATCAGGAGTTGACAACTACTGACAGAGGGCCAAATCTGGCCTGCCACATGTCTTGGTAAATAAAATCACACCGGTGCACAGCCACACCCACTCATTTGGTATTATGTATGGTGGCTTTCACATTACTGAGGCAGAATTTGATAATTGTCACAGAAACTGAAGGGCCCACAAACCAAAACTATCTATTGATTGTATTGATCAATTCAAACTCAGAAACTGCAAATTACTTTCTAAAGGACTTTGTTTGGAGTCTTGGTAATTGCAATTCAGGGAACACAGGCTCAGATTGCTCTGAATTGGTGTAATAGAGAAGACAGGGAAGGTGGAGCTTATGTAAACAACCAATGTAGATTTATTACAAAGCAGTAAGAATTCTTTGGTGAGGAAACTTTTGTTGGAGTTCAGAATAGTTTCTGCTAAACAGGGATTCTGTAACCAACAGAAGACAAAGAAAAGTATGTATATTCTTGGTAAATAATGTCCATAAAACAAGAGTCCAATAATCTGATATGCAATCTTAATTTCTGGGTACAGTGTCATTATCCGTCCTAGATGACTGCAGTCAAAGGGTGGAGGCAACCAAAATTCACATTCCTAGCCAGCAGCTTGAATTGTGCATGTGAGTCTTATTCCCTTAACAGCCTCTGGACTATATTTAGAAAAGCTCTTTTAATGTTACTTCCATCAAAGTTTGCCCAACCTGATCTAAATGACTGTGTTGGGTGCTCTACCACTGAACTACATCCCCAACCATTATTATTTTTTTTATTTGGAGGCAGGGTCTTGTTAAATTGCCAAGGCTTTCTTCGAACTTGTGATCCTCCTGTCTCAGGCTCCAGAATCACTGGGATTGTAGGTATGTGCCACCATGCCCAATCTGTATAGTATTTCCTTCCTTCCTTCCTTCCTTCCTTCCTTCCTTCCTTCCTTCCTTCCTTCCTTCCTTCCTTCCTTCCTTCCTTCCTTCCTTCCTTCTTTTCTTTCTTTCTTTCCTTTGCACTAGGGATTGAACCCAGGAGCACTTGACCACTGAGTTACATTCCCAGCCCTTTTTATTTTTTATTTTGAGTCAGGGTCTCGCTAAGTTGCTGAGGCTGGCTTTGAACTTGCAATCCTTCTGCCTCAGCAACCCGAGTTGCTGGGATTACAGATGTGCACCACCATGCCTGACCTGTGTAGCTTGTTCTAAATATAATTTATGTTTTTACTTTCCCAAGTTCACATGTAAAGAGCCACTTCAGATGCCATAAATCAGACAAAAATGAATTAGATAGGTCTAGCAGCCTATCGAAGTCTATGGAGTGAGCTAGATCTTCAATTGAACACATTCATGTAACTCACGTGGAGCCAAACAGCGACCAGGCCTATTAGAGGGAACCAACCAACTTTGCCCACCTGAGCTGAGCCAAAAGTGTCAGATAGCATGTAAATGCCGTGCCTCCTTGTGTAGGTCATCCTGTAATGGGTGATGAGCAGGAAGAAACTAGTGTTTAGAACTGCTCAGTACTTATAAGAATGGATTAAAAGAAGGAATTAAAGCATAAAGAAAGTGGGTGTAAGGAAAATGAGGAACTATCCATGCTCAGGGCAACTGGAGGAATTTAGTATCCTGGAGCCTGAGAGCCCAAACAGTCAAGGGCAGAACCAGCCGGGGCAGAGTTCAAGCAGAGCTTTGAAAAAATGCTGAGGGTTTAATCTGGGATAAATGTGACTGTCAAATCCAAAGGACAGGCACTGGGCTAAAAATAGCAGATACGCCAAGGGAAAGGAAACACAGATTTTAAACAGAGCAAGTGGAAGGGTGACAGCAAAGCTGGGAAATATCTAGAGGGCTGAACCACAGAGAAAGGGAAACTAGCTTGCCTTTTATGAAGTTGGGGCAATGTAAATCAGTCAGAAGAAACTGAGGGTGTTGAAGATGGCCATCTATTAAAAACTACAGTGTCAGGGTGCTTCTGAGGCAATATATATGTGTATATATGACATATCACATATACACTATATAAACATATTTTTTATATGTATGTATGTATATATAAAACCCCTGGACCCCAAAATAAAGGGTATGGCTTAGAGAACCACACAGGAAAGAACAAATGAACAAAAACAAAACCAAAAAACACTCAATCTAATTCCTCAGGGATTTGGAAGTAGTTGATTCCAGAAACTGGGAAAAGCAAAATGAGATTTGAAAGACAAAGCACAGTTCTTGGAGCAAAGGTTGAAAAGTTACTCCTGAAAAAACTTAACTCAGAGGAATGGAAAGAGATTCTTTTTTATTATTTTTTCTTAAATTGGTCTTGAGAATCACATCATATGTGTTAATAAAGAATATATTAAGTCTGATTGGCTTTTATATGTAAACTATCCCAAGAATTTTTCACGTTTAGGTAAAGTACTCCAAATGAGTATTCCTTCTTCCCGTCCCTGCAAATAAAATGTCTGGCCCAGTTTGTTTGTTTTAAACATTTTATTTTCATTTTTTTTTACATGACAGCAGAGTATATTTTGAAATGTTATACATATATAGAATAAGTTCCAATTAGGATCCCATTATTGTGGTGGTACATGATGTGGAGTTATACCAGCTCAACTCACAATAGCCAAGCTACAGAATCAACCTAGGTGCCCTACAACAGATGAATGGATAATGAAAATGTGGTACATATACACAATGGACTATTACTCAGTCACAAAGAATAATGAAATTATGGCTTTTGCCAGTAAATGGGTGGAACTAGAGAATATTATGCTAAGTGCAATAAGCCAATTACCAAAAAACCAATGGCCCTGCTATTTTTGTGGCTTACCCACTGTGAAATTCCTTGAACAAGGGATCATTTAGTTTCCCTTGCTTCCCACTGATAGCTAGGTGGAGTTCCTGGATGGCATCTGCCTTGGGATGAAAATGACCCAGAGAATATTTAAATAGTAAGACTGAAAGAGCTGTAGCTCTTGTTGGCAACATGGGGTCAGGGTGTACTCTATGCTGAACCTCCAATTATGTGATAAATTACATTTTTATTTGTAAAATTTTTTTTCAAATTGGGGCTCTTCTATGTCCATATATATATATATATATATATATATATATATATATGAATGATATATAGAGATTGATATATACTGATATGTGCCAGGTTCTCCTCCAGACACCAAGAATACAATGGTGAATGCGAGAAAGACAAGGTCTACCTGGGAGAGCAAAAAATAATTTTAGTAGATAATTTTAGTAGAAACACCTAGGATGGCTACTAGACTACCAAACTGACACTGCTGTTGGCTACATAATTAGAATTCAGGGAAGGGACTGCATCCTAGGGGAACCACACCAAATCCATAGTAAGAGTTAAGATTTTTAAATGGTGAATGGGGATGTTTCATGTTGAAAATTAGGGAGGATGTCAGTGTTGTGGGGGTGGGAGGAGGAAGGGGTCTTCCACAGAGTACCTCCTTTAAAGGAAACTCAGAAAGAGCATTCAAGAAGGTGAATGAAACCCAGAAGAAATGTAACCAAGGAAGTAGAGAAAAGAGTAATTCAAGAGGCATGGGTCAATTGTGTAAAAAGTAGCTAAAGGGTCAGAAAGATCTAAACTGTAAAGATAGATAAGTTACACTGTAAACTGTCATTAGAGTAGCGTTAGGAATCAGGGGTCAAAAGTAGGCTCAGTATAGAGAAAGAGGTGGGTGTTAGATGGGTGTGAATTAAAGGGACAGGGAGGAACTAGAGTCCTAGGGTTGGTCCTTTTCTCAGCTTATCTGGAAAGGGAACTAGGAAGATATGAAAGATTTGTATATCTAGGGAGGGGAGGGAGGTTATGAAAGTTCCACAGAATTTCTATTTGGCCCTCCTGGTTGAGAATCTCTAATACAGCGGAGTGCTCAGATTCCTGCAGTCTTTATTACAGTCAATTATCATGCAACAGGTGTTTGCAAAGGGCCTGTTTTAAAAGGTCCACCCTGTGATTCATATAATGAACAATGGGAATTAAATGCACAGGTTAGGATTTTCCCAACAGTGTACTTGAGTTGTTGAGTTTGGCTATGAAAGGATTTTAATTCTTTGTGTAAGGTTGTTAATTTGAATATCTTTCAAAGTAAGAGGTGCTTGCTCTATGGTTTGAAATGGAGTTCAGAGCTTATGCAGCAACATTTTATGTGTGTTCTTAATTACACATCATATATACATATCAAGTGATGGGGACGTCCTACTACACAGGGAACACCTTCTAAACATTTTAGTCTATTTTCTTTTAGGTTTTTTTTTTTTTCTCTTTGTGCATTTGTTAATATCTTCCACGTGCTATTCCATGCCCAGGCTTGAACCCTGTTTCCTAACAACAAATCTAATTGACACTTTGCGGTTTAATGTTACAGTGTTTACAGTTTGGATCTTTTCTGATCCTTCACGAAGTGTGAAGTTGAGAGAACACCTCTCCAAGAGCTGGCAAGATAATTGAAAAGATAAGTCACACCAAAATGAGCAGTCATTTAGAAAGGTAGAATGATGGTCAGGACCAAGACTTGTGGAGTATATGTGAGGATTGAGTTGAGGCCACTCTATGAAAGGGCAGGATCAAATCCTATTTTATTTAAAATTTTGGCATTTTTTGCCAATCATAGATTTCTTGTATTTATTTAATTTTTAAAAAATATTCCATTAAAATATTACATATCTAAAGTACTGTCTGTGTTGTTGCCCCTTAAATTTTGCACCTGGGTAGAATACCTGGTTCACCTCATCATAGTAATATCTGGCTAAGAGCATTGACCTTGGGTTCAGACAGATGGATTCTTCCTACAGGTGTGACTTCAACAAGCTTTCTCTAAACTTTATGTCTTCATTTGTAAAGAAGAAATCATTAAAGAAAGTTGATGTAAGCAAAGTGTTTAGCTTAATAGTATAGCAAATATTCAGCAAACTAAATATTATTTCAAAACAGAATGAGTAATATAGATACACACTATATAATTAGCATTGTTCAGTAGAAATTGAATGTTAACCCCCCTGTGTTTTAAAATATAGCCACTTTTAAAAGGTAAAATTAGACTTAAGAATGTCATTAAGCCAAATATGTCCAAAATATTATGTCAACACAAAATCAATTTTAAATTTTTTTAAATTAAATTTTAAAAAAAATCTTTTTTTTTCTTGGTGCCAAGAATTGAATCCAGGGGTGCTTAACCACTGAGCTGCATGCCCAAACTTTTTAAAATTTTGTTTTATTTTGAGACAAGTTCTCACCAAGTTTCTTAAAGTCTCGCTAAATTTCTGAGGCTGGCCTGGAACTTGGAATACTACTGTCTCAGACTCCCAACTCACTGGGATTACAGGTGTGAACCACCATGCCTGACAATATTAAAATTCTTAGCAGGATTTTTTTTTTTTTTGCATTTTTTACTAAGTCTTAAAAACTGGGTTTGTATTTTTACTTACAGGACTCTTCAATTTGGACAAGTTGCATTTCATATGCTCTGTAGTTATGTGTGGCTAGAGGCTGTCATCTTAAACAACACAGATATAGACATTTCCAGATTATTGGAATACAGATTCACTGGGACAGTAAAATAAAGGAAGTGAAGCATTTTTAAACCTTTTTTAGTAAAGGAACTTTAGAAAGAGCACAACCTCTAAGTCTAGGGACAGTTTCTACCATCTCTTCAATAACTCCTAGTTAGTCTTTGAAATATGAAAGGCTGAGTATTTGGAAACACAACTTGAAAAATACCAATTTTGAAGGGTATGTTACTTCCTCTTTAATTTCTACCAATTTATCAACCATTCTTTGCTGTGGTGCTGACCCCACCTTCTTATACTATTTTATTCTATTTCCATTGGCTCTTAAGAAAATCTTAATGTTATTTATGAGCACAGTCGAAATACTTCAGTAATTCAAATCTGCTTCCGGGGCCAAAAATTAATGAGCATTTGAAAGCATCACATGCAGACATTTCACAAATAATTTAAAGGCTCAAAAAAAAAAAAAAAAAATCCAAACTTAAGAAACCTATACATGTACACACACACACACACACACACACACACACACACCCCTAAACTAAAAGTTGGCAAATACTTCTAAAATAACTCTAAAGTCAGATTTGTAAAAGGAAACCCTGGGCATGTGGTGTGGTGTATTTCTTAGTAAGAAGTTGGATATTTGTGTTTTGTTCAACTCACTTCACTTTGCTTCAAGAAGATAAGAAAAAACTCCCCCGGGGCTGTGGTTGTGGCTCTGTGGTAGACTGCTTGCCTAGCAGGCATGAGGACCTGGGTTCAATCCTCAGCACCACATAAAAATAAAGATATTATGTCCACCTAACAGTAAAAAAAAAAAAAAAAAAAAAAAAATTAAATAAAAACTTTAAAAAAGAAAAAAAAAAAAGAGAGAGAGAGAGAGAGCGCGAGAGAGAATTTCCCCCAAACATGCTGAGGGATAATGTGTGATCAGGAACATTTTTCTAAGGTGTTAATTCCAAATTCCTTTGCCTCCTGTCCCCTCTAAGCCCTCCCAATGGAATCTTCACCTTCTGTGCCACACATCACTCTCTATTAGCTATGACTGCAGAGGAGGCCCTGTGATTGCAGCAAAAAAGACACCCAGATGCATCAAGCACAAATTATTTTCCTAGCATGTAAGGAATTGCTGCTGCTGCTGCTGCTGCTGTGTGTGTGTGTGTGTGTGTGTGAGAGAGAGAGAGAGAGAGAGAGAGTGTGTGCGCGCGCATGCGCGCCCATGATTTATTTAGGGCATTGAACATTTACTTTAAGTCAAGACATAATTTGAAAGCATATGAATTGACTCTTTGGAAATTGTATGGATGAAATTTCAGTAATTAACAAAGGATCTACACATTTTTTAAGGTAAAGGCTGAGTCATTAATGATGCATTAAAACAATCTTCCTTTTTTTCCTACTCCACCCTCTTGGATGGGCAGTGAAGGTACCAAATCTCATGGAGTAATCATTTCTAGAAGTTTCCAATTCTGAGAATAGGGGAAGAGGCCCCTTAAAATACAGCCTCCTTGCTCTGTGTGTGCGAACCAGTAGCTTTGGCCTCATTGAGAGTTCATGAGAAGAGTCTCGAGCCAAACCCAGACCTACCAGATCAGAATCTCCACTTTGAAAAGTTTACACGATGATTCTTATGCACATGGAAGTTTGAGGAGTACTGATAGTAGGAAGATTCCCATAATTTTGTTTAAGTAATCATTATTAAAAGATACCATAGTACATTGTTTCATTGTTACTAATTAATAAGAAACTACCACAGCTCCTCAAATTTAAAAAAAAGTTTCCCTATTTAATTGTTTATCTAAGATTTTCCTTATAACATGATGCTGTCATTTAGAATCATCTATGATCTGAATATACCTTTAAAAATGTTTTCGTATAATCTACAGATATTACTGTAATCTAAAAACAATATGGAAAGCCATTCTTCTACAATGACCTTAGGAATAAGATCAGGGCACAGGAATATTTTTAAGAGCCCCTTAGGGAAAGCTGATATGCAGCTGAGGCTGAGAGGTGCTACTCTGTTTCCCCCAATTTCTGCTCCACTAGCCTCAAGGACTTGGGAGCCCCAATGTCACCAGCATCTTGTTTACATAACAAAGCTCTCTCCCCCACTGACACTGAAAGTTTCTTTCCTGACTATCCTTGTTGTCCTTGGTTTCAAGTTAGTTACACCCTATGCAGTCATTTTTATCGTTTTTTCTGCCCTGATTTCACTCATAAATCATTTCCTATCACTCTTCTGGTCTTTTTCCAGCTTCTCAGCGTCTTTCGGGACTCCAGGAGCCTGAAAATAGCATCCCAGATGTGTCGACCTCCATTTTCCTTGATTCCTTCTGTAGGATATTCTTCAGAGACAGCCCAAAATAGTACTGGCCCTCTCTTACTGGGACTTCAGCATTCTCAGACAAATTTGCAATTTTAAAATGAACAGACATTAGATACCCAACCATTCAATTCACCTCTTCATTTTCTACAAAGCCATAGGTCGTATTTTAAAGCTAGAGATGTCAGGAGGAAGGTGGCTGTGGTCAGAGTGCAGTGAGTTTTAGCCTACCCCTGCCTCCACCCTGGGTTGAAAAATGGTTCAAAAGCATCTCAGGGCAGCTTCTGTGTGACCATGGAGCAACTGACACCCCTATCCTTTGTGTTTGCCTTAAAAAGCATTTGAAAATGGTTTTTGAATGAATAATATTAAAAATTTTTAAAAAGTTGCCTTTAATCCCACTAGGCTGATTCGATAAAACAAATAAGAATCAATTGATACCTTAAAAATGTAATTTTTGTTGTTAGTTTTCAACATAATTTAGAAAAACATACATATTTGAAGTGAGCTAATTTAGATTTGAGCTGTATGTGTTGGAATGACCTAGTTATTTTATTTCCATCTGCTTTGTTTGTGGACCGTTTTGATAAGCCCTCAGGTGCAGAGATACTTCTTCAAAAAGGAAGGAAAATTGTTGTTTTCTATTTGCTGTTGTGCTTCTAGAAAGCAAAAGTGCTGGGTTCTCTTTTCTAGGTCTTTTTGTCCTCTGGCCCAGGCTTCCTCTCACTTTGGGTTTTGGGCTGACAGGCCTCTGCAACCTATAATCTATTTTTCCACTTGATCAGTCAGCTAGTTTTATCATTAATAATTCACGTCAGCATTGAGCCTGTAGGCAGGAAAACATGTCAAGCAGGCACAATGAGGAAACCAGTTCAAATATGGGCAAGAACATTAAATGCTTGCCTTGGGTTTTGACTTCACTGGGAAGAGAACTGAAAGTGTCCATGGTCCTGGATTCATGTAATCTTTCTCACCAATGTGGACCCTCAAGGGACCTGAAATCAAATAGGGCAGCATAGTATGCCAGGAAATGTGCTTTCAGGAAAGTGTTTTGGAGGTTAAGATTAAAAGCACTTTATGAAACTTTAACAGCGATATTTTCATTTAAGGACATACTTACAAGTTAAACTTTTACTAGAAAACTCTATAAATAAAGATGGTATTGTTCAATGTTTTTGAAGTACAGATTAATATTTACTTTCTAAAAACTGACCTAGGAATTTATAAATGGAATATTAATCTATTATAAATTGTTTTTTGTTCTAGGGGAAGAAAGTGTGATGTTAATGAATAAATATATTTTTTTTAGAAAAATTCTAAGTATTATTAAATAGGTTGCATGGAAATCATGAAAGAAATCTAGAAGGAAGACTTTTTTTTTTAAATCTACATGCTTTAATAAATTTTCAACTCTCCATCATGCAGTTTGCTTCCCTGTGGATCAATTACAGCCAGGTTGGAAGCCTGAGCTGACTTCCTCATTCCCAACTCACATTCAACCCACTTCCACCTGTCTTTTCAACTTCGCCCAGCTGGTATGTGCCCAAGGGCCATAAGCCAGCTTTAATGTCAGCCAAGACAGTCTGCTGATGAAAAAAACAACAGACTTAATCCCAACACATTACCCTTAATTCCTTAGACCAGGGCAATCACAGGGAAAAATCAAGGGCTTCAGTAACAACCACAGTGGTATCGGCTCCAGCCCTACCAGCTTTGTCATTGGAGTCTAGATCCCCCTGCACCACCCACCCTGTATGGCCCAATGTGCATGCCTTGCAGTGGCTGGTTGGTCAGTATGGGACTGACCTGGGGAGAAGCACGCACTGCTCCCACTGCAGTCCTGTGTCTTCCCACCATTGCTTCCCTATCCCATGTGCCCTGCTGGGGCTACCCACTCTTCCACCTATGGTGTGGAGAAAGTCAGGCCCGAATACTTCCACCTGACCCCTTGGTAGACATGGCTCTTAGGGCCCAAAAGAGAGATCTGACTTCCCAATGGAGTGTTGCGTATTGTGCCCTAGAAAGTGTTTCCTTTAGGAATGACAGTTCTTCCATCTATTTCTGGAGTATTTTGTGTATTCCTAGCTCCTTTTAGACCTGTAGTCTTAAATCCTTCCAGCATATCAGGATACTTGCGGTGCTTTTAAAGATCTGTTTAGACACAGATTGAAATTTTAATTCAGTTGGTCTCGGGTGAAACTACGTTAAATGTTTTTGAAAAGTTCCCAGGGAATTTTAATGTGCAGCTAGCATTAAGCTTGAAAAATCCCCCTCTGAGCATCTCTGGGAGTCCTTAGAAAATGTCTCTGCTGTGTTTCAGGAATAAGACTGGGCTGTCAGCAGTGGTCTCTGTTTTTCATTTCTTTTGTTCTGCCTCCTCCACTTGGGTACCTCCCTATCTGCCTGGCACTGCCATATCCCTGTGCCCTCCCATCAGGGATGTCTTTCTCTTTTGGACACTGATACCGCTCCAACATTCACCATGAAGTCACACAAGTACCACTTTTAGGATCTGGGTCACTAGTCCTCAAAACTAATCATTGTAAGCATCTGGCAGTTCTTTTTACCACATGTCTAGGCCCTTTTCATGAGTCACACCATTTCCTCCTCACAACAATCTTATGAGACAAGCCCTACCTCTATCCTAGGATTATGGAAGAAGAGACTAAGACTCACAGAGGAACCCAAGATTCCCTCCCAGTGGTTGTTTTAACAAACAAAGATACTGCCAAGATAAATTTTTTTGCAGATGTATTAAAAGTTATAAGGTTATTTTCTCTGACGATTAAGATGTCAGCCAGGTAGATATAATACATTCAGGTGAGTTCTTTGAGTTTTCAGCAGATAGCAGCAGAAGGTGAGCCAGATTTGAAGCACATGGTGTTGTTGAAAGGAAAGTGACCACAACACTCGGAGCGACCAAGAGATCTTTATTGCAGCAGTGCAAAAGAGAAGAGAGAGAGAGAGAGAGAGAGAGAGAGAGAACAAGAGAAGAAAGAGAGAGCAAGGAAGAGTGAAAGCAAGAGAGGGAGACAGAGAGAGCAAGAGAGGGGGGCCCGGCAGGAGGGAGATTTTATAGCCAAAATCTAATGGGGTCTCTGGGTCTGCAAGCTGCCTTGTTGACGTACAATGATTGGATCACACAGTAGTTGCTAAGGGTGTCATCTTCTGCCTTCAATCAAATGGGGCAGGGGTCAGATGTGGGTTTCTGTTGCACCAGACCGGTGGGGGTCGATTGTTCAGCCTTGAGTGGGGTTGAGTGTTCAGACTTGACACAAACAGGTGATAAAGAACCAGACAGAGTGGGGTTTGAGTGCGCGGGTTATCCTGCAGCTAACGTTTGTTCAGCCTGCCCTGCAGACAACTTAGTTCAGCCTGTCCTGCACCTAACAGTTGTTGGCTTTAAATGTGGAGGGGGTGTGTGACAGGAATGTGGGAGGCCTCATAGAACAGATGAAGTGGGACCAAAGACCTACATCTACAAGTAACAGGATTTTGCCAATGATATCAATTAACTTGAGGGTGACTATTCCCCAGATCCTCTGGATAAGAAGTCAGCACACCTGACACCTCTACTTCAGCTCTGAGGGACCCAGACAACAGAGAACCCAGTCATGATATGCTGGACTACTGACCAACAGAACCACGAGCTAATAAGCGGGTGCTGTGTTGAGAGCCTAAATTTGTCGCACTTTGTCACATAGCGATAGAAAACTAATATTGGTAACTTGCCCAAGGTAAACCAAATAGTAAGTAATAAAGGCAAGATTTAAACCCAAACAATATTGATCAACAACTCTTTCAGATACAATAGTTCCTGCCTTATCCATGCATTCTAAGACTCCCTAATGGATGCCTGAAACTATAAAAAGTACTGAACCAAATATACTATGTTTTTCCTATACAAACCCAAATGTAATATCTTTCTCACCTTAATTAAGCACTTAACACACAACTGTGGCTGTAACCTTTGCAGTTTGAAGTGTGACAGCAATATTAGCATAAATTCCTTTTTCCTTCTTATAAATTTCATGGATTGAAAATTTGTTCTTACCATAGCTCTTAGCAACCTCAACATAAATTTTTTTTTTTCGAATTAAGTTGAGAACTTTATTCACTTTTTCAGTTAAAGGAAGCACTTTTATGGCTTCTCTTTGGCATATCCAAATTTCCAACATCACTACTCTTGTGTTTTGGGCCAGTAGTAAGTGGAATAAGATTTACTTGCACACAAGCACTATGACAATGACAGTCAGTTTGAAACCCAGAGAGCTACTATTTAGTGTGAACCAAGGGATGAGTCATATCCCTAGCAGGATAGGTCAGGATGGTTCAAGATTTCATCATGCTATCCAAAATGGTGCACAATTTAAAACTTAGAAATTGTTTATTTCTGGAATTTTCTATGTAATACTTTTGGACCATGATTGACACAAGTAAATGAAATCACAGAAAGTTAAATTAGGGATAATGGAGAATTCACTATATTTTAAATGTCTCATGCCTAAGGGACCCCCACTGAATAACCAACACGATACCATATTCTCCCACTCCTGACTGAGACTTCTTAATTAGAATAAATGCATTGACCCAAGTGTCTCCTCCTCTTTGAAGAAGTTTCCCAACAGTCTGCTTCGTCCCTCAGGCAAAAATGTTTGGTAGGTTTATATCATGTTTCCCAGAATTGACTCCACCTCTGGTTAGGTTGGGACGTGATATTCTGCATGCATGTGTTTATAGTTTTCTTTGACGGAAATGTATAAGGCCTAACACCTGGGAAGGCCAGAACTCCTTTCTGGCCTTCATGACAGAATTCATTCATTGCTCATGCTGAGCCTGGATTTTGAGACTTGATCTGGTATTCAGATGTAGGACTGATCTGTATGGAGTCTTTTCTACTTCAGAGTGCATAATACCACTGCGATATTCACATTTCTTTATTACCCACAAGAGAAAATAATGAAAATTCACTCATCAGTATATAATAGCTCTTCTATCTACAGCTTTAAAAATATTTATTTGTTGAATCCCAAGTACATGCCAGTTATCCTACCTGCTTTGCAAATAATGTTTCCTTTAATCCACCCTATGATAAAGACATCATTTCCATATTACAGATGGGGCAACTGAGGTGCAGAATTATGAAAGAAGAATTTGTCCAAGGCACACTACTGGCAAAGAGGAGCAGCTAGGATCCAAACAGCTCTTTCCAACCTGAAAGTCTCTGGTTAAAATTGAAAACCTGCTACTTTACTTATTGTCAGAATGTCCCTGGAAGTTTAGACATATGCCTAGTGCCGATTTTCAGTATGGCTCCACTGTATGGCTCAAAGTCCCTCACAAAGTCAGTGTTCAGGCAACCTCTGCACTAGCCTGCTGTGCTAGCACATTCCCACACATCTGGTTATGTCATCACTGTAAAAACCATCTTGCATTTTTAAAAACTTTTTTATTGGTGCATTTTAATTATACATAATCATAGGATTCATTGTGATATCTTCATAGATGCACAATGGATAATTTAGTTTGCTGCATTCACCCTTTTCCTCTCCCTTTCCCTTCACCCCTTCCTTCCCAGATTTTCTTTCTCTAGTCTACTGGTTTCTCTTCTATTATCATGAGTTCCCTTTTTCTGTGACAAAATTTTATTCTTCTTTATGGCTGAATACAACTTCATTTTACATATATACCACATTTTCTTTTTCTGTTCATCTATTGGACAGATTGGTTCTACAACTTGGTTACTGCGAAGTATGCTGCTATAAATGTTGGTTTGCATCCCTACAATATGCTGACTGATTCTTCAGGATAATAAGGAGTAGTACAGCTAGGTCATATGGCAGTTCCATGCTTAGTCTTTTGAGGAAACTCCATACTGATTTTCAGAGTGGTTGGACTTATTTATAATGCCAACAACAGTGTATAAGTATTCCTTTATTCCCACATCCTAGCCAGCATTTATTGTTGTTTGTATACTTGATGATTGCCATCCTAACTGGAGGGTGATGAAATCTCAGTGTGGTTTTAATTTGCCTCCCCCTGATTGCCAAAGATGTTGAATTTGTTTTTCATATATTTGTTGGTCATTTGTATTTCTTATTTTAAGAAGTGTCTGTGCATTTATTTGCTCATTTATTGATTAGATGGCTAGGTTTTTTTTTTGATGCTAAGTTTTTTGAGTTCTTTATATATTCTGGATATAAATCCTCTGTCAGAAAAGTAGCTAGCAAAGATTTTTCCCTCATTCTGTGGATTCTTTATTCATGCTCTTAATTATTTCCTTTGTGGTATAAAAGCTTTTAACTTTGATGCCAGCCCGTTGATTAACTTTTGAGTTTTCCCTGGGCTTTAGTGGAAGTTCGTGTCTGCATCTACATGGTGAAATATATTACAAAGTATAGTAACAAAAACTGTATGGTATTGGCGTAAAAACATGCACGTCAAACAATGGTACAGAATAGAAGACACAGAGACAAATTTAAATAGATACAGTCATCTGGTCCTTGGCAAAATTGCCAAAAAAATATTTGAGAAGAAAGCCTTGTTAGCAAATGTTGTTGGGAAAACAATATCCATATGTAGAAGAATAAAATTAGATCTCTCTCTCTCTCTCTCTCTCTCTCTCTCTCTCTCTCTCTCTCTCTCTCTTTCTCTCCATGGATAAAAGTCAACTTAAAGTGGATCAAAGGGCTGGGGATGTGGCTCAAGTGGTAGCACACTTGCCTGGCATGCGTGAGGCACTGGGTTCGATCCTCAGCACCACATAAAAATAGAATAAAGGTATTATGTCTACCTAAGACTAAAAAATAAGTATTAAAAAAAGTGGATCAAAGACCTAACAATTAGACCCAAAACTTTGCAACTGGTAGAGAAAAACCTATCACATTACTTTTCTGATACAGGTTTATATGTGGTCTCACTGATTAAGTGTTAACTAAATATCTTGAAATAACAATATCTTCATGTTAATTCAAATTAATTTGTTGATTTCAAACAAATAAATCACCCTAATTTTGAGATGGTCTCTTTAGTTTCTTGTATTTTCTGATAAAGAAAATTTTTACTGTACATATATGTAATGTATTTGTTACTATTACCAATAAACCCCAAAAGCATGTCTGTATGCCACCATGATTCAGTTAATAACAATGACTGTTTCTTAATGGCTGCCATGTCCATGAGAGTGCCAATTAAGTCATTTCTAGACTGCAATCTAGTCTGTTCTCTTGTTTTCCAGAAAATTCTTAGTAAATAAAAAAAGCATGCTTTTTTATCATTCCTTAACGTTCGTGATTTTTTTAACAGAAATGAAAGGAAAAGAAGTGGTCAGAAGAGGAATACTCATGGTATGTTTGAATGTGTTTGGTCTAGGGAATTAGAAGACATGAAGTATTACCCTGGTTATGTCAGCCCCAGACTATGCTTACTAGGCTGTCTAAGCCACAACTTTCATATGCTAAATGAAGATAATGCCTAAAACACTATACAAATGCATTGTTATTATTATAATTATTAAAATTGAGAAATGATAGTGGGTAGTTACCCAAGACTTTAGCGGTCATAAATCTTCTTTGGGAAGTTGTTTCAACGTGGCCTCAATTATCCAGGTAAAGGATTCACCCCTTTTCAATTTTACCTGTGGAGTCATTTTCTTGCAGTGTGACAGTACTACAATCCTATTATTGCTGAAATAATTGGTGCATGGGGCATCTAGTGCTGAAATTGCCTGTGATTATCTGCCCAGCAGGAGCCTCTGGGTTTAGAAAAGTCACAAAGTACAAATGTGAGCTTCACAAAGGCTGGGAGAATGTCTCATTCATGATATACCGCAGTCCCCACCACACCAAGGTACTTCAGAATGAGATTATTGAATTACCAGGTGAAGGAATGGCATTTTGTCCTCAAAAGAATCAACAACCAGGTCAGGAAAGAGAATCAAAAAGATTTATTTTTCTAGTTTCTTTAGGAGATGATTCTTTGGGACTTTTTGTTTCCTTCAAACCTCAGGTGTAAGTTTTTTTAAGGTGTGAAGTTCAAGTGTTAGAAGATGTCAGCTACATCACCTAACATGCAACAATGTACATTTTACCAATAAACGTCATCATTCATTCATTTATTCATGGGCTCCACCAGATCAAGAGTGGGGCTATTGATTTTCTCCTGCAATCTCAGCCCTCACGAAACTTATCCATCTGATAAATATTCACAGAGTTTCAGGCACTTCAGTAAGCCAAATATTTCCTCTGGTGAAGCTGCCAGTTATTGAAATATTTCCAGAACTTCTTTTTCACTTGTTCTCAGGACCTAAAGTGTGTTATTTATATAACACCTTTCATTCTTGGAACCAGCGCACACACTGTGTCTAATCCAGTCCTTATAAGAACCAGTGGGTCATCACAAAATGAGTTCACGGAGAAAGCTGCCAACAGGGTCTTGCCCAATACATTCTTGAAAGGGTGACTATTCATGGTTGACAGATGAAGCAATGGAGATTGAAAGGAGTTAACGGCCTTTGCAGGTCGACATTCTAAGTGTAAGAACATCAACCCTCAACTTCTGTCCTCAAATTCCAGGTTTTTACTCCTACCCCCATCAGTACACCAAAATCTCCAACAGTGGCAAGTCAGTACTCTTCAGACTTGGTATTTTGGAAAGCCCCAAAATTCATTAAGAATTAATTTTAAATAAGCTGAGGGAACCCCAGACTTGATAATAGCATTGGATTTATATCTTTGTTTTGTCTTACATAAAATCAACATAGGAACATTTGTATAATGAGCCATATTTTCTTAGGTAGTTTGACTCTGTAGACAATTTTGGAAAACTAGTTCTAAATCTTTGCAAACATGTCAGCTTCACTAAACAGAACATATGAAACTGTTTTGGAGAAGCAGGATCCTTCGGCAGGGTGGAGAGAGATTCACAATGAGGCCTAGGCATCTTGGTGCCGAGGTCTAGTTTTAATCCTCTCTGGGGCACACACAGCACTCACTACATTCATTGTTCACTTTATAAGACAGGCAGTAGAACTTGGGACCCAAGGTTAAGTGACCACACAAGCAAATATATTTCCTTAAAAAATCAAACACATGCAACTTGTAATCAAACAAATCCTGACCCAATCTAAAACAAGGAACAAGAGTTGCGTCATTCACCTGGAAAATTCTGCCCAAGTCTCCCCTTTCACGGGATTGTACCATCAGCAAGCAATGAGTCAGCTTAGACTGGTAGTTCTAGATAGAAGGCAGTCTAGTTTCTCTAAAGACCTTAAGTAAATGGAATAAGCAACTCAATCAGAAACTCCCAATTGTGGTTTCCAGAGAAGGGCTGCAGCCTCCTGGCCTATCTGTAATTAGAAGACAGAGAGAATGTTACATAAATCAAAGCCCACAGCAGTTCAGACTCTGACATCTTGGCAATGCTGGCTGACCAGGTGACCCCTTCACCCTCAGGGGTAAACACCATTAGCAGAGTGTGCCTCCAGAGCATGAGGAAGTTCAAATTCATAACCTGAAATTCTTAATTTTAGCATTTATGTCTGTGACTAAAATCTGACATCCTCTCAAGGTTCTGCATCCCATAGCTATCAAATAATGAGAGCAATCTATGGACTATTTTTTAGGAGGAAGGAAGTAGCTTGTGTAAATATCAAAAGAAGTCTTTGATTCTTGTCATGTTAGTGTTCATTTGTGTTTTTTACCCCCTCAGGACCTACATCAGGAAACTTCATAAGAGTCAACTTTTTTTATATAGCATTTGAGGTCCTAGAACCGGATGAATCACTGGGTCAAATTATATCATTCCTTGCCTGAGAAACTCAGCTAAGGAAATAAGCATTTCTAAAAATCAAGGTGGATGTTGAAGGAAGTAGATGGATAAAACAAAGCTGGATAAATATATAGCTATTGCCTGACAAACATAATTTGTAAAGTTGTGGTCACTGGAACACAGAAGAAGAGTACTGCCACGAAAAGTTAAATTTTGGACCATTTGGAAGGGGTCCAGATTAGTTCCATAAGAACCAGAGAAAACAGCATAATGTTCCAAAGGGTTTTTCCCTCTACTGTATTGAAATAGAACATTCTCAAATCAATGGATCATTTGTTCGTTCTTTTGTTATTTAGACCAACAACTACCAAAGGGGTTGGCAGGGCACTGTAAAACATTAGAGAGAATGTTAAGGTAGTTAGAATTTCTTCACAGGCCTTTCATTAGATTACCTCTCAACATTCATGATGAGTGTTTTGGCCCAAAGCCAGTCGTCACCTGGGGCGTGACTCTGGAGTGCCCTCTCTCCTCAGCTCTGGGATCCTGTGGCTCACCAACCTGCCCCATTCAGCACTCCCAGTGCTTCCCCAACCACACCTGCCATACTCATTATGCTTCCCAGAAGAGAGGACCACTGAAAAGTGACCCTAGTTCCACATCACAACCTCTGCCATGGCTACCAGGAGGAACATTTGCCCTATGCAACATGGAATCAATCTACCTTTTACTCATTTCTGGTTTTCTCAGCCATTACTCAAGGAAAAGTTTTTATTTATTATTATTATTATTATTATTATTATTATTATTATTATTATTATTATTAAACAAAGCTATCATCTCCAGAATTTTGGATCCAAACCCTCAATTGCCTCATAAGCACTTTGGCTGCAATTATTTAGCTTTACCTTCTCAATTTCCTCACTTTACCTAAAACTTGGATGTTCTCAGAAGGCCCTACAAGTCCCACAATGCTCTTAAGTGGAGGTATTTCTTTTTTTATGCTCCATGTAACTCAGGAATAAGACTGGAATCAGTGTCTCCTTTGCTCCCTACTTTTAAGTCATTGCTATTTATCCCTCCAACCCACTGTTTTAAAAAGAAAAGCAAAATGCATATGCTTTGAGGCTCCTATGACTGAGCTAAATCACCTTCTCTCCTCCTTATTGTAATCATCCACTCATTTCCCAATTGTTTCCCTTTCACTTATGGACAACTCCAAGTCTTAGAAACATTTCCTCTCCACCCTGATGCCAGCCATCATCCCAGGAGACTTTTATATGGAAATTCACCTCCTTCATTTCTGCCACAGGTATACCTTACTATGTCCATGCCAGTGTCACCAACAGTACTGTGAAACAGTACAACCTCCAAAATCACCAAAGTCACATTCCTCTGAACCTTCTAGCAAGCTTGTTCATCTGACTGCCTTCATATCAGTGGGTTAACTAAGACCTTGATCAGATCCTCTTTCCACTTCCTTTCTCTCTACTCATTATCCTCTTTAGTCTTCTAGCCCGTAAGGTAAGTAAGTAATTAGCTGGCTTAGATTTCATAATATTTCTGTTTAATCACTTCCTGGCAAGTACCATCCCCTTTGTCAATCTACCTGGAGAAACCAGCAACAACAAAAATCGAACACCTCAGAATAATTCTCTCCTTGTATTACTCTCCACAGTATTTCCAAGTTATACTATCAATTATTATGGCCCAAAATATAGTCCCTTGACTATATTGTCTTCTGCATTCTAAACACACATGTAGTTACGCCTACTTGGCATATCCCATTGGGACTTATGAGGAACTCAAAGGTGTTATTACCAAAATTAAACTGATGGCTCAACCCCACGGTGTTCAGTAACTCAGCAGTCCCAGTAAGTGGACCTCATCTGGCATCCAACCAACCAACCAACCAACCAACCAAGTTACACCAGTTCTGTTTCCTTCATACCTCTTAAGTATGCCCAACTTTTCCATCTGTTCCTTTGTCTATCTGGTCAAGCTACCTTGAGTATGGCAACAGTTTCCTCACTATTCTGCCATAGCCACTCTATACACTACTCCTCAATTTGTGCTTCCAACAGTGGCCAGATGAAACTCTTAAAAAATGTCTCAGCAGCACTCCTAACAACATTTCAACCACTTTTACACTTAGTACAAAGTTAAAAACCCTTAACACAACCTTTCATACCACACAGCATCTGGCCTCCTGTTTGTTTTTCAAATGCATGGTGCATGATTCTAGACTCTGCTCTATCGTCTTGCTGCTCCTCTTCATTTGGTTGACACCTACACACTCTTCAGGTCTTAGCCTGAAACTATCTTTGAAACTATCTATGAAACTATCTTTCTTTATACTATATAACTGTAAATGAAATCAAATAATTATAACTGAATACAATTGTCTGTTCACTGAGTTCCTGCTTGGCTGAAACATCCATAGGCTCGGAGACTGTATCAGTCTTTTTTGCTGCTCTATCTAAGATTAAACAGCCATTTTGGTGTTTCCAGAAATGAGGGGGTTCCTGGGATGTGAAACTGCAGGCTTAAAACCAGTTGGACAAACTGGCAAGTTTTGTTACCTTAAACACTAGTGCATAGAACAATGCTCAGTGCCTACTTATAAAACGAGTGAGTAAATGGAAGAGCTTCTCCTTCTACCCTTAGAAGTAATGTGTGTGAATAGGAGAAAAGAGTGAAATAGTGGTTTATAGAATTGAACTGCAGAGATGATGATTGTTCTCCCCAGAACATTCCCCCCTGAATTCCTTCAGTGGTAGAACAATAGTAGGCTGGTTCAAAGGATCAAAGCATTTCTTAGCCCTACAAGGAATTGTGAGAGATGAGCATACAAACTTCATCTTGACTCATGACAATGCATCAGGAAAAAGGGGTCTCAAGATTCTTCACTTACTAGCCATAGGTCCTTAGATCAGTCTCTAAAGTTTTCTAGACCTCAGTCTGCAAATCGAGAAGGATGAATTTTCTTTTATTCTTTCTAGGTCTGAAATTCTTTCTCTCCAGTTCTGAAATTCTTTTGTGTCCTTTAGATTAGCATAGCTTCACCAAGAGAAAGACTCATACAGGAAAATCACTAAAGCTGTAGGAGATAGCAATTTCCCAGGCTGTGACCTTAAATATGTTAATAGAACCAAACCTTAGTCCTCTATGGTCTACTGTTATCTATGACTATTTATTCATTCATCTTGTGTTTTAGTCCCATTATATGTTAGGAATCGAGCTAAATGTTGGTAGTTGGTTTGGCTGTCTCCCAAAGCCCCAACTATGGTGAACCTGCTAAGCAAAACCATATTCTTTGCTCTGTACCAAACCCACTTGAATGAGGGCTATCTGCTATTTTCTTACCTCCAACCTATCTATGTTCAAGTTTCCTCTCAGCCTCTTTTCTACTCTACCAGGGGTCTGTAACCCTTTTCCATAAAAGGTCATATATTAGATAACTTTAGTCTTCATGGACTTTATAATCTTTATCAGAGCTATTTAATTTAGCCCTTGTAGTCTGAAGAAATCCACAGGGAACCTACAACTAAATAGATATGGCTATGTTTCAAAAAAAATTATGGACACAAAAATCTAAAGTCCAACTGATTTCATGTGTCACAAAATATTCTTTTGATTTTTTTCCAATCATTTAAAAACATCAAAATGATTCTTAATGGCCATATAAAAGCTGAATTTGGCACACTGGCCATAGTTCATCCTGCATAATCATTGTTTTCATTATTGCTGTGTAGTATTTAGTGTAAGATTCTCTAGGTTAGACTGCCTAGGATTTCAGTTGTATCTTTTTTATTATTAGGATAATTGTTGGCACATATTAATTGCACAAAACAACAGGTTTTACTATGAGATTTTCTTTGTTTTTAATTTGTTCTAATTAGTTATACATGACAGCTTACTATGACATTTTCACACATGCAAGTAGCATTGTTTAATCCAACTTCCCCATTATATTCTTCCCACCCCATCTCTTCCCTTACCCCTAATGGTCCCTCTTCTACTTTCATTTCATCTCCCCCACCTAGATTCTACATATGAGAGGAAATACGGAACACTCGCCTTTCTGAGTCTGGCTTATCTTACTTAAGATAATGATATCCAGTTCTATGCATTTGCCTGTAAATGCCATTTTCTCTGAATAATATTCCATTGTGTATACGTACCACCTTTTCTTTATCCATTTGTCTTTTGATGAACATCTAGGTTGATTCCATAATTGGGCTATTATGAATTGTGCTGTGAGAAACATGGGTTTTCAGGTATCTCTATTGTATGCTGACTTCAATTCCTTTAAGTACATACCCAGGAGTGGTATAGTTGGATCATATGATATTTCTCTTTGTAACTTTTTTTTTTGGTACCAGAGATTGAATCCAGGGGTGCTTAACCACTCCTTGAGCAATATCCCCAATCCTTTCTATTTTTTTATTTTGCAACATGGCTTCACTAAGTTGCTGAAGCTGGCTCTGGACTTGAGATCCTACTATCTCAACTTCCCAAGCTGCTGAGATTACAGGCCTGCACCACCATGCCTGGCTCTATTTTTAACTTTTTGAGGAATCTCCATACTGTTTCCAATAGTACCTATATTAATTTACCTTTCTACCAACAGTGTAGTCATTTGGGGCTTTATAGTCTTCATGAGAGACCTTATCTAGACCTTGTAAGTTCTTTTCCTCTCTCTCTCTCTCTCTCTCTCTCTCTCTCTCTCTATATATATATATATATATATATATATATATATATATATATATATGATCTATATATATAATATATATCTATATATATAATATATATGATCTATATATATAATATATATCTATATATATAATATATATATATTAGATCTCTCTCTATATATATATATCAGCATCTGTTATTTTTAGCTTTCTTAATAACAGTCATTCTGATTGAGGTGAGATGGAATTTCAATGTGGTTTTGATTTTCACTCTCCTAATGGCTAAAGACACAAAGGATTTTTTTTTCTTGTACTTATTGGCCATTTGTATTTTTTCTTTTGAGAAGTGAATGGTCAGATCAATTGCCCATTTTTTTTGAGTAGATTTCTTGTTCTTTTTTTGTTTTTGTTTTTGAAGTTATAAATTATTCTTATTTATTTCAGATATCTGGCCTTACATTTAGATCATGCATGTGATAAACATCTACTTTTGGAATAATTGAAGTTATCTTATAAGCTAAGCACATGAGCAACTCTTGAAAATCTTTCATGGCTCTAAGAATATGATACTCTTCCTTTGCTTTGTACATACTTTAGATATAAACATTTAGTATATAGAGATTGTGATAATATTTAAACTAAATATGTATTAATAATGTTCATATGGTAAAAATCATAGATATGCAAAAATACCATTTATAAGAGGATATATGAGACTATGGATTTACAAATGAAGTATTATATAATAATCAAAATAAATTAACTGGAGTAACAGCAAATGATAGGAATTTCAGCAGTATTGGTCAAATTTCTATATAAACAATGAAATACATTTCATACATTTAAAAACAAATAAAATTTTGAAAATATATATTTCAAGTCATGTATTTTGGTGCAATAAAAGTATTAAAAGAGAAAGCAAATAGTGAATTTGGGAAACATGATGTTTCCTTAGATGGGAAGAGTTAAGGCATGGGCTGAAGAGAGCAAGGTGGCTAAACAGATGTTATGGTCAAGATGATAGCATTTTTTTCCCCTTGGAGTTTCACAGGTTATAATTGCTTTATGAACTCTTTTTGTTGTTGGTGTTGTTTTTATTGTTTTTTTGAGTTCGTATGTATTCTGGATCCAAATCCTTTGTCAGATAAATGGCTAGCAATGACTTTCTTCCATTTTGTCAGTTGTCTGCTTCCTTTGCTGTGTGGAAGCTTCCTGATTTGATGTAATCCCATTTGCCTATTCTTTTAGCTGTAACTCTTAATTAAACCTGAGTGAGCTTGGTTAAGTTTCTAAGCCACAGTATAAAAGTGCTTCTCTATCTGTAAAATGGGAATCATTTGAGTGCCTACCTAATGGGCTTATTTTGAGAATTAAATGCTATAATGTTTTTAAGGTAATAAGAATGGTGTTTACAATACAGTATTCAGTATACTTGTGACTATTATAGTTGTCATTAAGTGGTTCTCATGCCTGCCAATGCCTCTCCCCCATTATTTAGAATATTCATTTTAAATTCCTTAGAGACATGAAAAGCATTTGCTTTGAATCTCATCCTCTACCATTCCCTTCCCTACCTATGATCTAGTTCTCAGAATCACTTCTAATTCTCTCAGTCATATTATTTCATATGTCTCTGTGTCTGCCTCCCCCTCCACCTTATTCCAATTTTATCTCTACACACATAGAAGTCCTTCCATTTCTACTTATTCTCTACCTTTCAGTCCAACACCAGGGCTTGCTTTTCCCTCCTCTGGGTTGCTATATTACTGTGTGCAGAACTCTATCTTGCAACTTCCACACTTAGTCATGAAACCCATGATAATATATTTATCTTTTCCACTGGACTTTGAGCTCCTTGTGGACGAAGGTTGTGGGTTTTTAATCTATTTGGAAAAACCTGTAACAGTGCCTGGCACATGGGGACACTTGATAAATGCAAGCAGGAAGAAAGAGAGAAAATAAAAGAAATAAAAGGGAGGGAAAGAGAAATGGAAAAAAAGAAACAAGGCAAGTAGTTATCCTGCTAGCTGTGGGACACAAACTTAGGAACATAAGCAGGGGGACACTTGCTGTGCCACTTCTCCCAGGTGGCAGAGTTTCTCTGTTTTGCATTTGTGTAGCCCCCTATCTGCTGACCTGCTTTCTTCTCTATAATCATAGGTGAGATTTCTGGGGCTTCGCAGGCTTGGTAACTGTCTAGAGCACTCTAGAAACAGAGAGGGATGAAAACAAAGACTGGGCTATATAAGGGAACAACTTATGGGTTTTTTTTTTATTGTTTGTTTAGATTTTCTATTTTGAATAGTAATCACACAAATTATTAGGTGAAGTTCACCAAACTACAGAGCTACAACAAGCACATCTATTGATTGAAGCACAAATGCTCTTTGGTAATTCCGTGTGCTTGTCTCATAAATAGTGTTCTGAAACAGGTCTAGAATACTTGGAGATGCAAGTTCATTAATTAGACACTTCAACTTCTTTGAACTAAGAGGGAAGTGTGAGTTTTTAAAAATAGTATCAAAAGAGATCAGAAAAAAGAAGAGAGCTAGTGAGGAAAGTTACAGTAAAGAGATTTAAGAGAATAAACAATTTATCTCCCATTTTAACCTCCAGAAAGCATATGGGACATTTTTAAAAGTTGGAACTGTCAGCTGCAATCTTTTTTCCTTTTATTTATTTAATTATATTTTATTCTCATTTGTTATATATGACAGCAGAATGCATTTCAATTCATATTACACATATAGAGCATAACTTTTCATATCTCTGGTTGTATATAAATTATATCCACACCATTTGTGTCTTCATACATGTACTTAGGTAATGATGTCCATCTCATTCCACCATCTTTTCTTCCCCCACGTGCCCTCCCTTCCCCTCCCACCCCTTTACCCTATCTAGAGTTTGTCTAATCCTCCCATGCGCCCCTTCCCAATCCCACTATGAATCAGCCTCCTTATATCAGAGAAAACATTCAGCATTTGTTTTTTTGGGATTGGCTAACTTCACTTAGCATTCTTCTCCAACTGCATCCGTTTACCTGCAAATGCCATAATTTTATTCTCTTTTATTGCTGAGTAATATTCCATTGTATATATATACCACATTTTCTTTATCCATTCATCATCTAATGATTAACACCTAGGTTGGTTCCACAGCTTAGCTATTGTGAATTGTGCTGCTATAAACATTGATGTGGTTGAGTTCCTGTAGTATGATGTTTTTTAAGTCCTTTGGGTATAGTCCTAGGAGAGGGATAGCTGGGTCAAATGGTGGTTCCATTCCCAGTTTTCCAAGGAATCTCCATACTGCTTTCCATATTGGCTGCTCCAATTTGCAGTCCCACCAGTAATGTATGAGCGTGCCTTTCCCCCACATCCTCGCCAACACTTATTGTTGTTTGTGTTCTTAATAGCTGCCATTCTGACTGGAGTGAGATGAAATCATAGAGTAGTTTTGCTTTATGTTTCTCTAATAGCTAGAGATGTTGAGCATTTTTTTGTTGATTGGTTATTTATCATCTTCTGAGAGGTGTCTGTTCAGTTCCTTGGCCCATTTATCCATTTATTGATTGGGCTATTTGGGTTTTTTTTGTTGTTGTTGTTGTTTGGGTTTTTTTGTTTGTTAATGTTTGTTTTGTTTTGTTTTGGTGTTTAGCTATTTGAGTTCTTTATATACCCTAGAGATTTGTGCTCTACCTGATATGCAATTGGTAAAAATTTGCTCCCAAGATGTAGGCTCTCTTCACCTCACTGATTGTTTCTTTTGCTGAGAAGAAGCTTTTTAGTTTGAATCCATACCATTTATTGATTTTTGATTTTAAATCTTGTGGTATAGGAGTCTTATTAAGAAAGTTGAGACCTAAGCTGATATGACAGAGATTTGGGCCTACTTTTTCTTTTAATAGGCACAGTGTCTCTGGTTTAATTCCTAGCTCTTTGATCCACTTTGAGTTGAATTTTGTGCATGGTGAGAGTTAGGGGTTTAATTTCATTATGTTGCATATGGATTTTCAGCTTTCTAAGCACCATTTGTTGAAGAGGCTATCTTTTCTCCAATGTATGTTTTTGGTGCCTTTTTCTAATATAAGATAACTGTAGTTGTGTGGGCTAGTCTTGCTTTGTAGTATAGTTTGAGGTCTGGTACAGTAATGCCACCTTCTTCACTCTTCTTGCTAAAGATTGCTTTAGGTATTTGGGGTGTCTTATTTTTCCAGATAAATTTCACAACTGTTTTTTCTATTTATATGAGGAATGTCATTGGGATATTGATTGGGATTGCATTAAATCTGTATAGTGCTTTTGGTAGCATGGTCATTTTGACAATATTAATTCTTCCTATCCAAGAACAAGGGAGATCTTTCTGTATTCTAAGGTCTTCTTTAATTTCTTTCTTTAGAGTTCTGTAGTTTTCATTGTAGAGGACTTTCACCTCTATCTTTAAGTTGATTCCCAAGTATTTTACTTTTTTGAGGCTATTGTAAATGGGATGGGTAGTTTTCCTCTCAGAAGATTTGTCACTGATATACAGAAATGCCTTTGATTTATGGGTGCTGATTTTGTATCCTGCTACTTTGCTGAATTCATTTGCTAGAAGTATTGTGGTGAAATTTTTTGGGTCTTCTAGTTATAGAATCATATCATTTGCAAATAGTGCTAAGTTGAGTTCTTCTTTTCCTGTCCACATAACTTTAATTTCTTTTGTCTATCTAATTGCTCTGGCCAGTGTTTTAAGAACTATGTTAAATATAAGTGGTAAAAGAGGGCATCCATGTCTTGTTCCAGTTTTTAGAGAGAATTCTTTTAATTTTTCTCATTTTGGATGGAGAAAATGCACCCCCAAAATTTTACCACAAAACTTCTAGGAAATGAATTCAGCAAAGTAGCAGGATACAAAATCAGCACCCATAATTCAAAGGCATTTCTGAATATCAGTGACAAATCTGGGGCTTAGCATAGATAGCTATGTTGAAATATGTTCCTGCTATCCCTAGTTTTTCTAGTGTTTTGAACCCCACCATGGATGCTGTATTTTGTTGAATGCTTTTTCTGCATCAATTGAGATGATCATATAGTTCTTATCTTTAAGTCTATTAATGTAATGAATTACACTTACTTATTTCCATGTGTTGAACCAACCTTGCATCCCTCGGGTGAACCCCACTTGATCATGGTGCACTATCTTTTCGATATGTTTTTGCATTTGATTTGCTAGAATTTTATTCAGAATTTTTGCATCTATGTTCATTAGCAATATTGGTCTGAAGTTTTCTTTCTGTGATGTGTCTTTGCCTGGTTTTGGAATCAGGTTGATATTGGCCTCATAGAATGAGTTTGGAAGTGCTCCCTCTTTTTCTATTTCACGAAGTAGTTTGTAGAGTATAGGTATTAGTTCTTCTTTATAGGTCTTGTAGAATTCAGCTGTTTATCATTTTTATCATCCTTTGTGAACCTTCATTCATTTAACATTTATATACATGCCAATTTTCTCCCTTTCTTTAAACACTTTAAAAGGGAAAGATACAGAACATACAGCCATTTGTATATTTCTATACTTATATCTATTTATACGTGTTCCCAAGTAAGAAAATATTTATGAAAATGAATAAAATCTATTTAATTATGTATCTGCAAGGACCCTCTACACCTGATATACTCCCCAATTTATCTCTCATGATACCTGATAAAACAAGCAGGAAACAGAATGTGGTTATTGTGTTAATAGGAGGAAACTCAAACAGCAGCTGGATCCAAGCAACATGACCTTTACTATCAGTTCCCTAAGCAAGGATCCATGGTGACCACTTGCCCACACAGAATTTAAAAGGGTTCTGATAATCCAGTAAATAGATATTTTACTGATCAAACAACAGAAAACATTGAATAATGGTCCAAAAGAGAATGATAGGAGATGCAGAAAATTAGGAGGCTGCTACAGAGTGGCAGAAAAGTCAGCAGCCTAAACTAAAGCTCTTCACAGAAGATGGAAGGAAGGTAATTGCTGCCCAGGACCAAGGAAGTAATAGCACTGTGTCTTGGGGATGGGTTTGCTTTGAAGGTTGGGAAAAGAGGAAGGCATCCAGGGCAATGCCCAGATTTCCAGCCTGCGAAACTATAGGGATGTTGAAGGCATTCCCATAATAGGAATTCAGGACAGGGACAGGACTGGAGGTTCAAGATGATGAATTAAAAAATTGTCATGTTTAGTTTAATGTGCCTGAGGAACTTAGAAGAACAGGTAATTGGATTTACGAAGTGAGACTTTGGGACAGGGGGCTGGGCTAGAGATGAGAACTTCAATGTCACCAGTGTATAAATGTTGGTTGAGCTTCAGAGAACAATAATAACAAGGTTTAGCCATGTGACTGCAGCACATCTTTGTATTTTTCTCAATTCAATAAGTAGCCTAACAGTGGATAAACCTCCCTCAAACATCAGGATTGCTTCAGATCATGGGATATTTTGGCTTGGTGTGTTGCTACTATATGTGTTATTTACAACTAGTCAGTACTTAATAGTTATAAACTCTAACTCTTCATGCTTTTATAAACTCATTTGAACAACAGAAAATTAATGTGCTTTATCTATAGAGATTTGTATGGATGAAGTCACTGGCCTATGAATAAGAAACCCAGGCTTATTCTAATTTTTTTTTTCAATAAACTTATAAATGATCATAGGATAATCTCTTTCCATCCCTAATTGTCAGTCTCTGCATCTGTAAAGTTATGGGATAGGACCTCTTTGAACTGTAATATTTTGTGCTGTCAAACTTTCAGAAGAGAAATATGTCCCTCACTGAAAGTTTATAGCCCTTTAAAAATGGCCAGTGTGCAAGTCTTCTGAATCTAGCAGAATCTAATGTAGTAAAATACGATTTCTTCTCTCTACCTAATAATTTTCTCAGCAAGTGGATTTAATTGTAATGTGGGTTCTAAAAATGAAGGTAGGCTAGAATCTGCATTACATCCAGATAAATAGTGATCCCAAAATAGCATGTTCATACAACTAAAGGGTGAGAATGAGCTGAGAATAGAGAAGAACTAACTATGGCAAAGGTACTACTTAGAAAAAATTAGGGGCAGAAGAACTTCTGATTCATATGCAATTCATTCACTGGTGCTTGTTTATTTGTTTACTTACTTATTTGTTTTTTGCTTAGGAAAAAAGAATTTTGGTGAGAATTTTGTACATCTAATAATAGAACCAGAAGTCTTGAAGCAGCTATTTCTTTAAACATCTTTCATTAAGTTTCTCTCGTTACACTGAAAAGGAAACCTAAAATAGAAACCTAAAAATTATAGAATTTTTATTTCTACTTTGAGATTCAGTATACAAGACTCATTAAAAGAGTTTTTGGTGCATACCTAAGAAATACTTGTCTTATAAGTTTAAAACATGGTTTAACTCTCTGGTATTAAAAAAATGATTAGTCAGTTCAGTTTTTCATGAAATCTCAATCACCAGCAGTTTAATGGTTGCTTTTGCAATTATCCTCATTATATTTAAAAAACTGAAAGTATGGTTAACTTCATATAAGTAGAATTTGAAATAGTCATTTTTTAAACTATCAAAAGAGACATTTTCTTGTATTCTGAAGGAAACAGCTTTTGTTTAACATAAAATAAAATGTTATTGAAATCTTTTCCAAGTTTTAATTTCATTCACCTAATTTCCATCAAAACTTTGTAACAGTCCAATAGCTGGTATTTGAAATTATAATTTCTAATAAATTTATGTTTGGTTGTCCCAAATTGTTAACTGCTCTTCTATTCCTTGAACATAAGAAAATTGCCCAAGTAATGAACTGGAAGATATCAAAAACAATGTAATATGAAAAACAGTTCTGTGTTTAAACATGTTTTGGGATCAAACAATTTAAACAAAGGTAAGGATTTTTTTAACCTTTTTAATTGGTGCATTATAGTTGAACATAATGATGGGATTTGCTGTTACATATTCATATATTCACACAATATAACAATATAATTTGGCCAATATCACTCCCTAGCATTTACCTCCAAGAACATTTCTTTACTGTAAGACTGTTCAGAGCCTTTATAGGCTAATGTGCATTTTGAATCTCCAAAGGGAATTTACATAAATAAACACAGAATACACACTGCTGTTCTCTAGTTTCTAAAATCTATCCCTGGATTAACTAGCCCAGCAGAGAGCTGCACATCAGAACAATATAATAGCCCCTTGAATTTTTTTTATACTGAATTGGCTTTGGCATGATACATGGCCCAAAGTACAGACCTTTAAAAGGTCTTTTATGTGCTGCTGTTTCTTGGTAAGGATATCGCTAAGAATGCTCTACATGGGGGAATCTTCTGTAGGAGGTTCATGGGAGAAAATCCTCTCAATTCTGTTTCAAGACATATTGTGCTTTCCTTATTGCTGCTTGGTTTCTTTTATAAAACAGCAGGTCAGATTCTCCTCTAAGCAGGTGCTGCTAACCTAGCTACAGCAAAATGTGTGGCTTGCCTCTTACAAACATGGAACAAGGACTTCATATCATTTGTTTTGAAAATACTTGCTTCTTGAATTCTCTCTCTGATTTCCCCAAAATGCTTTGATTTCACCAACCAAAAATCTTTACTTTGATCATATGTAGACATGATTATATTTAATCATGTATTTCTCTTGAAGTTGTTTTGCATCCTTTCTGTGTGGAAAGGAAAGGAGAAATGCAGAAGAAATTAAGGGAAGAGGCAGGGAAAAGAGAGGAGAAGAAAAAAATGTACTCTTGGACATGCCTTGTGAGTCCTGCTAGTTCCTTTTTCCTGTGGATAACTAAAATTTTAAAGTAAAAATAGCTGAGAAGGTTTTATAAAAAATATATATATATATATATATATATATATATATATATATATATATATATATATATATATATATTTTCAAGAAGCTGCTGGCAAATGGAATTTTTTCTAAGTGTACCAATGTGCTTAAAGACAGGTGTGATCAGAAGCACAGGCCTGTGTTGTGCACAGAGAGGTGAATTCTGTAGCAAGGTTCCCAGCAGGGAGAGGACCCAAGAGACCAAGAACAAGAGACGGAGAGAAGATGGCTTGACTGAGTCCCACAAGATAACACAATTTTGACAGAATAAGAAATAGGAATGAGGTAAATGAGAGAAGAAATGAAAGGCCCAAGCTGCATCTCATAGTCAGAGTTCCTGGCAATCAGAAAAGCCAAAGAACAAAGGATTAGATAAACCACAGGGATGACATTTTGTGAGAAGCATGCTCACTAACGTATAATTTGGATTTGCCCTCGTGGACACCTCCTACAGCTTGTGATGCTCCTCCTGGTATTTCATTCCTCAGCCTTCCAATCATCTCCAACAGGGATATGAGTACAGGGGGCCAGCACTCTTCAAACGGTAATCACCTGGGGTTTCCCTGGACTTGGTTTTTATATTGAGCTGAGACACAGATATATAAAGCTGACAAAGTTTAGCTTTAGAAAAAAAATGTAATCACACAAATAAGAGACTAAAGGGCTAAGTTAGATATAAATCTCAACACTAGGAGAGATCTAAGAGGTTATCTAACCCAAACTCCATAAACTTTGCATAAAGAAACTGGAGTCCGCAGGAAAGTGGTGGAGCATTTACTTAGTTCCTGAATTGTAGCTCAACAATGTAAACAAATCATAAAACAAAATATGGGAGGACAGCAGAATAAAATAGACATTACTATTGCTGTGGGAATATACGTGACTGCATGACCAATGTAATTCTGCAACTTGTACACTCAGAAAAATGAGAAATTATATCCCATCTGATTCAAATGTATGATATGTCAAGATCATTGTACTGTCATGTGTAACTAATTAAAACAAATTAAAAAATGAAAAAAAAAAAAAAGAAACCAAAAATCCTCACAAAATAAAGATGAATATCAGGAATTAGGATAAGATGGGAACTGCTCAAGGAAGCCCCCAGGGCATACTGTAATGAGACCTTCTCCAGCCTCACTGCTAATGGAGATCTCTCCCCTCTTTATAAATTCCTTGAGGCCCCACCCACCACCAGGAGCGATGCCAATGTCCCTTTACAATGTTGCAGGTCACATTCATGCACTGGCTTGACTCATGTTGTCCGTCTTTATACTGTTCTAGTTTTATCTTCGTCAAGCCTTTGCTACCTTGCTCCTACCCCCTGTAAGATTCTGCCTCTGCCCTGTTTGACTCTGCCTAGACCTGCCTACCTCATCTGGGTCTGGCGCACTCTGTGGTTCCCACAGCGCCACCTTACACAGTGCCTCAGAACACAGGCTGTGGGTCATATTGCTTGCATGTGAATCCTTACCTGTAGCTCTCATTGCCCTGTGTAACTTTGAGCAAGTTGCTTAAGCCCTTTATGTCTCAGCTTCGGTGCCTGTGAAATAGGAATAATAACGTGTGTCTCCAAAAGAATATCATTTTATATTCTTAGAGACACAGAGTTCTTAGAAATTTTCCTGGCACGTAGTAAGTGCTCAATTCATATTATGCTGCTGCTTTTATGATTATCTCTTTCACTGATCTTTCAGAAATACTTGTGAATTCCTTGAGGCTACAGAGAGTGACTTATTCATCCATTCTCCAGCCCCTAGAATGGCACCTTGCACATAGATGATAGAAAGTGTTTTGTAAATGAATCAAATGGATGGCTTCATACCAGAATATTAAGATTTCTGTGAGATATTCTTCTTCATGTACCAAAACCATGACTCTTACCATATCCAATTGTCGGGTCTAACAGAAAAGGAAGAGAATTTCAACTCTTCACTCATTACATCAGCATGAGCCTATTGCCTCTTTTCACCTCTTTCCCAAAAGTCCTATATAAACTTCTTTTTTCATTTTATTAAAAATTTTTATTTGAATATAATATTAACAATTATTCTGACAATAATAATATTACCAAGATGCAATTTTTATATTAATTGCTGACATTCACTGTTATTATTAGTTTATTAATTTAACTAATTTAATATTCATACTAACTATTAAAAGAAGTCTCAGAAGGATGATTTTTATTAGGGAACTAATTCCAAAATCCAGTGAGACTCTGTGGAACTTTCTATGCCATTCCTGCTCAAGTAATATTTTTCCTACCTCTTCCCCACTGAGGGTCTAAATGGATGTTTATTAGCAAAATAAAGGAAGGAATTCTGGGCTGCACACTTTGTCCTTGTCACAATGCAGACAATGAGAGCAATCTGTCCTGTGTGTTTCATTCCCATTTGAAAGAACAAAATTAGTTTCTATATTCTGTTGGAGCTGACTCTGCTCATGAGTGAGCATTTGTCCTTCTCTGGGTGTTGTTTGGTTTGTACATTTGCAAACTGGAGCTCATGTAACCAGATATGGAAAGTTTAGAGATTATGAAGATTAACGATAGTGTAAAGACTGGAGTCTGACAACACCCACAAAGAACAAAAAAGACAGCATGTCTATTGTGATTTCTAGTTCGGGGACCACAATACAAAATTGCAACTTATTAGGATCTAGTCCTCACTAAGCTTGGGATTTAAAGTAAAACAAAAGTTGTCTGTAGAGCACTGGTTTGATTTCACTTTTTGTCAGACAAAAACAAGTTTTAGCTTTGGAATGGAGTCTTTACTGCTAACATGGTATGTGTTACAGGTGACTAATCTCCAGTTTGCTAATCCTCAATCTACTTGGGCACTTTTTTTGCCCCTACCAACCCCTCTTAAGCTCCCATCAGTAGTTTTTCATTTCTAGGGAAACCTCCTTCTTTAGTTCTGCTTTGGTGGAAGAAATGAGAAACTAACGTACCTATGTCCCGGATGACTTTAGGATCTAGTTGGAGATTTGGATGGGCTAAAGATATCAGCCCCAAACCTACTGCAGTGCCTCTGAGCCAAATGACGCATTTCACATAATATCCGGAAGACTTCAGGTAGAGCATGACTTTTGCTGAGCACCAGTTGGCTTCATGAGAGGTTAGAAATGACACCTTAGAGTCTTTCATGCCTTGCCAGGTCCATCTAATAAGGGCCAACCCAGTTGTCCTTTCAGTCCTTGGATCTCTTACATCATCCTCTTCACTCTCACAACTTCTAAGAGCTTTCATGATCTTTCCCAACAATTATTTTAACAACTCCATGTACTTATTGAGAGACTTCAGGTGACACAGGACTTGCTGTCATGCAGTCAATTTCTTTCTCTTCAAAAGGGAGATAATTTTAGTGTCCATCTCAAAGGAGCAATGTCTAGATTAAAATATATGAAATGATCCCTATAAAAGTGATGGACTTGGCACTTAATCAACAAATGTTCAGTAATATAGTAGAAATACAATATTCCTCATACATATGTTCCATGTGCTTGGCTTCATTAAAAGGATGCAAGTTTTTTTTTTAAAGATTCCCATAAAAGAGAGTGATTTTTTTGTTGCTGACACAAACAACATCTATTTTTTCCCAAACAAAAGTTGAATCATGCTAGAGTAGCATAGAAGCACAAGAGAAGCACATGACCCAGTAATTGTGTTTTAAGCAAGCTTTTGAGTAATGACTTCTGGTCATTTAAAAAGCTATAATCATAGTGTTTAAACCTCTACAGAGCAATTATCTAGAGACCATTTACTAAAAAAGACGTTTGTCCTGGAAAATATTGAAAACTGCATTCATAATATTATTTCTATTCATGAGGATTATATCAAGTAAATGTTAAAAGTTTTGATTTCTGATTTCAGAATTTAAGTTTCAAGATTTCAGAGTCTTACCCAACATAGTGGCACATGCCTATAATCCCAGCAGTTCAGGAGGCTGAGACAGGAGGATCACAAGTTCAAAGCCAGCCTCAGCAATTTAGTGTGGCCCTAAGCAACTCAGTGAGACCCTGTCTTTATATAAAATACAAAAAGGGTTGAGGATATGGCTTAGTGATTAAGTGTCCCTGGGTTCAATCCCTTATACCAAAAAAAAAAAAAAGTTCTCTACCAAATCTTGGTATAATCTGGGGAGAAGTACAGAATAGCTGAACGGTTTGCAAACTGCACAAATAAAAGTTTAAATTCTCAGCTTCTCTAGTAATTAATTTTTCTGTGTAGGGTATAACAAGTGACCACAGAAATTTATTTTCAAAATCAAAATGAACTCTAATCGACATAGGAGCACTAAGACGGAGATTCCTTGGAAATTTTTGGAGTTATTTTTTTGTCGTATTTCTCAACCTGAACATTCAAGTTAGACTAATTAGAAGAAAGGCAAGATATATTTCTATTTCCAATCAAAACTGAATTTGCAGAGTCAATTTTCTGAAGGGGAAAAAAATTGCCAGGCTTTACCAAATTCAAGGTTGGTTTCTTTTTTCCTCTCCTACTTTTAGAGTGAGCATTGGCTTCTTTCTCAGTGTCAATACAGCATTATGTTTTTGAAGTGTCTTATATTTCCCAGTGATGCTGGCCGTCTGCTGTTTAAAAGTGACTTAAATTGGCAGTGGATCAGCAGCTCTTACCTCAGTTCATCTGAATACCAACAAGTAGAGATGCTTTTTCTCTCCAGTTCCTTCCTTCGTGGAGGAGGGGGGCATTATTTCACCTCTGAAAATCAGTAGGAGAGTTGCAAGCCAAGAACTCTGTGCTAGCAGAGTTAACTGATAAACAACCAAAAGAACAAAGCCAAAAGAATGGTTGGTTCGCTTTTGTAGTAATATGTAGTTACTTACCAGTGTGCCTGTTGAGGAAATCTAGACAGAGAATTAAAATAGCTCCTGCCAGAACAGTGCTTATGCAGATAAACAGAAATCAAAATCAGTGTATAAGAAATAAGTTACCATTTGAGGAAACAAAGTCCTGTTAGTAAGAATATAGTAGGTGGCCAGTTTGGAGCAATGAATGGACACAGAGATTTGGGTGATTCAGTTGAGATATGAGCTTTCGTGTAGCCAAGACAGGAAGAGGTATAGAAAGAAGTGATAGAGATGTTAATAGCCACCCAAATCTCTTAGAAATTAAAAATAAGTTTACAAAATAAAAAAAAATTTAAAGAAGAGTGAAAAATTCTAGACAAAGAAATCTATGAGTTTGAACAAATGCAAGATTAAGAAACAGATGAAAAAAAGACAAAATATATGTAAGAAAAAGGCAAGAAAACCCATCCAAGAGTATTTATACATATCCACACACCCTGTATTCTGTTTTATTATATTACATCTTGCTTTATCTTATGGGTGTAAAATGTATATTTGACAAGTCTTTACTTGTGTTGTTGGTAGTCTCTGAAAGTGAAAGAAACTATAAGGATGTATCTTTCTCATCCCTAGTTTTAAGAGCAAATCTGCTGATGGAGTATGACAAGAAATTGGTAAAATGTGTTTGTTAATTTGAGGACATAAGAGGAGAGGAATCCTAGTCACAGCCATGCTTTCTAGAATTCAGAGATTTAAACACTAAAGATTTCAAAGAGAATCAGACATAGGTTTACTTTAAGTGGGACAAATTATCCAACAGGGCAGAGAGAGAGATTCCAAGAAGTTGTTTTGCACTTAACACCTTTGAACAAGAAGAAAGGGCTCATTATATGGTTCTGAAAGGAGCTTCATAGATTTCAAAAGGTCTATAGAAAATATGGAAAGAAGAATCAACATATCAGAGTAGATGGGAATAAAGTCTTTAAAATTACACTGCTTCTATTAGTTTGGTTCTATCACATCCTAGATGCTTAACTTTTTCAAATTACCTAATTTCTTACCTTTAAAATGGGTTAATAATACCTACTTTTAGGATATTGTAGCAAATAAGATAACATATCTAAAATTCTCAATAAACATTAACTTAAAACATGATGCATAGTCAAGGTGAATACTAAAGGTGAAACTGACCTACTGTAAGAACAGAATATCCAAGGTTAAAGTTAAAAAAGAACCAAGACTTGGAAAAAATACTAAGAACAAACAAAAGTAAATATTTCTGAGACAGGTACAGTCCCAGGAAAACAAAGGATAAGTCTGACGATTTGGGTGAATGACATCATGTTAATAAATTATAAGGTAAAATATCCCAACCTGTCTATTCTGTCAAAGGGATGATTTTATTATATTGGTAAGAAAAAAATTAATAATGCAATGAGTAGCAGAAAATTGGGGTGAAAATTGAAAGAGCAAATGTCTTATTCCAAGGGAACTTAGGTTTCCTAGATGAAGTCTCTCCCAGGATCAGTGAGAAATTGCAGCTGAATGACTGGGCCCATTGTCCAGATCTTTAAGGAAATTTTGATCTCCTCAAAGTTACTCAGAAATAGGAGAAAGATTGCCATTGTTCCAAATCTGAATAAGGAGAAGGTAAACACTTAAACCATAGACTGGTGACCTTGACATCAGTCTCTCACAAAACTCTTGAGCAAATATTATGTTTAGAATGCTTAGAGAGCAAAAGGTCATTAATTTTAACAAGGAATTAACTAGGAAATAGTTTTTTTCCCATTTTTGATGAAGGTCTTAGCAAGGTATCTGACAAAATTATCCTGCTACAAACTTGAAAATACAAACTAAAGGCCATTCAATGAACAAACCTAAATTTAAGTAAGCTACTATAAAAGTAGAGTGCTAGTGTTTTCTCCAAGGAACTGCCTGTGTATATGTGTGTGTATAAAAACTTTTGGTGAATAACTTCAGTGACAAAAAATACTATGGCAAATTTATTGAACTATAATTATTTGATACTATGAAGACAGAAGAAAATATGTTAGAAAAATTAACTTTAAGGAATAAGCAAATCTAACAAGATAAAATTTGATGATAAATATTTATAAAGAAGGACAGCAGAATACAACAGACACTAGTATGGCAATATGTAAATCAATGGATGTGTAACTGATGTGATTCTGCAATCTGTATATGGGGTAAAAATGGGAGCTCATAACCCACTTGAATCAAATTGTGAAATATGATATATCAAGAACTATGTAATGTTTTGAACAGCCAACAATAAAAAATTAAAAAAAAAAAAAAAGAAATAAATATATAAATAATTATTTAAACAAAATACAAAATGTATTTCTGAATTTCATGTAATGATTATATAATATATAAATAATATACAAATGTTACGTATGGATAAAATTATACATAAGTAAATAAAACATAGCAAAGTTTACATAAAATTTAATACATAAATACAAAAACTCATCAGTAATTATAGATTCAGGTAGATAATCACATTTCAGCAGTTTCCATCAGAAAATCGATATGATTTTGTAGCTGCCATCAAAACTTAGTAACAGTGAATATAAATAATGGGATGAGACTAGATGAGTAATTGATGCAGTGAAGCTAACATAAAATTTTAGAGTCCAGAATAACCAAACTTACTTTTTTCCCCTTCACTCTATTAACATACATGTTAGAAGACAGTTGGATGAATATGTGCATTTCTGGAAGACACCCATACAAGAATGTTTGGCAAACTTTAACAATAAAAAGAAAAGTAGAAAAATATAGAGTATTTGGTGTAAAGACATAAGCTTTTTAGAAAAATAATTATTTACTTGAGAGACTTTCTTGAAGTCTAGATTTGCAAATGCTGAAGATTAGATAAATTTTTTTGCAGTTTTATAAAATGGAAAGGGAACAATAAGTGGAGACTTCTATCTGCACATAGATTCTATGGTTCTATCCATCAAGAGTGGGGAAAAGGGAAATAAAAATGTTTACAGAAAAGAACAGTGTCTGACATTTGGGTTAGTTATTATTGTTGATATTGTTGTGGAGATTTTTCTTTGAGGTGTAACTTATTGAATTCTCTACTAATCTGGGAACAAATTTAATATAAATTCAGGCTTCAACTATTTTATATATGTGTGTGTGTGTGTATACATATTTTCTTAGAATTGTGTGGTAATGGAAGTAGATGAATCTACCTATTTAGAAAGACAATCAGTGTAAAACTTATTACTATCAAAATCATACAACTTTTCTAATGATACTTAGCACAAGGGACACTGCCCCTTATTCACTTGTCTATTAGAGATGCAAGCTGAGAAGAAGAAATTAATTAGTTTTCTTCAAATGGGAAAATCTGTTCTTATTTTCATTATTCCTAAATTCCGAATTTACCACTGGGAGCTGCTTCAGATACTTTAACATGGCATTTCTTTATTGAACTAAATACTTGATAAGCCAGCATAAGACAAATTTGCTGTGCCTACCTTTGTAACCCAGTAACATGACTCTGGTGGCTGTGAATTTCCAATAGAAACATAATAGAACCACTCTACAACTGGATAATAAATGATCATCATAGCTTAAGTTTCCTGTAACAATTGCCTTATATGAAAATGATTCTTAATTCATTAAATCTCAAGTATACTTATTTGGTCATATTTTCTTACAGTATTCAAGGCTGCTCAGAATTTTTTTTCACAGTTAAAAAATGAGCTATGTATTTATGAAAACATCTAATCATTAGTTCATTTTTAAGTCTGATGTATATGTAAACTACAAACTTAAAAAGGCATTATCTTTTAGTAGTATACTTTATCATAACATCATCACCAAGACCAATGCCATGATCAATGTTATTTTAAAAAGAGATATAATTCCAAATGACCAGAATTTTTATCAAAATTAATATTCAGAGTTATGCCAATTCCAATTTTAGATTTATTCTGTGAAAATCTGCAAGATGTTGTAGGAAGTTAAAACAGTTGTTTGAAGCACAAAAATGTTCAACACTTTTCCGTTTTTCTCCTTTATCTCTATACACTTTCTACTCATGCTTTTCTCTCTTTTAACTTATTCAATCATTTTTTGTATCTCACATTGTTCTTTCTTTCAACATTTCCTTATGGAAAACCAAAAGAAAAAAGGCACACTTTTTAATCTGAATATGTACATGCAGGATAATAAGAAATGTATTTGCTTTTTGTTCCCAGTTCCTTTTGCAAAACTCCTGAAAGTCATTGAAATTTCCTGAAGGTTAGAAGTTCTTTTGTTTTTCATTAAGAGCCCCTGTTATGGTTTGCATATGAGATGTCCCCCAAAAGCTCACGTGTGAGACAATGCAAGAAAGTTTAGAGGTGAAATGATTGAGTTATAAGAGCCTTCACCTAATTGGTGCATTAATCCACTTGAGTGGATTAACTAGGTGCTAAATGTAGGCAGGTAGTGTATGACTAGAGGAGGTAAATCACTGGGGACATACCTTTGGGGTTTCTATTTTGTCTCTGGTATGTAGAACTCTCTCTCTTTCCCCACTTCCTGATTGCCATGTCCTGAGCTGCTTTCCTCCTCCACACACCTCTGCCATTATGTTTTGCCTTCCTTAGAATCAAAGCAATGTTGAGTTGACTTTCTATGGACTAAGACATCAGAAATTGAGAGCTGTAAATAAACTTTCTTTTCTCTATGTTGTTCTTGGCAGGTCTTTTGAAAAAGATGTCTTAACAGTGTCTTTCAATAACACCTGAGTTTATAATGAGTTGACATAGGGTGGGGCCCCAAGATGACCTCAGGATGGCTCTGGTTACCAGAAAGACCAAGTGGTTGGAGGGTTGGAACCTTTGGCCCACTCACTGATATCCTGGGAAAGGAAGAGTGCTAGAGAGAATGAGCTCCATTAAAACATTTAAACAATGGGATTCTAAGAGCTTCCAGGATGATCATGGGAGAGTGGCACACCTGCAGAGGATGTGAGAACTCTTCACCCTACCTATATACCTTGATCTGTATACCTCTTCCATTTGCTATTCTTCAGTTGTAACCTTTGTAATAAGCCAATAAATATAAGTAAAATGTTTTCCTTGATAAGCTAATAGCACAGCATCTGACCTAAGGAGAGTTTGTAGGAACTCCCAACTTGTAGCCAGTTGGTCAGAAATGGGATGCCTGAAACCTGAGATTCATGTCTGAAGTGGAAGCCTCTGTGGGACTGAGCCCTTTCACTTGTGACATCTGACACTAACTCCAGGTGGATAAGGTCAGGATTGAATTGAGCAGAATTGGTAGATATTCACTTTGTATTTGAAAAGTGGAGTGTTGTTTGGTGTTAGAAAATAACAGGTGCTGCAAAATTAACAACTGATTAAATAACTACTTACAATAATTATGCCCTTGATTATTAATAGGTATTCAATTTTATATTCAAGGGATGAATTTTTCTTTTAAATGACCTAAAATTAGGACTGGTAGAAAATCTGAAATAATCTTCTTTCTTAAAGGTCACTGGATTTGTAAATGTCAAGCAATATGAAGACATTTTATGTGAAGTTTATCATAATAGATACTACTTTATATACGTGTAATATATATTTATTATTACTCTATCTGAGAGAATCCTCTCAAATTATAAGACTATCACTTTACTTGGGGACAGCCAGATAGAGAAATATATGTCTTCAACATAATGCATTTATGAGGTGAGTGTGTTAAAAAATACATATAAAATAAGAATTTTAAAACACCTATAATGGGGTGAGATTTTTCATGATGGGTGATTTATTTACATAACAAAAATATTTATATTTATTTTAAAATAATTTTACATATATTTTTATGGTGTTGAAAAAGCTCAATGCTTTAGAGACCAGCCAAATAACAGACTAGAGGTAAGATAATGAGTACTGGTGAAAAGTCTGAACTAGTGTGTTTCCAACGAAAAGTACTCACCACCATTCTGTTAATGTGTGTGTGCATGTGTGTGTGTGTGTGTGTGTGTGACATGACACGTAAGTACAAGTTCAACAATACTGTGAAATGTAAAATCCTACTGATACAATAACAGTAACAGAGAGAAAACTATAAACAATAAAAATATAAAGCTGTATGGTGATTTCAATTACAAGTAATTACAAAAATAAGCATTGCAAACAAATCTTGGTCACTTCTCAGTGGGTTTAATTTTGTAGTGGTAGGTGTATAGTAATATTAAAACTATTTTTTAATGTTGTTGATAGATTAACTGAGAAGAAGAGAGATATAAACAAGGAAAAATGTTGTACAATGAGAACTATAAACTGTTGGTGAAATAAATCAAAGAACATGCAAATTAAAATACATTCCCCTGATCCTGGATTGGAAGATCTAATATCATTAGGATATCAGTACTACCTAAAGTGATGTACAGATTCAATGTAATCATTATCAAATGCCAGTGCCATTTTTTGCAGAAAAAGAAAAAGTCATCCTAAAATTTATATGAAATCTCAAAGGACCCCAAAGAATCAAACTAATCCCCAAAGAGTAGCAAAAAAAAGTAGAAAGATTTATACTTCCTGATTCCAGAACATATTAGAAGGCTGTGATCACCAAAACAGTATGATACTGGCATAAAGACAGACATATAGACCAACAGAACAGAATGTAGAGCCCGGATCTAAACTTTCACATATATACTTAAATGATTTTCAGCAAGGGTGCCAAGACCATTCAATGGGGAAAGGACAGACTTTGTAGCAAATGATACTGGGAAAACTGAAGATCTACATGCAAAATAAATAAATAAAGTTGGATCCTTATCTGACATTGTACACACAAATTAACTCAAAATTGAATCAAGGCCTAATTGTAAGAGCTAAAATTATAAAACTTAGAAGAAAACCTAGGGGGAAATCCTCACAAAATTGAATTGGTCAATGATTCCTTGATATAATACCAAAAGCATTAGCAACAAAGAAAAAAATAGACAAATTGAACTTCATAAAAATTCAAAAATTTTGTGCTTTAAAAAAAATGCTGGCAACAGAGTAAAAAGTTCAGCTACAATATGAGAAAAAAAATATTTGCAAATTATATATCTCTTAAGGGATTAATGTCCCAAAGATACCAAGAATCCAAACTCAGCAACAACAAAAACCCAATTCAAAAATGGGCAAAGGATTTCAATAACTATTTCTTCATAGAAGATATGTAGATAGCCAATAAGCATATGAAAAATGCTCCACATCACGAATCAGTAAAGAAATGCAAAAGCCACAATGAGATACTTTGTCACATCAGTTAAGATGGCTACTTTCAAACAAGAAAGAAAAAAAGGGAAGGAAGGAAATAACAAGTTTGGGCAGGGATGTGGAAAAAATAGAATCCCTGGGCGCTGTTGGTGGAAATGTAAAGTAGTGCAGTGTCATGTCCTGCATGACAGTTTTATTCAGGTCTACATGAACTGGGAAGTGAGGGGCATTAAGAAAATAGAGACAAACACAGGAGTAGAGAAAAAAGCCGGGACCGGTGGTTCAGCCAAACTCTGGTGGAGAAAGACTGACCACGGGCAAGCTCCGCACATTTATTATATAGGTTTAAACATCAAAAGGATTTATTATGAGAAAGCTTCTTGAAGATAAGCTGAAGCTGAGGGTGAAAGCAGCCCAATTAGGGCTTATCAGCTTGTACCCATAAGGCATTTGAACCCAAGGCCATGAACTAATAAATTCCATGGCTGGCACAGAATCCCCCTTTGAATAAGATGTCACCACATCAATTGGGCCATCTTTGGTGCCTTCCCACCGAGAGGTGTCACTTCTGTCTTTAGGCAGTTTAAAGACCCACAGTTCATTCACCACTCCTCACAGTGCAGTCCCTATGAAAAACAATATAACAAAGTGGTGGTTGTTCAAAAATTTAAAAATAGAGTCACTACAGATTCATCCATTTCACTTCTGAACCCATATCCAAAAAACATTGAAAATGGGATTTCAAAGAGATATTCATATACCTATGTTCACAGCAACATTATTAATGATAGAAATTTAGAAATATGCCAGGCTCAGTGGCATGCACCTGTAACCCCAGTGGCTCTGCAGGCTAAAGCAGGAGGATCATGAATTAAAAGCCAGCCTCAGCAAAAGTGAGGCACTAAGCAACTCAGTGAGACCCTGTCTCTAAATAAAATACAAAATTGGACTGGGGATGTGGCTCAGTGGTTGGGTGCCCCTAAATTCAATCCCCAGTAACTGCCCCCCATGTAGAAACAACCCAAGTACCTATTAACAAATGAATGGATAAGCAAAATGTGGTATATACAAAAAATGGAATATTATCCAGCCTTTAAAAGAATGGACATATATTACAATACAAAAGAATCTATAAAAACATTATGCTAAGTGAAATAAGCCGTCACAAAAATGCAAATACTGTATAATTTAACCTAAGTGAGGCACTTGAAGTAGTCAAACTCATACTGACAGGAAGTAGAATGGTGGTTACTAGAATCTTAGAGTAGATGAAATGGGAATTTGTTGTTTAGTAATATAAAATTTCTGTTTTGCAAGGTAAAAAGTGTTATGGAGACAGATGGTGATGGTTGCCTGACATTATAAATGTATTTAACACTATTGGACCATACACTGATAAATGTTCAAGATGGTAACTCTTATGTTGTATATTTTACCACAATAAAAGATGAAGAAAATTAAAATAAAAAACAACCTATTGAATAAAGCCATGTCATGAATTTATAGTATAGTGATAAGAAAGAGAGAGGAAGAGGGAGGAAAGAAGGGAGGAAGGGAGGGAAGGAGACAGACAATTCCCTCCTGACAATATAGTTCTAACTAATATAAAGAAGGAACATTGACATTATGAAGTTATCCTTTTACAACCTTCATGAGAAAAAAAAAATGATTTAGGCAAGAATCATTAATTCTTAGGAGTTGAATAAGGATTAGTGCCGCAGTCTGGCTGGGCACAAAATAACCGAGCCACCACACCACCTTGTAGATTCAAACAGCAACTCTTTATTCCCGACTCTCACCGGCACTCTACACGCACGTTCTGGGAAAAATACACTCCCTCCACCGGGCTCTGTGTACCAATTCTCTCAGAACCCCGCGAGAACTCAATGGGAACTCAAGGAGCGGGCACCTGAGGCAGCAGGATACGCCCTATTCCCAGCAGGATCCACCCTAAACCTGGAGCCACCCTAATCCAGCAGGATCCACCCTAAACCTGGAGCCACCCTAATCCCTGAGCAGGGTCACCTTAACCAAAAATGCCATGTCATTCCTACTTGGCTATGGCTCTCAGCATCTCCCCCCTTCTGATTAATTAAATAACAAGCAATGTGGCTTAGGGACCGTGCCTGTTAGGTTGTCCAATTCAACATATGGTCCTTACCCGTCATCAGATGAGCTGACCTCTAGGCGTCAGCCTCCTGTCTTAGGTTGGTACCACTGCAATTGGATCATACCCGTCACTGACTACTGGTCCAGCATACAGCCATACTTGTGGATAGGCCTATGCACCAGTGTGTGTGTGGGGGGGTGAGGTTCTTTGCCTCACCTCTGTTGGCCCCCAAATTTGGCCTTGGTGCCAGTGCAGGAGTGAGGTTCTTTGCCTCACCTCTGTTAGCCCCCAAATTTTAGACCATCACTAGCAGAAGGGAGAAGGATACAGAAATGCCACGACACCAAGCCAATTGACAGCTCCTTTGGAAAAATTGTATCACCGGTGACACCATCAGCAAAGATAGGCCAGCATTACCACAACTCGCTGTACCAAACGATAGTTCACAATGTATACAAGTGATACATAGTCCAGGCAAGTTTTGTAAGCAGTTCAAAGCGGAGGAATCTATCAATATGTCCATTTCCTCCCAAAGAAAATTGACTCCTCGATTGAGCATTACTTGTTGAGGTATTATTCATTGATGTATCAGTTTATACAGTTTACTGTGATAGCTATCAAAGAAGCTGTAGTTTGGTTTTATCTTTGTCTTCACTGGCACTGGGATGAAGATAGGAATTCTGGCAATGATGCTAAAAAAAAAATATGTAACATTCCAACAGGTACTAAGAAAACAATTTTCTGAACGATTGACATTATCCTGAACAGAATTATTAAATATAATGAAAAGGAAAGGTGAAAATAAACAAACAGATCTGTTAACCTCCTTATTTATACACATATTAAAACAATCCTCAACAGCTATTTACCCAATTTAAATTAAACTATTAAAATTATGTGAATAAAAAAAGTTTGGGTCCATTATTTCATGAGCACTCCTCATATATGATATATGGACATACGTACACACAGACATACAACACAAAACACAAAAGTGTGCACACATAACATACAACACATAAGACAATAGTAAAGGCCTTGTAGCTTTACACAGGCGAAATCTCCATTGCAATGTTTAAAAAGTCCACAGTCAAAAAATAAAACTGATCAGAAAAACATTAACATATGTCTGTATGAGCTCAAAAAATAAAATAGAACTTTATGATGTGGGAAAAGGCAATAATAAAATAGATATTGAAAAAAGCATCCTGGTTAATCACTGTCGCAGATGTAAGAATAGCCAAGCTGGAGCTCTGGATATCAGCTGTTATGGATTTAAGTCAAATCATCTTTTTGGTCTGTAGAAATAGCTTTGGTTAGTCTCTCTGGAATCCAAATTGGCTGCTGTTCTCCCTGTGGAAACACACAAACAGAACCCCGACTCCAGACAATCACTGGGTCAGGACCTTTCCATTGTCCTGTTAGAATATCTTTCCAAAGTACCTTAGGCTTATCTACATTTTTTGGACACATATACCTTTCCGCAGCACTGAGCCCTGATGAATCCAAATTTAAAAAGTTTAGAGTAAAAAGGGTTATTTTAAGTTTATCTTTGGGGGATATATACCCCTTTCCAATTCCCTCTTTTTGCTTTAATAAGTACATTTTAATAGTTTGATGAGCTCTTTTAACTATGCCTTGTCCCTGTGGATTGTATGGGATTCCTGTTAAGTAAAACATTAACTGATTTTTCTTCAGGGATGATGTTCCAAAATATCCTATATGCATCCTTTGGAAATTTAAAGATCCTTTTAAATTCAAGTCTTCCAAAAGCATTTTGCTTTAGTTTTTAGAATTACTTTAGTCCTTTTAATTTTTTGATGTGGTTTTAAACCAATTTCCTTCTAGTTTAATGTTTTCTAAATTGGCTCTTGTCTATAAATTTTAACACCCTCATCTGAGACTTCTAATTTCTGCACCACCAGAAATTAAAGTTGATGGGCTTTTTGAAAAAATTACTAATAATCTCCTTGTTCTTCTATTTTATCCAATATTTGACTTTAAACTTCTCTCTTGTACCTTTTTCTATCTTGAGTGTCTGTATCTAATAGTTGTCTTAGCTTTTTGTATTTTTTATCTGAAATACCTTTATTTGACATTTTTCACCGTTTTCTGTCTTATTTCTATCTTCTAGTTTTTTTTTCCCTAAGGTTTGTACATTTATCCTTAGTTGCTTTTTTTCCTCCTAGTTTTCTTTTGTTTCCTATTTTGTGGGTTTAAAATTCTTGTCTTCCTACATCTTCTCTACCTTCCTACATCTTTTCTATTTTTTTTCACCTTCCTGTACTTCTGTCTTCAAAGTTTTTCACTTCAAATTTCTAATATTCTTTCTCCAAATTGCTTTTATCCTATTATCTTCCCATTTTCATGGTTTTATTTTTTATTTTAAGTAATGCTTTTAAGATTAACTAGGCTTTGAATGACGCAATCTTTCCTCCATCATGAAGGCATCTCGACCACCTTCAATTTAACCTTTTAAAGCCTTTTGCAACTTACTTAGACATTTTACAACTTTTTACTTTACCACACAAAGATTATCTCATCTAGAAACATTTCTTTTTCTTCAGCTTTCATATTAAAACATATTTCCACATCTTGAATCTTCTTATATCTCTTTTGTAGCCATTAACCTTTTTTAAAAATTTACATTGTGAAACAACCCTCATAAAGCCTTCCAATTATCTTCTATACTGTACTTTTAAATGTACTTTTTCACCACCTACAGCTTCACTCTTTTAAACGAGGCTTAGATTCTGTTTAAATCACTTAATGTTAGTTTACATGGCTGCCTTTCAACTAAAGGCTTTCTTTCTTTTTTTTTTTACTCCATTAAGAAGCTTTGTCTCAATCTGCCATGTACAAATACCTTTTTCTTCTTTTTTCCTTTCTCAAGCTTTTAAAGTAAGTCTAGTTTCCTCAAAATCTTTTTAAATGGCATTTTACAACTTTTTACTTTCCTATATGCATCTAAATTGGCTCTTGTCTGTAAATTTTAACGCCACAGTCTGGCTGGGCACAAAATAACCGAGCCACCACACCACCTTGTAGATTCAAACAGCAACTCTTTATTCCCGACTCTCACCGGCACTCTACACGCACGTTCTGGGAAAAATACCGGGCTCTGCGTACCAATTCTCTCAGAACCCCGCGAGAACTCAATGGGAACTCAAGGAGCGGTGCCTGAGGCAGCAGGATACGCCCTATTCCCAGCAGGATCCACCCTAAACCTGGAGCCTAATCCCTGAGCAGGGTCACCTTAACCAAAAATGCCATGTCATTCCTACTTGGCTATGGCTCTCAGCAGATTAGTATTTTCATAGTCTCAAAGCATCCTCCACAAATTCCCTATTAATTACAAAAGAGAAAAAAAGTAACAATTCAGTGGACAAAATTGACAAAACTTTGACCAAATGATTAAAATTAACATCACCAAAGAGGGTCAGATGGGCATCATAAGTCACCAAGGTCTGATTACCTGAGTAAGACACATATTGGCTATGTAGTATTCCCACCCAAAAGGCATAGTCTAAGTTTAATCATGGAGAAATATTTGAAAAACCCAAACTGAGCAATAGTGTATAAAATAACTGGCCTGAATGCTTCACATACTTTGGAGACATATAACTAACAAAAAGCAAGCTAAGACAAAAAGATTGTCCCAAACTGAAGAAACTAAATAGTCATAGCAACTAAATGTGAAGTGTGATCCTGCATCAGATTCTGTCTGGGAAGAATTGCTTAAAGGAAGACTCCTGGAATGAGCTGGTCGAAGTGATTAAGATTATGTATCAATGTTAAAGACACATAAGAGATAATATTAACGTGTCAATGTTAATTAAATTTTTTGATTATCATACTGTAGTTATGGGTTATCACTGTTCTGAAAAAAAATACACATTGAAATGCAAAGGACAAAGGCAAAGGGTATATGCAATCTGTTGTCCAATAGCTTTTAAAAAACTGTTGAGTATATGTGTGTGAGAGAGAAAACTACAAAACAAATCTGGCAAAATATGTAAAAGTGGGTGAGTCTGCATCTAGGTAAAAGATACATCATGTTCTTGGTTTCAAATTTACAAAAATAAAAATTATATTTCAAAATGTTTAAATGATAAATTATGTGGGAAAACAGACAAAAATAATCTATGGGTCAGATTCTACTCATGCCCATCCAGTTTGTGGGCTCCAACTTAAAATATGATTTGAATTCCCTGAAATAGTGAAGAAAATAGTTAAAACAAACAAACAAACAAACCCCACCCACTTGCAATAAATTTGGAATCAACAAAAATAAAAACCATTTCACCTCAAGGCAGAGTCTATATTCTCATTTCTGGGTATGATTTTTTTCCTAAGAGTGTTAAAACGGTAGAGAGAAGAAATTTCAAAACAATGCAATGTTGTGTTATAAGAATCTCAGCTTGGAGTCCAACACAAAGAGTTTGTAAAGGGCTCTGTGCCTGAGATGTTCCCTCTGCCCAGTTTCTTCCCTTTTATCATAGAGTGGGAACATAATTTTATCTGGCAGTTTAGAGAGTAAAGATTTATACCTTATGACAGTTTTCCAGATGATAATCTTTCACCCTAACAGCTTTTTTTTTAACAATTATGATTTTTTTTTCCCTAAAATATGCCTCCTATACTATTTTAGTACCTATCTTCTTTTTCTCCTGCTTCAGCTAATGTTATCTGGGTTTTATCTTTAGTGCCATGAACACAGGACGTGTGCTTAATTTGCTGATGGAATACTGTTAAAAGGATGAGAATGTCAACAGTTATGACAAAACTTGTGGATTTCATGAGAGGAATGCAGATGCCTCGGTTCATTTACATTCACTGAACTCTAGTTCAAGTGCAGAAAGATAGAGTTAAATTATATCTCCAAGAGCCTTCCAGATCTATAACCTCTATCATTGTTATGATTTTCATGTGAGGTGTCCCCCCCCCCCAAAGTTCCTGTGGATGCAGAAATACTCAGAGGTAAAATGGTTAATCTACACATCCTAGTTTGAATGGATAAATTGGGTGGTAACTCTAGGCAGGCTGGGTTTGGATGGAGGAGATGGGTCATGGGGGGCCTGCTCCCTAGAAGGGTTTATCTTCCTGTGGCACCCCCCTCCTTCCTGACATCCTCCTGAGTTGAACAGCTTTCCTTTGCTGGCTTCCCCCATGGTGTGCTGCCTTATCTTGAGCCTAGAGCATTGAAGTAGGCCATCTATGTACAGAGACCTCTGAAACCGTGAGCCCCGAATTAACTTTTCTTCCTCTAAGTTGTTCTTGTAGGATATTTTGGTCACAGTGACACAAAAGCTGACTTTAAAAAATCATCTAATTCAGAAAAGAATCTTTTTCCATTTTCCTTTCAGACTGGATAAGAGGTAGTCATTTATTGCAGTGGTCTTATGCTATTTTTTCCAGAATAATTTAATTTTACTTTTATTAATTTTTTCACTGAATAACATTTTACCTATTTATGATGTTTTGACATATGTATACACTGTGGAATGGATAAATCAAGCTAATTAATATCCAGTTTTGATTAATTAATTATATACTTATATTTTTGTGGTGAGACTATTTAAGATCTATTTTTTTTAGTAATTTTCAAGTATATAATATACCATGTTGTATTATAGATTGCCTGAACTTTTTTCTCCTGTCTGATTGAAATTTTATATCCTTCACAGCAGCCCCCAAGCTTTTGACTGTATTCTTTATCTGGGAAAAAAATCAATTAAAGTTATACTTTAATTGGCATAAGATATCCATGCACTATTCCACTGAAAGGTAAATAAAACTTTTAAAAGTAGATATTTAATAAGAAAAATTAAAAGTATAAATTATAAAGAGTTCCTAATGCATCTTTCCCGCACACAGGTCTCCATGCTCATTCTACTTTGGATAGTTTGGTGTATAATCAAGAGTCTAAATGCCCTCACATGTCATTTGAGGCCGCTGTATTTTGTCCACAGTTGGCCCTCTTAGCTTCCTTCTCACTATGCTCCTGACGCCCTCCACACTCCAGCCACCTGAATAGCTCACCAGTCTCTGAACAAGTCATGCATTGTAACACCGTCTTGCTTTGCTCTTGTTTTTCTGTTGGGGGAAACACAATCCCACGTGTGCTGCCTAGTCTGTAAGACCTTGACCCAAAGTCACCTCTTTTGTGAAGGATCCCTGCCTTGGTAGCTTAGTTGCCCCCCTCTCAATATGACCACCCTCGAAGTGTTCCAGGTTAATTTATGTACATTGTATTGTAGACATAAATTACATGAATCTGTGAACTCCTTCACAAAATTTTGGGTTTTAAAAACCAAAATTGCTTTATTTTTATCTTTGCCTGATTCCCAGCAATTTATACATGGCAGGGCTTGGTCAAAATTTATTGAATTTAATTTATATAGAAAAGTTGTACCATTGAGTTGAACTCTTCCTTTCAAACACCCTGATTTTTAATAAAGCTGTTCAAAAGCCCTGTTTTTGAAAAAAAGCTGTTCACTTCAGGTGGTGATCCACTACAAAGAAGTTTGCAGGTCAAACTAGTTCACAGGCATATTCTGTGAATATATGGCAGATTATCTATTATGGAAAATAACAATCATAAAATCCTAATTTTTGAGCGTCTTTTTTAGCTGCCTCTTTCAAAGTGTTGTCCCAGGAATGCTATTCCTCTGAAATACTAAAGTAAATAGGTAAAATAAAAATAGAGATTTATTAGTTAAATATGTCTGCTTCATTTAATGTTTAACTGGAGCAAACAAATTATAATGTATTTCAAGAATAAAATACTCCCTAAAGCTCATCTATTTTTTATTTTTCCTAAACCACTTTTAGCTTTGCTAAGTCACGGTCAGTGTGGCAGAGTGTCTCATGGCATTCTCAAGAAACCAGGCTTACCAAAGAAGGAGCAGTGAGGCAGGAGCGGAGTTCATGGTTCACATGGTAAACTAACTGCGCTGCTTTAAAGGTGTCAGAACCAAAGAAATCCCAAAATCTGGGAGTTATGACTGACATCACAGCACAACACACACGAGAAGGAGGCACTTCTTCTGTGGTGGTCACTGATGCCTTTCTATACCTAAAAATAACCATAGTTCTCCCAACAACTAATACACAGCACTTGTGGTTAATTGAGTAGTGACTTAATGGTAAAAATAAGATTGATTATATTTAGAGCAGAGGGAAGGACCACACCTAATTTTTTCATTAGTGCATTATAGTTATATATAATACTGGGCTCATTTTGACATAATCATACAAGCATGGAATATATTTTTTTAACCATTTACCCACCAGTGACTTCTTTTAGAAAGAGGAGAAGAGCCATGAAATCTTTACAAAGATGTGTCATGGTCCTGGAATAAACCTGTATTCCCTACATGCCAAGCTACAATGTACTGCAGCCTCCTTTCTCTCCCATGGTTTTACGATTTTCATGTGAAATTTGTTATTTGTGTGTTTAATGCTGTTTCAAAATTACTCTTGAGATATTGAATAACTTTTTAGAACTTTGAACCTTCATATAAGGTTTTCAACAGTACTCCTATAACTAAGTTTTTTCTTTTAATTAAGTAAATAACAGAAATTTTTGAATTATAAATTCAAAAATACCTATTTTCTTAATAAAATTAGTTATGCATGAATAAAGTTTTAATTTATACTAGAATTAAGTCTATTTCTATATGCTAAACCTAGACTCTTCCCACCAGTTGTCCATAAAAAAGATCACACAGATTCCTAGTGACATGGCCAATATTGAATGCTCATGTGGCTGCTCTACTGTATTTGAACTATATATTTTGTTTGCTTTATTTATATGAATGATTTATATGAATGATTCTATGTTTTAAGAAATTCTTTTGTATAATAATATACTCACTTATTATAATATTTTCCATTAATAAAAACGAGAGAAAGAAAAAGCTCAGGTCACAAAATCTAGCATAGGATTAGTGGCTCTAAGAATTCAACTGAAGGGACTGTTCATGAGGAAGGAACATTTTTTAAATGTTGGTCTTTGACCTTCAAACAGATGGCAGGTCTTCAAAATCTTTAACATCTGTGTAGTTTCGGTCATTCCTCTTTTCTGAAATAGACATTTTTAAATTATTAACTTTTAAATAATTACACTTTTTAAAAATTTAGTTGACCATATCCTTATAAAGCAAAGGGAATAATTCAGCCTAGTTTCAATAAGATTGGATTTAAGGAGCTACTCAGAGAGAAAAAGGACCCAAAGATATATAACTGACTTCTGAACTAAAATACAGAGGAACTTGGACAACTCATCTAAATGCTGTCCCCAAGTCTCCTTTGTGGTGTGCTGAACACATAAACACAAGGTTGGTGTACAGTCAGCCAAGGTCTCAAAGGGCAGGCTATTTCTTATTCCATTTTAGTTGAGACTTTGATTTTATCTCTTCTGCTTAGCCCAAACCAAGCTTCTGTTGCCCCAACAGCTGCTCCAGTTTGGAAATTGAGAGCAGCAATACTTTTTTTTTTTTTTTTTTTTAACTATAGAGACTATGCTGAGTAGTGGGTTTGGGAACAGGGGGTTGGGCTACACTGCAGAGAGCAGGCTAAATGAGCCACTGATGGGACAATGCCACAGATGAACTTTCAGAAAATAGTCTTTTCTGTGTGTTACTTTGTAGTATTTTCTGTTTTTTTTTTTTTTTTTTTTAATGGTAAGATTTATATGAAAGTCTCTTCCACTGATGGTGGAAGTATGGATGTTCATTGAAGATTTTTAATTAATTAATTAATTTTAAATAGTATATATGACAGCAGAATGCATTTTGATTCATTGCACACAATTGCAGCACAACTTTACATTTCTGTGGTTGCACACGATATAGCGTCGCACCATATGTGCAGTCACACATGTATGTACCTAAGGTAATGATGTCCATTTCATTCTACCATCTTTCTTACCCCCATGCATCCTCCCTGCACTCCCTCCTCTTTGCCCAAAGTTTCTCCATTTTTCCCATGCTCCCCCCCATTATGGATCAGCATCCACTTAACAGAGAGGACATTCCGCCTTTGGTTTTTTGGGTTTGGCTTACTTCACTTAGCGTGATATTCTCCAACTCCATCCATTGACCTGCAAATGCCATAATTTTATTCTCTTTTAATGCTGAGTAATATTCGATTGTGTATACATACCACAGTTTCTTTATTCATTCATCTACTGAAGGGCATCTAGATTGCTTCCACAATTTAGCTATTGGGAATTGAGCTGCTATGAACATTGATGTGGCTGCATTACTACAGTATGCTGATTTTAATTCCTTTGGGTATAGGCCAAGAAGTGGGATAGCTGGGTCAAATGGTGGTTCTGTTCCAAGTTTTCTAAGGAATCTCCATACTGCTTTCCAGATTGGTTGCACCAATTTGCAGTCCCACCAGCAATATATGAATGTGCCTTTTCCCCCACATCCTCACCAACATTTATTGTTGTCTGTATTCTTGGTAGCCGCCATTCTGACTAGAGTGAGATGAAATCTTAAGAGTAGTTTTGATTTGCATTTCTCTAATTACTAGAGATTTTGAACATTTTTTCATAGATTTATTGATTGTATATCTTCTTCTGAGAAGTGTCTGTTCATCTCCTTAGCCCATTTATTGATTGGGTTGTTTGTTTGTTTGGTGTTAAGTTTTTTGAATTCTTTATATATCCTGCAGATTAGTGCTCTGACGTGTGTGTGGCAAAAATTTGCTCCCAAAATGTCTGCTCTCTCTTCACCCTCATTGATTGTTTCTTTTTTTTTAAGTTTTTATTGTTGGTTGTTCAAAACATTACATAGTTCTTGATATATCATATTTCACACTTTGATTCAAGTGGGTTATGAACTCCCATTTTTACCCCATGTACAGATTGCAGAATCACATCAGTTACACATCCATTGATTTACATATTGCCATACTAGTGTCTGTTGTATTCTGCTGCCTTTCCTATCCTCTACTATCCCCCCTCCCCTCCCCTCCCCTCCCCTCTTCTCTCTCTACCCCCTCTACTGTCATTCATTTCTCCCCCTTGTATTATTTTTCCCTTTCCCCTCACTTCCTCTTGTATGTACTTTTGTATAACCCTGAGGGTCTCCTTCCATTTCCATGCAATTTCCCTTCTCTCTCCCTTTCCCTCCCACCTCTCATCCCTGTTTAATGTTAATCTTCTCATGCTCTTCGTCGCTACTCTGTTCTTGGTTACTCTCCTTATATCAAAGAAGACATTTGGCATTTGTTTTTTAGAGATTGGCTAGCTTCACTGCTCTAATGCCATCCATTTCCCTGCAAATTCTATGATTTTGTCATTTTTTAATGCAGAGTAATACTCCATTGTGTATAAATGCCACATTTTTTTATCCATTAATCTATTGAAGGGCATCTAGGTTGGTTCCACAGTCTTGCTATTGTGAATTGTGCTGCTATGAACATC